>NC_135377.1:1085000-1442500 GCF_049243985.1 Paroedura picta
CAGCCCCGGATCATGTAGGAGTTTCCCTCCGCCCCCCCCAAGACCCCCAGTGAGGCAGGGAAATATCAGTGTGGAGTTTCTTTCCAGGAAACACCTGAGGTGGAGCGTGGACAGCCTCTCCAGCAGAGCAATGGCCATGCGCTCCCCGGCCACGAGCAGCAGAGTCACGGCCACGTCGTGGTACCCCTGGTAATAGTGCAGCTCCGGATGGGCTCTCAGGACGCACAGGATGACGTCAACCAGCTGCTCCTGCAGGATCTGCCGCTGCTCTGCACGCATGCCTGCAGCAGGAGAGACGCAGGCGGCCCCGGTCACACTCCCACTTGCGATCTGCCCCCTCCTCTCCCAGCACCAGGGCCATGCCCAGCCAGAAGAACGCCGCTTGGAGAGAGGGGCCGGGGCCGGGGCCGGGGCCGGGGCCAGCCTGCTGGATCAGCATTCAGAGGTGCTCTTTGCGTTCAGAGGTGCTCTTTGCACGGCACAGAGACAAACCGTCACACTGATAACTCCCGCACATCCACCCTGCCTCCAAGGATTCTGGGGCTGCACGCGTGTCCATCTCTCTATAAGCCTGTGAGGGAAACCCAGTGGCCGGCCCAAGGGTCCTGGCCGAGACGGGAGGTGGCCTTGGGTCTCCCGGGGCCCTCCTGTGCCCCTGGCCTGTTTCCCGAGGGAGCTGAGCCCCGTCTTTGCTCTCCTCCAGGCTGCTTGTCCTCCCTGTGACTCAGAGGTTGAACTACTCTGACTGTAGAAATGTTTTCCCTGGTATCGATATTGTTCTCCACGTCCTTTAAACCCATGTCTGCAGGTCCTCTCTCCTGCCAAGAGGGGATATCCCCCTGCCCTTCTCCAAGGGACCACCCTTCACGTCCTCCTGTCCTCTCCCCCCTCTTCTTGGGGCTGAACAGTCCAAGGCCCTCTGCATCTCCTCCCAGGGGCCTCAGGCCTGTGTGTGTGCGTGGGGGGGGGGGAAGCAGAGCGTGTCCAGCTCACCTGGGGGGAAGCGGCGTGAGGAACGACACACATCCAGGAGGACCTGGTTATAATCCTTGTGGTTCTGGCGCACATCCCGCCCTGGGGGAGAAAGGATGTGGGCGAGAACTGGCTGTGGGTGGGTGGGGGTCCTCGGCCAGGGGCTTGTTCCTGAGCCTCCGCTTGCACCTGGGCCGGGCAAGCAGCCTCCAGCTTGGGACAAGAGCCCCCCTCCCCCCAATACCATGCCTTGCAGGGGGGAGGCTTCCCAGAAAGGGGCAAGGGACTGTGGAAGCCACTGACCCCCTTCAGCTCAGCCCCAAGTGGGGCAGAGAGAGCCTATAATTGCTCCAAGGAGTGGCCAAACCAGCCCAACCCAGGCCGGATGACTCCCCACCGGCAAGCAGAGAGACCCGCTCTCCCGGGGTGGGCGGGAGCGCACCTGGCTTGGGCGGGAGGCGGCAAGCGTTGACGCCCAGCAGCTTGGGCCACACCTTGCGGCGGAGCTCGTCGGTCAGGAGCCCCCCCGGGCTCAGCGCCTCCGCCCGCAGCACCGCCACGTCGACGGGGTCCCGCGCCAGGGCCCGGTGGATCCGCAGCCGCTTCTCCTGTTTCGCGCCGCCGCCGAGCTCCGCGCCTACGGAGGGAGGGAGGGTGGGAGGGGGCGGCCGGTGAGCCTGCGACGGGTGGGGGGGGGGGCGGGCAGGGGGGCGGGCAGGGGGGCGCCGGGGAGCATCTCGCCGGGAAAGCCCCCGGAGAAAGGGGGAGGCGGTTCCGAGGAGGGGGCCCGCGCCCAGCTCAGCGGACAGGCCGCCTGGCGGCCACCCCCCACGGACACGTGCCCCCCGGCGAGTAGGAGCCCGCGGCCGGGGATCGAGGCCGGCCACGTGCCGGAGGAGGAGACGCCAGCAGCAGCTGGACACGGACATCCCAACCTCCCGCCCCGCCGCTCACCGCCCCGGGCCCCGCTGCCCGCACTCCGCCTCCGCCTCCGGCTCATCCCCCCGACGGCCGGGCGGCAGCAGCAGCAGCAGCAGCAGCGGGAGTCTCCGCGGAGAAAGCCCCGCCCTCGCTCCCCCCATTGGAGGCGCTGGCGCCACCCGAGGAGCCCATTGGCCGGGGGGCCGCTGGCCACGCAAGGCATCTCGGGAACTGTAGTTTTCAGGGAAGGACAGCCCCCGTGCCTCGGGAAGGACGGGGCGGGCGGCGGAGCCTGCCCAGCGAGGGGGCGCGGAAGACCTCTTGCCCCGCGGCCCCACCTCGGAGAGCGCCAGGGAGGCGGCTGCATTGGGTCGAGGCACAACAAAGTCGGAGTCAGGCCAAGGAAGACGCCGGCCAGTGCCCGGCATGGGCGAGAACGCGCTTCCCTCGCAGGAAACTGGGATGCTCTTCAGGATCCCCCGGGCTCAGGCTTCGGCCGGACGCTTCAGACCGTCGCGACTACGGATCTACCTAAAATTTGTTCTCCTGCACGATAGTTACTGATATCCAGCTATTGGAACCAGCTATCCCCCCCATACAGTTATTGATGCCAGGCCAGGATGTTGCCCCTTTGCACCCCCCGTGGAGCTCCAGCCCTGGGAGGAGGCCTGGCCAGGCAGGGGCTCGCTTCCTCCGCACCCCACCCCAAGCCCCCCTGGCGTTGCCGGGTCACTCTAGCAAGGAGGACTCTCGCTAGGGCGCCTGCCCTTCCTGGGCACCCGGGGAAGGAAGCCAGCAGCCGGCGGAGCATTCCCAGGTTGCAGGAGCAGAAGGGCCATCATCTCCAGGGTGGCCGGACCCCTCCCCCCTGGGCACAGTTGCCGGGAAAGGGACAAAGTCTGCCCTGCGAAGCGCCCACTTTCCCCAAGGGAATTGACCTCTGGAGAGAAGCTGTAATTCTGGGCGATGCCCGGGCAAGTCCCATGAAGGGGGGAGCAAAGACGGACCCGAGGGGTCTGCGGAAGATGCCTGCGCCCGGAAGCTCCCGCCTCGACTCCATCTCTGCTGGTCTTACAGGTGCCCGACGGGTGTCCGTCAGTGCCCCTCCTTCCTCCCAGGAGCGCAGCCTTAACCCGCAGGACCGTCGAGCCTGCAGGATGAAGCTCTCGGGCCTCGCGGGCCCCGATCCACGGCCCTCCTCGCCGGGAAGGAGGCCATGCTGACCTTGCGGGCCCCGCAGAGCCTCGTCGCCGTCCCCACCACGAATTCCCCAGAGCGCGCGCGGCCCGCCGCACTACAGCGCCCGACACCCTCCGCGCTAAACCCGAGGGCGAGCGGCAGGACTGCATCTCCCGGCAGGCACTGCGGCGCGCTCGGCTGCACAAAAGGGCGCCCCTGGGCGTCTCCGGCTTCGCGGGCAGCGGCTCTTCGGCTGGGACTCGGTTTCCCGTGGTGCTCCGCGCGGGCAGAGGCGGCTACGGTGTCCGCGGAGCGCCATGCAGGCTTCCGAGGGGGCGGGACCCGGAGCGCTGCTGGTAACGGCGGCGGCGGACACGAGCGCCGAGCCTGGGGCGGGGGCGGCGGAGGCAGCGGCGGGCCCCGACGGGATGGGCGAGCGCGGCGGGAACCACCGGCGGCGGCGGCAGCAGCAGCAGCAGCAGCAGCAACAGGAGGAGCCCCCGGCGGCGGGCCAGCGGGGCGGCGGGGATGGTGCCGACCAGGAGCCCGACGACGCCCGCGGCACCGCCGACTTCAGGTGCCCAGCGGGGGGGGGGGTGGAGGGAGGCTGTCCCCGGCGCGCCCCTGGCCCTTCCCGCGCGCTGACGGTCCCCGGGCCCGCCTGGCTGCCCCCTCGGGTGCGGCGCCGGGATGGACTTCGACCCGCGCTCCGCCGCCTGCGCCCCGACGGACTTTTGCCTGGGCGCGGCCGCTCGGCCGAGGGAGAGCCCAGGAGGGGCCGGCGGGCTCGGGTTGCGCTCCTCCGCAAGCCTGCTGGGCGGCCCGTCGGGACTCCTGCCTCCGCCCTCGGCGGCGCCGACGGCTCCTGGCTGCGGGCTGGGCTGGGCTCGGCTGGGCAGGGCAGGGTGGGCACGCGGGCGGCCCGGGACCCGCGTGGAAGGAAGGGCCTCACCCTGGGGACCCCCACCGGAGGAGGGCTCCGGAGCGGCGGGGGGCGGCGCGGGGCTCCTCTGCGTGCTGGCCTGGGGACCCCGACTTTGGGACTCCCCCTCCCGCTCAGGCTAGCCGCCGCTCTCCTCGGGCTTCCCCACCCTCCACGGCCCACGCCTTTCTATCTATTCTGCTGGCTGGGACGGGAGGGGGGTGTGGAACAGCTTGCAGTGACCAGAAGGTCATTTAGCTCTCCCCCCCCCCCGTGTTCCGCTGGAGGTGCAGTTTGGGACCCAAAGGGCAAGTATGGGGAGGGGGCCAGGGAAGCTGAAGGGCCCCTTCCCTTGTTGCGCCGGGAGGCAGGGTTGTCCAGCAGAGCAGAGGGCGGGGCTAGCCTGGGCCTTGGTGTCCCGCAGCTGGTCTTGGCCTTCCCTGGCTGCCACTGGTAGCTCCCACCCTGGCCGTCCGGCTGGTGGCTGGAAATGGGTTGCAAGGGGGGGGGAGGCCGCTGGGAGCACAACTGTGTGTCTAGTGGGGGAGGGGGGGTGAGCATTTCTCCTCTGGGTGGGCCCAGGGACCGCAGCGGTGGCCTTTCCTCGCAGCCTGTGGCCCCAGCACTACTCCAGCGAGGGGCTCCTGCCACACGCCGGCTGTGGCCTTCCCGTGCCTCATGCGGAGGAGGCCTCAGGTGGGACGTCCCCAGAAACCCCAGTTGTGCCTGGGAGGAATCTGCTCTCTGCTCCCACCCCTGCCCTGGCTGGTGCCCTGGTGACCAGGGGAGCTTCAGAGGGCCACTGTGTGGGTAGAAGCCCTGGATTTGGGGCCAGTCATGCCCTAGAGACCCACAAGATTGCTGGGGGGAGGGGGCAAAGTTGCATCACCTTGTGTCCCATCCACTGTGGTCCTTGCACCTGAGGAAGGGGTGCCCATCTTAAAAGCCCCCCCCCCCAACTCTTGTTGGACTCTCCGGCCCTCCTGGACTCCACCTGAGCAGAAGGCCCCCCCCCCCAAGGAGCTTTGCAGGCTGACTGAGGGCAACCCCGAGAGGTTTCCAGGCAGGAGAGGCCTGGGGGTGGTTTTCCCCGTGGCCTTGGCCACCCTGGGTGGCGTCCCCTCCAAGGACTCTCCTAAGCAGACCCTGCGGCCCAGCTAGCCACGACTGGGCTGAACGGGAAGTGTCCCAGATGTCCTCTCGGGTCTTGCAAGCAGAGGGCCCTCTTCTCAGCCTTCTCTGCCCATGGGGGGGGGGAAGGCTCTGTGGGGCTGTCCCGTCCCCTGAGAGACCTCCTGCAGGCCTGTTGTCGGACAGGCGGCTTGCTTAGGAGTGACCGGTGGAGGGCCTTGGTGTGCACGGCTGCTTGGAGAGGCTGCCTCCAGCCTGGGATGTTACAGGACAGCTGCTGGTGGACTCTGGGCTCCTGGGGTGCACAGGGAGGTCAGTGCCCAAGCGGTTTTCCGTGCCGAGATGCTCTGACAGAAAGCGCTGCTCCTGCTGGGTCGTGCAGGGGGTGGCGGGTTCTCTGCCCTCTGGAGAACGGGTGCCTGCTTCTGCCAGGGTGGTAGTCCAGACATGAAGTGTGCCGGGCATAGAGTGGCCCTTGAAGGCGTCACAGTGCCGGGGCCGCTCCATCTGTTGACCTCCTCCTCACTTCCGGCCTCCCCTCCTGCCGGTTGTGAAGCAACGCCCGCTTTGCCAGTTGGGCCACCGGGACAAGCAGCCACCACCGGCCTCGCCTCCTCTACAAACAGAAGGGCTGTTCCCTCTTTGGCCTGGGAGCTCTTTGGCGCCTCCTGTGGTAGCCTGGCCAGGGTGGGGGTGGAGGGCAGAGCCTGGGGCCCTCGTGGGCCTGGAGCCGGAAGGGGAGCTCGGGAGGGGCCGAGGAGCCCTCCTGCCCGCTGGCTCTGCCCTCCCTGGGCCTGTCCTGCCACTGCCTGTGTTGCCCGACGAGGATGGCGGCACAATACGCAGTGCTGGGAGGTGGCTGCAGTGCCAGGCGAGTCTGGGCAGGCTTGGGCTACGTGTCCCTGCGAGCAGGACCAGGGCGCTCCTTGGACGGCTTCAGGGCAGTTCTTTTCCCTGGGCGGGGCGGCCACGGAAACGGCCCGGAAGGGAGGCCGAGGCCCCAGTCTCTGAGCGTCTGGGCAGTTGTGAATCGGTGCCCCAGAGCAGGGCTGCATGATGCTGACATGCCCTTCTTGGAGCATCACTCCCTGATCCATTTCTAGCCGCTTTTGCCTGAATCACCCCCCCCCCCCCGCCGAGAGTCTGCAGACAATGGCTGCGTGGCCGAGGCACCCACCTTCCCACCATTCCCGTGGAGCCTGGCCTGAGCCTGGAATGGGGGCGTCTCCTCGAGTCCCCTTTCCCTCCCTCCCTTGCGGGAGCCCTTCTGGAGGAGGGGGCAGCTAGCTCCGACAGAACTGCTCTGTGAGAACAGCTCTAACAGGACTGAGACTAGCCCAAGGTCACCCAGCTGGCTGTATGTGGAGGAGGAGTGGGGAATCACATCTGGCCCTTCAGATTAGGAGCTGCCACTCTTAATCACCACCCCAAGCTGGCAGTCCAGTTCCTCTGCAGGGCACAAAGCCAAAGGCCTTCCCCTGAGGTTGACCCTGAGATTCAGAGGTTGGTTCTCTTCTGCCACCATGGCTAGCGGCCACTGCTGGGCTTGGCTTCTGTGAATCTACGTCCTTCCCTTTCACGTGGACATCCCTGCCTCCTCTGGCAGCAAATCCCTCGCTGTCAAAAGTAAAATCTCCTTTTTTTCTGTCTGGTACCTGCTGCCTGTGAGCTCCCTAGAATGCCCCCTCTTTCTGCTCTGCCCACTGCAGGCTTTGGGGGGGGGTCCTTTCCCCCCCCCCTGTGGGCCATTTCCCTAACCCCCCTGCCTCCACCCTCCAGGTGCCACAGACTTCAGGATTCCCTGCTCAGCTCCGCCAGCGGCTACAGCAACTACCGGGGGGTCTTGAACTGGTGTGTCGTCATGCTGGTGAGTGCCACGCTGGGCCCTTCCTCCCCAGCCCCCCCCCCCCCCCGGCCAGCCTGCCCCGTGGCTTGGAGGCCCTTCCAGGTGGTCTCCCAGGCCTTGTGCTGGCTGGACACTCCCTTGTAAGTCGCCCGGGGGGACGGATGGAGCCTTTCCTTCCTAAACCGCTTGGCACCATTTGTCTCCTGCTTTCCTGAAACTTGTTGGGGTGGGTGGCTAAAACACATTAAGGAGTTTCGAGAAAAGACTGAAGGTTCACTGGCAGGAAAGGCTTTGGGCAGGTACTGCAACGTGGGCTGCAGCAGCCGGGAGGGGGCAGAGCGTTCAGAGAGGTGGTCCGTTTCCTCTGGAAGGGATAGCTAAACAGAAAGAAATTTCCAAGCTGGCAATGGAGCAGGGGAGGGGCAGTTCAGCCGGGGGGGGGGCAAGTGAGTCAATGGCCTCCTCCTCTGCCGTGGCCTGCCAGTGGGACTGCTGCTGCAGACAGGAGAACGTGGCCTCGATGGGGCTGGGGAGGGGCCGGGGCTCAGTGCTTGGCCCGCAGGAGGCTGTCCGTGGGGAGCAGCAGGGGAGGGAAAGGCCTTTGCCTGAGCCCTGGAGAGCGACTGTCCGTCTGAGTGGGCTCTGCTGACCGTGATGGACCGAGGCAGGTGTGGCTCCAAACGAGGCTGCCTCCTGGGTGTTCACGGGCACAGAATGGGATGGGAGGGCCCCCCCCCCATGTCGCCTCCTTTGGGCTGCCTCGATGCAGACTGGGGGCCTTGTGCCTGGCCGGGCCCTTCCTTTGCTTGCTCAGAGTGGCCTCCCGGCCAGGGAAATAAGGGAGTGGGGGGTGGGGCTGCCCAGGGTCTCTGTCCTGTTTTCTGCCCCCAAACTGTGCACATGAGTTCCTGGGGCCATGCCTGCCTTTAGCAGGGCCCTTGCCAGAGGCTGGTGAGCCTCCCGGCATGCACGCTCAGATGTGCTGTGGCTTGCGAAGGCGTGAGGACGCAGTGGCCTTGAATGGCTAAGGGGCCACCTGGCCCATCCCCAGGAGGCATCTGCTGCGCTCCGGCTGAGCTCCAGACACAGAATGTCCCAGTGGATCACCCAGCCTCCCTCCTCTTGCAAGGGGGCGGCACCTGAGCAGGCCGTCCTCACAGGGAGGAAGCCACACGTGCTCCGGTGCGTGGCTGCAAGAGAGCTGCAGCTACGTTCTTCCCTCCTGCTCCTGTGGGAGTGAGAGAGCTCATCCTCTGCTGAGTCACTGTGGCCGGCGATGCCGTCTTCCTCCTCCGGAGCCTTTGCCCTGATTGGGAAAATGACTGGGAGGTTGAGCAACAGACGCCCTCCTTCCCGGAAGGTCGCCCTGGGGGAGGGTGGTCTGTAGCTCCCTTGTGCCCCCCTCAGGTCTCCTGGCGCCTCCCCTGGAAATGCAGCCTGTTTCCGCAGGGAGCCCAGCTGCTGACCTGGGGACCCTCCAGCCCGAGCGGCAGTGCGCAGAGGGAGAGCACAGAGCTGCTGGCCTGCCCCTGGCAGCCCTCCGGAAAGACTAGGCACTCCACCCCCGGAAGCAGAAAGGGGAAGGGGAGTTTCCTCAGAGTGGCTTCCCGTCACCTTCCCTTCCTTTCCCTACCACAGACACCCAGTGAGGGAGGGGTGGCTGAGAGAGCTCTGACAGGGCTGCGTGTGAGAACAGCTCTGAGAGAACTGTGCCTGCCCCAGGTCTCCGTGCTGGAGGAGGAGTACGGGGCTCACCAGAGAGAGGCTGCCGCTCTCAACCCCCACACCAGGCTGGCTCCCAGGCAGAGAGAGGAGCTGTTTCCCTGGACTTGTAGTTTGCCCTCCTGGGACCTGTATCTACGTTGCCCCCCCCTCCGGCCGCCTGCAGTCCTGAGCGTGCCCTTGAGGCAGAGCCGTGCCAGTTTGCCCAGGGGCCTGAGGGCCAGCCACAGCCTGTGATGTGGGAATGGGCCCCCTTGAGTGTCCCTGGAAGAGGCCAGCTGGCTGAGGCATCATCCTTCTCTGCTTCCACAAGGCTCCCCCCCCCCCATTCTCCCAGTGGGGCAGGGTGGGCAGCAGCCCCCTGGGTGTTCTGCTGGCCGAGCGTCTCCGATTGGGCTGCCTCTCCCGAGGGACGGAGAAGGGCCCTTGGGGGGCAGACCGTTCTGGCACCCGCTGCTCCCATTTCGCCATGACGGTGCCAAGTTGGAGGTGTGGTGGGCACACCCATGGCTGCCGCTCCTCACAGAGGGCATCAGGAAGGCGTCTCCTCAGGAGCAATCTGGTGTGGGTGCTCAGTTGTGCCCCAGGGTGCAGGATCGGTGCCCTTGTGTGCCAAGGCTACCAGTTCCTGGGTGCTGAGGAAGAGGCCTGGGGGAGCCTTCGAGGAAATGCTGCAGCGCAGTGGGGGGAGGCTGGGCCCCTCGGCAGCTCTGGGGAGCCTGAGAGGAGCTGCACTCTGCCTCCTCTACCCCCCCCCCCCACCGCCAGACGGGTGTTGCGGTCCTGATGGCCTCGCAGGGGCACCTGTGGCGGCCTCTGGACAGGGAAGCGCCTCTTCTCCCACCAGCACCACGGACAGCCCTTTGCAGCCGCTTTCCGGTGGCTGTTTTCTCCTCCAGACCTGGAGCGTTCCCAGAACGGCTGCTGACCTCCTTATGCCAGAGCTCACTTCCCTGGAGCCAGAGGCAGCCTTGGAAGAGGGGGCTCTCGGCATTGCGCCCCACTGACGGCCCTTCCCAGGCTCCCCCTTGAGATCCCAGGCGTTTCCTGACGCACAGTTGGCAGCCTTGAATCCATTTCCCCCTGCTGTCTTCTTGGCTGAGCTGGGGGATGTGGAAATTTGTTATTTATTTCTATATAAGGCTCAGGGCGGTTTACACAAAACATTGCCAGGTAGTTGTGCAGGGGGTTGGACTAGAGGTCCCTGGGTGGCCCTTCCATTCTCTAGGATTCCGTTATTACCGGAACCTTAAGCCTGATCTGCAATTCGGCTGGGAGTCAGTGGAGTTGTTGGAGGGCAGGCCAGATGTGGGACCCCCATGACGGTGTTTTTGTGAGGATCGTGGCTGCGGCTTTCTGGACCAGTTGCCCCTTCCGGCTGGAGGTTAAGGGCAGGCGTGCGTAGAGCGGGTGGCAGAAGTCCAGTCTAGCGAGTGCCCCGTGGATGCTCTGGGCTGATCCTGCGTAGAGCAGGGGGTTGGACTAGATGGCCTGTAGGGCCCCTTCACTGTGGCTAGGTGATCCAGGGCCAAGTAGGGCGCTAGTAGCCAGGCGTAGATGGTAGAAAACCTGCCACGCTACTCCCGGGACCTGGGCCTCAGAGAGAGGGAGGTATCGAGGACCAAACTCCGATGGCCTGGAGGCATGAGCCACTGATAGCTGCCCTCCCTCCAGGTTGGCCATAGGTGGGGCTGACCTTGAGCCACCTCATCACTGCTTCCAGGCGTGCAGGGGGGGGGAGAGAGAGAGAGAGCTGAGGGGGCGGTTGTGCTTGGGCCCCAGTCATGAGAATTCACTCTCCTCTTTGCCCCCTTCCTCTTGGGGCTGAGCCAGGCCTTGAGGACGGTGGCTCTCCAAGGCTGCCTTGGCTCTGGCGGGCCATTCTGCTCCCAGTGCCGCCTGTCTACTCGCTGGAAGCAAGTGCTCCTGGGAGTGGGGCTGCGGGGTCCCACCCATCAGGGCAGGGTTCTTCCGCCTGTGCTGGGCTTGCCCTGCCACATGGCCTTCCACCTACCCAAAACCAGTTGCTTCCTTCCGCGTTGCACGAAACTCTGACTCTGAGCTAGGGGAGGAGGAACACTCTGCCAGCGGGTCCTGTGAGGACCACAGGGAGAAACACCTTTAAACGGGGCTGAGACCACCTCATAGAGTCTAAGTCTGTCACTGGCTTCTAGCTATGGCAACACAGGGGAACCTCCACGTCCAAAGGCACTGAGCAGCCAGGAGAAGGCCTCAGCCGCTGTGTCCTGCAGAGGAACTGGCTGGCCCCTGTGGGAGGCAGGAGGCTGGGGTGGAGGGACCCTCCCTGGTCTGATCCAGTTTTTGGGAAGACCTCAGCTGGTGTACGAGACGGGCGGCTGGCTTGGTCTGACCCAGCAGGGCTCTTGTGAGGGAATGCAGGGCGGAAGCATCTCTAGTGTTCCAGGCCTGCTCCTCACTTTTCCTTTCTGCTTCCAGGTCTTGAGCAACGCCCGCCTCTTCCTGGAGAATCTCATCAAGTAAGTGCCGGACTTGCCTGGTGCTTGGGAGAAGACTCGGCACCCTTGCCCCACAGCCCCCCTCCCTGCGTGCTCTCGGCCCCCCCCCCTCTTGTGAACCTGGTCCAGAGGCTGTGGAGGGGCCGTGGCTCAGTGGAAGAGCATCTGCTTGACCTGCAGCAAGGTCCCAGGTGCGGTGGCCAGGTGAAGGGAACGACCTCTCTGTGCCTGAGCCCTGGAGAAGAGCAGCTGCCGGCAGCGGCATGAGGCCTCTTCCGGGTGGCTTCCCTGTGTGGTCCTGCAAGGGCTGAGGGTGGCAAGAGGCAGTTTTGGCCTCTCCTCGTTGGCCTGCTGGTTGGAGCTGTGAGGCTTGAGGAACCACCCCCACCCCCACCCCCCACCCAGGGAGCACAGAGACACCCTGGCCTGCTCAAGGCTTGCAGAGAGCTTTTGTCAAGGGAGTGCTGCCACCACCTGGCTCAGGAGGAACACTGCAGTCCCCCCACATGTGACCCCATCATCTGCTTTTGCGGCAAAGCCTCCAAGGACCAAGCCCTCCGAGCAAAGGCCGAGGGTCTTGGGAATGTTCAGCCTGGAGAAGAGGGGGCAGGACGGCTGCCTCTTACTTGAGAGGTTGTCCCTTGGAGGAGGGCAGGGAGAGGTTCCTGTGGGCAGCAGACGAGGGCATCCACAGTAATGAGTTTAAACTACATGGAGAACAAAATAAATGTTCACAGTCAGAGTAGTTCAGCAGTGGAAGGGGCTGCCTAAGGAGGTGGGGAGCACCCCCTCACTGTCAGTCTTCAAGCAGCGGCTGGACAGATCCTTCTCCTGGGTGCTGGAGGCTGATCCTGCACTGAGCAGGGGGTGGGACTAGATGGCCTGCATGGCCCCTTCCCACTCTAGGATTCTAGGAGTCTAGTTCAGCCGGGGAATGGGCTGCCTCAGGAGGTGGGGAGCTCCCCCTCACTGGCCGTCTTCAAGCAGAGTCCCCCCCCCCGCAGGTACGGCATCTTGGTGGACCCCATCCAGGTCATCTCCCTGTTCCTGAAGGACCCCTACAGCTGGCCCTCCCTGTGCCTTGTCATTGGTGAGTTGGGGGCTTTGGGCTGAGCAGGGTGTCCTGGAGCTCTGCCTGCCATGTTGTGTTGGGTGACCACCGCTGTTTGTTTCTGTCTCCAGTGGCCAATTTGTTTGCATTGGCAGCGTTGCACACGGAGCAGAGGCTGGCCACAGTAAGTGCTGTCCTGTGCGCCCTCCTTTGTCTGGGGGGGAGGGGGGAGTGGCCATGGAGGAGCAGTGCTCCGGAGTATCCGTTGTGGCCCCAGTCCCTTTGCCCCGGGAGCCAGCATGGAGTGGGGAGGCCTGGCCTTGGTGGGCCGAGGGGTTCCTTCTTCAGTCGAAGGCCGCTTCCTGCATGGGGGTCTCCCCGCAGGGGGTCTCCCAACAGGGGCTCTGCCGATCGTGGTCTCATTTCTCGCAGGGCTGCTTATGTGAGCGCAGCGGGACCATCCTGCACACCGTCAACCTCCTGACAATCCTGTGCTTCCCGGCCCTTGTGGTGCTGGCGGTGACGTCCATCACTCCAAGTGAGAGCCCTTTGGGGAGCTGGGGGGGGGTCCCCTCGAAATCCCGGGAGGGGGGCCTGCCGCCACCACCCTCTCCCACAGGCCCAGAAGACGTCTGCAGAGCAAGAGGCTGCTAGGCCTGTAGCCGGAGTCTGTGAAATAGCCTCTGCTTGGTGTGCAGAAGGTCCCTGGTTCAATCCCCGGCAGCATCTCCACTTGGCCAAGAGGGGAGGAGAAAAGGCCCTTCTCTGCCCGAGACCCTGGGGAGCAGCTGCCTGCCTGAGTCGGCAAGACTGATGTGTTTGTGCCGCCCAGAGGTCTGACTTGGTGGGAGGCAGTTCCGTGTCCGTGGCTTCCCGCGTGGGCTCCTGACTCCCCTCTCCTCTCTGTCTGCCAGTTGGGGCCGTCTTTACGCTGGCCGTCCACACCATCCTCTTCCTCAAGCTCTTCTCCTTCAAGGACGTGAACAAGTGGTGTCGGGAGAAGAGGGGAGCCAAGGGGGGCCTGGCGAGCGCCAGCACAGGTGAGCCACGCCTTCCAGGAGCCTGGCTCTGGGCTGGGGGGAGCCTTGCTCTGGGAAGCTGCTCCTGGGCCTGGATCTTTCTGCTGGAGGCCCTCCTGGCCTCTCCTGTGGGCCCCAGAGATGGACCCTCCTTCTGCCTTTCTGTTCCAGCTTCTGGGCTGCAGAAGGCCAACGGGGACGTGGTTCCGAGCGGAGTGTCGTACCCGGCCAACCTGACCTACCGAGGTAGCGTCTCTCCGGCAGCTGGCTGTGGCCGGGGGGGGGGGGGAGGGAAGCCAATGGCTGACTGTTTGGGGTGGGCGCTTGCTGCCTCTTGGCTCCCGGGGGGGGGGTGAGCGGGTAGCTCGTGAGCTGCTTCAGGGGTGGGGGCATCATCCCTGCCTTTCTCCCACCCCCTTGCAGACCTGTACTACTTCCTGTTCGCACCCACCCTGTGCTACGAGCTGAACTTCCCTCGTTCCCCTCGGATCCGGAAGCGCTTCCTGCTGCGGAGGCTCTTTGAGATGGTGAGACCCTCCGGCCCCGAGGGGGATGGGGACGGGGATGGGGGGGGGCTGCTCTTGCCTGCCTTGGGGTGTGCTGGGGCCCCCCACCCCCAGGGCTGCGCCTGCCCTCCTCCTCCTCCTCCTCCTCACAACCGCCCTTTCTGTTCCAGCTGTTCTTCCTTCAGCTGCTCATCGGGCTGATCCAGCAAGTAAGTGTGGGGCAGAGATGGGGGGGCAGAGATGGGGGGGCGAAGAGGCCTGCTGGGGCAGGATGCTGGGCTCCTGGGAGGGGGCCAGGCCAGAAGCAGACTCCCAGCCCCCTTCCTTCCAGGCCGCCCTTGCTGGGGACAAGCCGTCCCAAAGGGGGCCCAGCCAGCCTGGCGCGGTTTCCTCTCCCCTTCCCCCAGTGTGGCTGGCACAGTTTACCCAGGAGGGGCTGGAGCTCCCGGCCGGTGCGGTTGTGCCCTTGGCACTGGCAGATGCCGGACGGAGGGGGGGGGGTGCGGGCACGGATGAGCTCTGGGTTCTTGGCCTCTGAGGTCACCTGGGATCTGGGTGGGGTGGCCTTCCAGTGTGGCCGGGGGCAGGGGATTCCCTGATTCCAGGCTCCTGAGAGGGCTCGGCTCAGTGCCCTGCCAGGCAGGTGGGCTGACCTGTGCTTGTTTGTTCGTTCCAGTGGATGGTCCCCACCATTCAGAACTCCATGAAGCCTTTCCGGGTGAGCAGCGTCTTGGTCCTCTCTTCTCGGCCCCCCGGGAAGCCCCCTGTGGAGCCCCCTCCCCCACCTGGGCGTGGCTCGTGCCACATTCTGGGATTGGGGGTGGTGGTGACGGCAGGCAGCCTTGAGCATATGTGGAGCGGCCGCACTTCCGCGGGGAATTCCCTGGAGTGCCTCTGGAGGAAGAATGCCCATAGCCTGGTCCTCATGAGCCTGACCACTGGCTTGGGGAGATGCGTAAATAGGACCCCGGTGGGCAAAGGAAGCAGGAAAGGGCCAGATCTCTCTTCGCTGGGTCCTGCCTGCATCTTTTCTGCCCTTCCTCATGGCCCGTCCTCTGCTAGCCTGGGAGGGTGAAATGAGGTCCAGAAGCCTGCCCTTAAGCGGCCCTGGCTGAGAGGACCCACTTCCCTTTCACAGGACATGGACTACTCCAGGATCATAGAGCGCCTCCTGAAGCTGGCTGTAAGTATTGCATGCTGGGGGCAGAGTGGCAAGCCAAGCATGTGGCTGGGAAAGGACTGTGGCCCAGTGCTGGAGCATCTCTTGGCCTGCAGGGGCAGGCAGGAGGTCCAAGTGGGAATGCTGACCGTGAAGAGCCAGGGGGCTGATTTGGTGTAAGGCCATTTCGGGGCGGAGTGGCCTGAGGAAGCAGCCTGGGCAGGGCAGAGCCCCTGCTGCTAGGCCTGGACTTGCTTGCAGCTGGCTGGCTTGCTTGGGGTCCTTGCTCCACTTGGTGGGCTAGACTGCCTCAGCAGCAAGTGGGAGCTGAGTTTTTGGCTTGAAGTCAGGAGCCATTTCATGGCTGGACTCTTACACTGGGGAGCCAAGAGAGCGCACTGACGTTTCATAGAATCCTAGAGTTGGAAGGGTCCTCCTGGGTCATCTAGTCCAACCCCCTGCACAAGGCAGGACACTCACAACCCTATTGCTCATTCTCTGTCTCCTGCCACTTTTGCTTTGTTGCTCCCCACAGGTCCCCAATCACTTGATCTGGCTCATCTTCTTCTACTGGTTCTTCCACTCCAGCCTGAACGTGATAGCGGAAGTCATGCAGTTCGGAGACAGGGAGTTCTACCGCGACTGGTGGTGAGTCTTGAACTGAGATGCTTCGGCCTGCTTTTTGGATCCAGAGGGGAGCCCAGTCTGGCTAGGTGCCGTCTCCATAGAGCATCAAAGTGATAGGGAAAAGAGCATTATTTTAAATTTAGAAAAGGAATTAAATATCCAACCCCCAAAGCTAAAGGTTCAGAAGAAATGGTTTTTATACCCCACTTTTCACTACCTGAGGGAGTCTCCAAGTGGCTTCCAGTCGCTTCCAGGGGCCGTCCATGAATGGGGCCATGTGGTGAGTACTCCAAAATGGACCCAGAGGCCTGCCACAGAGGCTGCTGGGTGACCTTGGGCCAGTCACTTCCTCAGCATGGCCTACTTCGCAGGGTGGTTGTGGGGAGTAAATGGGGGGGATCAGGGATGCTGCCCAGAGGTCCTTGCAGGAAGGGTAGGACAGAAATGAAAGGCCTAGCAACCAAGTGGAAGTAGGGAGTCCTTTCAGGGTTAGCTGTGGGTAAGACTTGTGAGCCTGGAGGTCATTGGAGAGGATATTCCCTGCCCCCCCCGCTTCGGACACCAAAGCGCCTAGCCCTGGGTGCATTTCTCTTGTGGGAGGCTGCCTTGAACCAATGAGCTGCCTGCGGTGGAGGGAGCATGCCTCCCCCAACAAAGAGCCAGTGGGGAGGGGTTGTCGGTGCAAACAGCCAAGACTTCCGTTCATTTGCTGCTCTTCGGCAGGAACTCTGAATCCGTGACCTATTTTTGGCAGAACTGGAACATCCCCGTCCACAAATGGTGCCTGAGGTACGTCTTTCCCAAGCGGAGGATCTGAAAGCAGGAAGGGCCCTTCTAGTCCAGCCTCCCGCCTCACACAGAGGTCCTCTGGAGGGCCAGCCCCAGGGCAGAGAGGCCGGGGCAGCTTCCCTGCTCTGGGATTCAGAGGTTCAGTCCCTCTGACCGTGGAGGCTCCCTTCAGCCACCGTGGCTGGCAGCCACTCATCCTCCATGGATCTCTCGTCCCCTTTTCAACTGGGTTATTCCTGTGGCCATCACCAGGTCCTTTGGCAGTGAGGGCCACGTTTAAGTCCCTGGATGTAAAGCTGTATTGCCTCTTCCCCATTGTGTCCCTACTGCCTGTCATTGGACGCCCAGGAGTTCTAGTATGTTGGGAGAGGCAGAAAAAGTCCTCTTTGCCAACTCTGTTTAGAAAACACCCCCATGTTGAAGGCATGGGCTGGCTGCCTGTGCCCAGATCTGCTGGGCAAGAGCAGGGGGGTGAGCCTTGTGTGCACACAAGGCTGGAGGGCTGGTGCAAACCCCGGACCGCCCCCTGCCTCCCCCTTCCACCTGCTGCCGGGTTGAGCCAGGCTCCTTTAGCCAGGCTCCCCGGGGGGGGGGGGGGGGGCTGGGGGGGTGGAATGAAGGCAGCCAGAGTGGGTGGTAGAACCTCCCCTGTGCATGCAGAGGGTCCCCGTCTCTACTTGGAGGAGGGAGAGCTGACCTTGCTAGGCTGAAGGGACTTGCAGGGTGGGTGGGGGGGGGGTTCAGTGGGGTGCACTTTCGGCTTAATGATTCAGTTTGGCCCCAGAACGCAGCTGCCGCCTTGCCCTTCCCAGAGGCCCCTGAGTCACAGGAGTCTCTCCTTTGCTGGCAGGCACTTCTACAAGCCCATGATCAAGAGGGGGGTCGGGAAGTGGACGGCTCAGACGGCGGTCTTCTTGGCTTCTGCCTTCTTTCACGAGGTCAGTCAAAGCAGGAAAGGATCCTGCAGGCCTTCCGGTTGGCCCCTGTCGCTGTGCCTGCTGGCATGCTCTGCAGAGACTGCCTCCCAGTCAGATTGGGGTCAGGCCCGGCATCCAGGAGCAGGAACGGGATCCTCTGGGCTGCTGCCCCCTTCTGGGGGCACCCTAAGGTGCTTAGCGCCCAGGAATGAGGGGCGAGTCTAAAAGCTACAACAGGGCAATTATTTTTAGAATGGGTGGCTTAGTAGTTTTCTGATGCTCAGGTTTAATCTAATGTCCTTTTTTTGTTTGGAGAAAATTGAGAAATGCTTTAGGATCAGCAGTAACTGAGCACACACAAGTTCTGTTCTCCTCTGAGAGGAAGATGTGGGTCTCCCCCCCCTTTCCCTGGGTCTCAGTGAGGAGGCTTGAGCAAAGGGGGAGGAGGGGCAGCAGAGGGTCCTGGCCGTGCCCTGAGCCGGCTGTTTGGGGACCCTTTTGGGATGGGCCTGGGGGAGGATCTGCAGTTCTCTTAAGATGGCGGGAAAGGGACTGCTGCGGCCGGGGGGGGGGGGTCTCACACGGCTGTTGCCTGGACCGAACCTGCTGCCCGCCGTCTCCATCCGCCTCCTCTTCTCTCTTCATCCTGCAGTACCTGGTGAGCGTGCCCTTGAAGATGTTCCGGCTCTGGGCTTTCATGGGCATGATGGCTCAGGTGAGGGCCCAAAGCGTGTGGTGTGTCCGTCCTGCTTGGCCCTATGGTCCTGCTCTAGCCAGCCATGCCTCTGTGGCAGAGCCTCTGCTTGGCTTTGCAGAAGGGCGCAGGTTCGATCCCCAGCAGCATCTCCCGTTGAAAAGATCTGGCAGTGGGTGATGTGGAAGACCCAGGTTCACCCGCAGAGTTCAAGCCCCCCAGCCTGCCCCCCTCCAGCCTGAGACACCCCTTTTTCTTCCCTCCCCAGATCCCCCTGGCCTGGTTCGTGGGCCGCTTTCTGCAGGGCAACTACGGCAATGCGGCGGTGTGGATCTCCCTGATCATCGGGCAGCCGGTGGCCGTCCTGATGTACGTCCACGACTACTACGTGCTCAACTACGAAGGCCGGCAGTGACCGGGGGGGAGGGGCCTGGTGCTCCTGCCTCCGCTGCCCGGCCTTGCCCACTTGCTCCCTCCGGGCACCTGGCGGGCAAGGGCAAGGCAGCCTGTCTTCCTGCTGCTCTGTGGGCGCCTCGCAACTCACCCGTGTGGGCAGAGATGTTGCCGAGAGGCTGCCTTGTGTGTTGACTTTTGTGTGTCTGTGTGTCTGTGTGCCAGAGGGCTGCTTGTGGCTCCTCTGAGCGTGAGCACTGGATCAATGCAATCACCCCGCAGGCTGGCCTCTGGCCGCTTGCCCCCCGGGAGCCAGTTGCATGGGGGGCCTTCCACCTGTGGCCCTCGCTCCGTCCGGTGGTAGTGGTGGGCCTTTATTTCCTTTGTGAGGGAGTGTGAACTTCTGCCAAGGGCCCTCTGCCCCCCAGGAGCCCTGGCATCTGCAGCCCAAGCAGCGCTGCCCCTTCACACACCCCGGCGCTGTCCCTGAAGCACTTTAAAGGCCCTTGGGGTCCCACGGGGCATCCTGAGAAGGCAGTTTTCCGGCAGCTGAGCTGGAAAGGGTCTTCTCCTTGGGGGGCCTTTTGGGAATGGGTCCTGCCAGCCCCGGGGTTCACACGGCCAGTCCTGGCCCTGCCTTGGGCCTGGCTCTAGGCTGGGCTCTTGCAGGCCGTGTGGGGATTCCGTCCCTCCAACGTGCCCCAGTCCAAAGGAGAGCTGAGCTGAGCTCAGCAGTGACTGGCACCCTCCCTAGCTGCCATGGTTCTGTGGCGGTCCTCTTCTTTCCTTGGGGTGGCAGCTGCCCGGGACGCCCCTCGGGGTGACCCCCCTGGCTGTGCCTGCCCTTTCCCTGTTGGTCACCTTAGCAATTGTGGTGGACTTTGCAGTCTGTATCTGCCCGGTACCAAGTGATTAAAGCATATTTTTGGAAGTGGTCTGGCTTCCTGCCTCTTGATTGGGGGGGCAGCCTGCCCACTCATAGCTGTCTCCGCCTGAAACGCCTCCCTTCAGGCCAAGGAACAGCCCTGTACCTTCTGAGGCCATGGAGAACTCCCCCCCCTCCCCAGGGGCGTCCAGGGTCTCCCTCAGAAGGACTCCAAGGCTGGCACCTTCTGGCACCGACTCTCTAAAAAGCTGGAGGAATTCAAAGAGGACTGCTCAGTGGGCAGCGCCTCGACAGGCAGGAGAGAGGCCGACCTCCCCTAGGTATGGCTTCTGCTGCCAGCTGGATGCCCCCTAATTCCCCTCCACACACCCCCCCCACACACACACACTTTTGCCAAGGCGGCAGTTGGACCCTGGCCCATAAGTGAATATGGGCTCTAAGCCCCATCGGAGTGGAGCCTTGTAATGCTGCATCCCATCTGTGCAGGTGACCAACCACTGCAGCTCTCCTCTCCTCCCGGGCGGCTGCTGTGTCTTCCGTGCGCTGGAGCTCCCCCTCACTGCCCAAGGCCCGGTGTCTTTCTCTCTCAGCACCTGCAGGCCTTGGGCCCGCTTTGGCATTTCCCAAGCAGCACCTTCACTCTGGATCCCGCTAATGTTGGGCAGAAATGACCAGAGGAGGCAGCTTCAACCTTGCTTCTGGGGCTTTCTGCGGGCACTGAACTGACTGCTGCAGGGTGTGGGATTAGACAGACTGCTCACCCAGCCTCCTCCTTCCTCCCTGTTCGGAACCTAAGGTAGCCCCAGTGCCTGTCAATCAAGGCAGGGGTCCTTGGGTTGCCAATATGTGGAAACCCACGTGTAGAATTTAAGCGACAGACTGGTTCAGGTGGGAACTCTGAGGGAGTCCGGAGGCCAGGATGGAGGCTCTCAGCACCACCTTGCCCCTGCAGGAAGAATCTGCCCACCCACCCTCTGCCTCCGGGACCCATCCTAGCCCAGAAGGCAGCCACACTCAGTGGCATTCCAAGCAGCGGAGAAGCCCAGGAGAACTCGGATTGTCGGGGGGAGGGGGGGGTCTCAAGGTAGTTCATTGGCCCCCAGGCTGAAGCCAGCTGGCACCGTCCTGTGCCAAAGAAACCTGGGGTCAAGGGGCTATCTCTTTTCGGAATATTTTGCTAAAAAATGGCAGGTCACAGCCGAGCAAACTTGCCTCAGGGGTTTCTTCCCCTTCAAAGCCCCCCCTCAGAAGTGCAGATTCTTCAGTTGGGGGATGTAAGAAGAGCTCTGCTGAAGCAGACCGGGGCCCACCTAGTCCAGCCTCCTGTCTCACACAGTGGCCAACCAACTGCCATTCCGAGGTTTACTGTCTCTGCATGCAAAGATTTAAAATCCTGCAACTTCTGGAGCAAACAGGGTAGGGGAGGCAGGGGGAAGAAGCCTTTGAGAAAATGAAAATGTTTGGGGACAGGAAATGTTACCAGTTGAAAATAGGTAGTCAACCTGTGGTTGAATTAGTTGAATGGGAATTGTAGTCCATGGACATCTGAGGACCACAGGTTGACTACCCTTGCTCTACATGGCACCCTTTTAAATACTTGAAGATGGCTATGATGTATTATTAACATTCGTGATGTATTATTATCCATGATGATGTATTATTTTTAACATTAACACAGCATACACACTACTAAGCCAAGATTCACTGGAAAGACAACAATTCTCAGAAGAGAGGAAGACGCCAAAAGGCGATGGATGGACAGAGGCAAGGAAGCCACAAGGCCCTCTGTTTGCAAGACCTAGCAATGTTTAGCTGGGCAGTAATTCATAGGGTTCCCACAAAGTGGAAATGATTTGGCAGCACAGAACACGTATAAACTGAAGACTAAAGTAGTTGTATTTACACAATAAGCATGTCCTTGCCATAGATGTCACACAGAGGGTAGCCAGGGAATGCAGGGTCCATTTCTCAGCAGTGGGGCAGAGAAGGTCAAAGCCAGCCCAGGCAAAGGAGAGGCCGAGGGCTGCCAACATGGGGGAGGGGTGTATCTTGGCGGGGGTAGGCCTTGAATGGGGAGGGACCCCACAGCTGTTGGCTCTAAGAGAACCAGTCTGTGGTCCCAAGGTCAAGTGTCATTCCAGATTTTCAGGCCCAACCTGGAGGCTGGCAACCCTATCAAATAATGCTGGGCACGGGCTTACATAAAAAAAAAAAAAACCCTTCATGTTGCACATTTTGCATGGGCAAATACAGCTATTTCTTTTTTTAAAGGCATTTTCCTTATCCTCTGAAATGTTCTCTAATAATTTGTATTTTTTTAAATAATACTTTTAAACTTAGTACTTTTCATAGAAAATAAATAAGTAATGCTACTTTGTCATATAGACTACTGTGCAATGTAAATAAGTGTTCTTAAAATATTTGCAAAATATTGGTTACCCAGTGACTTTTTGTTGAAACTTCTCGTCTTCCACGCAATGGATATATAGCTTGAAATGGCTTTTTGTGGAGGAGCATTTCTCTCGGTCCTGAAGGCCTTTCAAGGGAGCCTTTATCGCCCCCCCTCCCCCGTTCCCCCGACTGGAGAGTGGCAACCCTCCCTTTGGAAAGGCATCCTTGGGCTCCCCGGTCGCAGGCGGGCCCTTCGCCTCCCTCTGCGGCTGCCCTGTGGAACTCCTCTATGGTGCGGCTGGGCCAGAGCGGCCGCGGGGCCCTTGCGGGCGGCGGAAGCGGCGTCGTCCTAGCGCCCCCTGTCGGCCTGGCGGCGCCTCTCGCCCCTCCCCTCCCCCAGCGCAGCCGCGACCGCCGCCATATTGCCACCCCCAGCGGACCGAGGAGAGGCCACCCCCTCCCTCCCTCCCTCCCTCTGGCGCGGGCGCGGACCCGGCGGAGAACTGTCCCTCCCGGGCGCCCCCGTCGCCGCCCCCGCCCCAGCCGCCCGGCGAGGTAAGGGGGGAGGAAAGGAGGGGGGCGAGCAGGCCGAGCCCGGGGGTGGGGTGGGGGGCGCCCTGGCCCCTCCCCTCCCCCCTGGCGTGATGATCGGGGGGGGGGCGAAGCGTCCCGCCGCGCTTGGGGGCCGCTGGAGGGGGAGGGGCCTGCAGGAGCCACGGACGGGGGAGGGGAGGGCGACCCCATTCGTCACGGCCCCCCGCGGGCGGGGCGCTGGCCTCCCCTGCAGGGCTGGCCGCAGATCCCCGGGGGGGGGTCCTTATAGATGGGTCTGCCCCGCCCTGGAGGGTGGCATCCGCCCGACGGACTGCGGGGGGGGCGTTTGGCTCCTGGCCATGGCAGCAGAAGGGAGCCTCCACCTTCAGAGGCAGTCAATCCCCGGACCCAGGAGGCACCTCGGGGAGGGCGGAGGCCTTAAGCCCCCCGGAAGGCTGCCCAGAGGGACCCTTGGCCCTGGGGGGGGGAGATGGACCCTCCCTCCCTGGCCTGACCCAGCAGGGCTCTTCTGAGGGTCTTCTCAGGGGAAGGCCTCGGCCTCTCTGCCCTGTGGCTGGCCCTGCAGAGGAACTGGCTGGCCCCTGGGTGAGATGGGAGGCTGGACTGGAGGGACCCTCCCTGGCCTGACCCAGCAGGGCTCTTCTGAGGGTCTTCTCAGGGGAAGGCCTCGGCCTCTCTGCCCTGTGGCTGGCCCTGCAGAGGAACTGGCTGGCCCCTGGGTGAGATGGGAGGCTGGACTGGAGGGACCCTCCCTGGCCTGACCCAGCAGGGCTCTTCTGAGGCTCTTCTCAGGGGAAGGCCTCGGCCTCTCTGCCCTGTGGCTGGCCCTGCAGAGGAACTGGCTGGCCCCTGGGGGAGACGGGAGGCTGGACTGGAGGGACCCTCCCTGGCCTGACCCAGCAGGGCTCTTCTGAGGGTCTTCTCAGGGGAAGGCCTCGGCCCCTCTGCCCTGTGGCTGGCCCTGCAGAGGAACTGGCTGGCCCCTGGGTGAGACGGGAGGCTGGACTGGAGGGACCCTGCCTGGTCTGACCCAGCAGGGCTCTTCTGAGGGTCTTCTCAGGGGAAGGCCTCGGCCTCTCTGCCCTGTGGTTGGCCCTGCAGAGGGACTGGCTGGCCCCTGGGTGAGACGGGAGGCTGGACTGGAGGGACCCTGCCTGGCCTGACCCAGCAGGGCTCTTCTGAGGGTCTTCTCAGGGGAAGGCCTCGGCCTCTCTGCCCTGTGGTTGGCCCTGCAGAGGAACTGGCTGGCCCCTGGGTGAGACGGGAGGCTGGACTGGAGGGACCCTGCCTGGCCTGACCCAGCAGGGCTCTTCTGAGGGTCTTCTCAGGGGAAGGCCTCGGCCCCTCTGCCCTGTGGCTGGCCCTGCAGAGGAACTGGCTGGCCCCTGGGTGAGACGGGAGGCTGGACTGGAGGGACCCTGCCTGGTCTGACCCAGCAGGGCTCTTCTGAGGGTCTTCTCAGGGGAAGGCCTCGGCCTCTCTGCCCTGTGGCTGGCCCTGCAGAGGAACTGGCTGGCCCCTGGGTGAGACGGGAGGCTGGACTGGAGGGACCCTCCCTGGCCTGACACAGCAGGGCTCTTCTGAGGGTCTTCTCAGGGGAAGGCCTCGGCCTCTCTGCCCTGTGGCTGGCCCTGCAGAGGAACTGGCTGGCCCCTGGGTGAGACGGGAGGCTGGACTGGAGGGACCCTCCCTGGCCTGACCCAGCAGGGCTCTTCTGAGGCTCTTCTCAGGGGAAGGCCTCGGCCTCTCTGCCCTGTGGCTGGCCCTGCAGAGGAACTGGCTGGCCCCTGGGGGAGACGGGAGGCTGGATTGGAGGGACCCTCCCTGGCCTGACCCAGCAGGGCTCTTCTGAGGGTCTTCTCAGGGGAAGGCCTCGGCCTCTCTGCCCTGTGGCTGGCCCTGCAGAGGAACTGGCTGGCCCCTGGGGGAGACGGGAGGCTGGACTGGAGGGACCCTCCCTGGCCTGACCCAGCAGGGCTCTTCTGAGGGTCTTCTCAGGGGAAGGCCTCGGCCCCTCTGCCCTGTGGCTGGCCCTGCAGAGGAACTGGCTGGCCCCTGGGTGAGACGGGAGGCTGGACTGGAGGGACCCTGCCTGGTCTGACCCAGCAGGGCTCTTCTGAGGGTCTTCTCAGGGGAAGGCCTCGGCCTCTCTGCCCTGTGGTTGGCCCTGCAGAGGAACTGGCTGGCCCCTGGGTGAGACGGGAGGCTGGACTGGAGGGACCCTCCCTGGCCTGACCCAGCAGGGCTCTTCTGAGGGTCTTCTCAGGGGAAGGCCTCGGCCTCTCTGCCCTGTGGTTGGCCCTGCAGAGGAACTGGATGGCCCCTGGGTGAGACGGGAGGCTGGACTGGAGGGACCCTCCCTGGCCTGACCCAGCAGGGCTCTTCTGAGGGTCTTCTCACGGGAAGGTCTCGGCTTCTCTGCCCTGTGGCTGGCCCTGCAGAGGAACTGGCTGGCCCCTGGGTGAGACGGGAGGCTGGACTGGAGGGACCCTCCCTGGCCTGACCCAGCAGGGCTCTTCTGAGGGTCTTATCAGGGGAAGGCCTCGGCCTCTCTGCCCTGTGGCTGGCCCTGCAGAGGAACTGGCTGGCCCCTGGGTGAGACGGGAGGCTGGACTGGAGGGACCCTCCCTGGCCTGACCCAGCAGGGCTCTTCTGAGGGTCTTCTCAGGGGAAGGCCTCGGCCTTCTGCCCTGTGGCTGGCCCTGCAGAGGAACTGGCTGGCCCCTGGGTGAGACGGGAGGCTGGACTGGAGGGACCCTTCCTGGCCTGACCCAGCAGGGCTCTTCTGAGGGTCTTCTCAGGGGAAGGCCTCGGCCTCTCTGCCCTGTGGCTGGCCCAGCAGAGGAACTGGCTGGCCCCTGGGTGAGACGGGAGGCTGGACTGGAGGGACCCTCCCTGGCCTGACCCAGCAGGGCTCTTCTGAGGGTCTTCTCATGGGAAGGTCTCGGCTTCTCTGCCCTGTGGCTGGCCCTGCAGAGGAACTGGCTGGCCCCTGGGTGAGACGGGAGGCTGGACTGGAGGGACCCTCCCTTGTCTGACCCAGCAGGGATCTTCTGAGGGTCTTCTCAGGTGAAGCCCTCGGCCTCTCTGCCCTGTGGCTGGCCCTGCAGAGGAACTGGCTGGCCCCTGGGTGAGACTGGAGGCTGGACTGGAGGGACCCTCCCTGGTCTGACCCAGCAGGGCTCTTCTGAGGGTCTTAACAGGGGAAGGCCTCGGCCTCTCTGCCCTGTGGCTGGCCCTGCAGAAGAACTGGCTGGCCCCTGGGTGAGACGGGAGGCTGGACTGGAGGGACCCTCCCTGGTCTGACCCAGCAGGGCTCTTCTGAGGGTCTTCTCAGGGGAAGGCCTCGGCCTCTCTGCCCTGTGGCTGGCCCTGCAGAGGAACTGGCTGGCCCCTGGGTGAGACGGGAGGCTGGACTGGAGGGACCCTCCCTGGCCTGACCCAGCAGGGCTCTTCTGAGGGTCTTCTCAGGGGAAGGCCTCGGCCTCTCTGCCCTGTGGCTGGCCCTGCAGAGGAACTGGCTGGCCCCTGGGTGAGACGGGAGGCTGGACTGGAGGGACCCTCCCTGGCCTGACCCAGCAGGGCTCTTCTGAGGGTCTTCTCAGGGGAAGGCCTCGGCCTCTCTGCCCTGTGGCTGGCCCTGCAGAGGAACTGGCTGGCCCCTGGGTGAGAGGGGAGGCTGGACTGGAGGGACCCTCCCTGGCCTGACCCAGCAGGGCTCTTCTGAGGGTCTTCTCAGGGGAAGGCCTCAGCCTCTCTGCCCTGTTGTTGGCCCTCCAGAGGAACTGGCTGGCCCCTGGGTGAGACGGGAGGCTGGACTGGAGGGGCCCTCCCTGGCCTGACCCAGCAGGGCTCTTCTGAGGGTCTTCTCAGGGGAAGGCCTCGGCCTCTCTGCCCTGTGGCTGGCCCTGCAGAGGAACTGGCTGGCCCCTGGGTGAGACGGGAGGCTGGACTGGAGGGACCCTCCCTGGCCTGACCCAGCAGGGCTCTCCTGAGGGTCTTCTCAGGGGAAGGCCTCGGCCTCTCTGCCCTGTGGCTGGCCCTGCAGAGGAACTGGCTGGCCCCTGGGTGAGAGGGGAGGCTGGACTGGAGGGACCCTCCCTGGCCTGACCCAGCAGGGCTCTTCTGAGGGTCTTCTCAGGGGAAGGCCTCAGCCTCTCTGCCCTGTTGTTGGCCCTCCAGAGGAACTGGCTGGCCCCTGGGTGAGACGGGAGGCTGGACTGGAGGGGCCCTCCCTGGCCTGACCCAGCAGGGCTCTTCTGAGGGTCTTCTCAGGGGAAGGCCTCGGCCTCTCTGCCCTGTGGCTGGCCCTGCAGAGGAACTGGCTGGCCCCTGGGTGAGACGGGAGGCTGGACTGGAGGGACCCTCCCTGGCCTGACCCAGCAGGGCTCTTCTGAGGGTCTTCTCAGGGGAAGGCCTTGGCCTCTCTGCCCTGTGGCTGGCCCTGCAGAGGAACTGGCTGGCCCCTGGGTGAGACGGGAGGCTGGACTGGAGGGACCCTCCCTGGCCTGACCCAGCAGGGCTCTTCTGAGGGTCTTCTCAGGGGAAGGCCTCGGCCTCTCTGCCCTGTGGCTGGCCCTGCAGAGGAACTGGCTGGCCCCTGGGTGAGACGGGAGGCTGGACTGGAGGGACCCTCCCTGGCCTGACCCAGCAGGGCTCTTCTGAGGGTCTTCTCAGGGGAAGGCCTCGGCCTCTCTGCCCTGTGGCTGGCCCTGCAGAGGAACTGGCTGGCCCCTGGGTAGACGGGAGGCTGGACTGGAGGGACCCTCCCTGTCCTGACCCAGAAGGGCTCTTCTGAGGGTCTTCTCAGGGGAAGGCCTCGGCCTCTCTGCCCTGTGGCTGGCCCTGCAGAGGAACTGGCTGGCCCCTGGGTGAGACGGGAGGCTGGACTGGAGGGACCCTCCCTGGCCTGACCCAGCAGGGCTCTTCTGAGGGTCTTCTCAGGGGAAGGCCTCGGCCTCTCTGCCCTGTGGCTGGCCCTGCAGAGGAACTGGCTGGCCCCTGGGTAGACGGGAGGCTGGACTGGAGGGACCCTCCCTGTCCTGACCCAGAAGGGCTCTTCTGAGGGTCTTCTCAGGGGAAGGCCTCGGCCTCTCTGCCCTGTGGCTGGCCCTGCAGAGGAACTGGCTGGCCCCTGGGTGAGACGGGAGGCTGGACTGGAGGGACCCTCCCTGGCCTGACCCAGCAGGGCTCTTCTGAGGGTCTTCTCAGGGGCCAGCACCTGAATACGTGGTTAGAATAATTTGTACAGCTGTACTGAGTGTAACTTGAGGATTGCTCAACACATGGTCTCTTGTCCTCCTCACCCTGCTATACTTGGGGTCTGCCAGCGCCCTCTCTGGCTCTCACTGGTGCTGTCCATCTCTGTTAAGAGACCCCACTCTGCGCACTTGGTGAGGAGCAGAATAAGGGCCTTGCAGGGTCAGATTCAGACTGCTCTTTGCAAGAATCTCTGGGGCCAGGAGGTGTCCGGGGGCCTCTAGAATGGGCCCACCGATGGCCTCAGTTCCCTTCCTGCCCACCCATGGTCTGGAACACATTCCTGAGGAGGAGGCTCCTTTTTGCAATTTCCTTTTCTATTCTTTGGTCTCTGAAGTGGATTAATTTTATTCTTGTATTGTTGGTACTCCACCTCTCTCCCCCAATGGGAATCCAAAGCAACTTCCATCCTTTTCCTCTCCCCTATTTTACCCTCACAACAATCCTGTGAGGTAGGTTAGGCTGGGAGGGAGTGACTGGCCCCCAGGTCAGCCAGAACGTTTGCTTGGAAGAGTGGGTGTTTCAACCTGGGTCTCCTGGACCTCAGTCCAAGGCTCTCACCATTACATCTCACTGCCTGTTTTAAGGGCCAAAACCTCTCTAGGCAAAGAATTACTTTTGGGTGCAGATTTGTTCTTTCTCTTTCACGGACATCAGACCCATAAGTAGGTGCTGGCGTGGGTTTCACGGCCCCGTCTGGAGTGTGTGTGTGATTGTGGGTGCATTGTGCAGAAAGCTTTTGGGTTGTGGATGAGCCTTGTGGGAATTGGGGGTGTTTCAGCTGGGAGGTTTTGGAGCCCTCGTCTGCTCTCGTCGTGGTGCAGTCCCCAGCAAGAGACCTGCAGGATCAAAGTTTGGATAAATGAAGGTGGAGGGACAGAAAGAGAGGCCGGGGTGGGAGATGTATGATCGAAATGCTTGCTCTCCTTCCAGGGACAGGGACATGCTGTGAAGGCCCTCCTGTTCCTTGGGAAGCCCCTCTCCGCGTCTCCTCTGGGGCTGGATGGAGGCCTGCTGACCACGTGGGAGCCGCCCCGGCCCTGCCTGTCCCCTCTCTCCCCCTCCCCGACTCCTCCTCGCCTGGAATGCTGGACGTGCCTACCTCTGCATCCCGTGGGACGGCTCCAGGTGCTTTTCCGGCTACAGATTAACCGGCGCTCAAGGTAGAGTCGTCCTGTGATGCCGTGCGGCTTGCGGTCGGAGCTGCCGGCCCTTGCGCAAGGGCAGTGCTCAAGACTGGGCCTGGGGCTGGTCGGGGGGGGGGGGGGGGGCTGCCACTGCTCTTGCTGCTTCCCTGCTGCCTGACCACTTGTGCCTGGAATGCTCGTTTCCCAGAAAGGGGGTTGGTTCAGACGCCGCATTGTCCCCTGTGCCACGGCCGGTATGTGGCCAGGTGCTGCAGGTGCTGCAGTTTTGCGCATGCACACATTGAGAGGCATGGGCACCTGGCCACACTGGGAGAGCCCATGTACACATTCCTAGGACTGAAATGGGGAGGTTATCCAGGGTTTTGAGAAAGGTGAGATGGGCTTGTTGAGTTTCCTTAAGCAGGTTATGTATTGCTTGCCTCGAATTCCTGTAGCCTTTTTCAGGCGTGTGGAATCCTGGCTGGAAGGGCCTTGAAGGAGTGTTCACGATCCCCTGACCGTAGGTATGAGGTGCTCGTCTGTGCTGACAGGTCTAGTCAGTGTGTCCTAGACATGAATCCAGGAGCACAGAGAGCAGCAAGATTGGGGCCGGGAGGGGGGAGATGAGCTTTGGAGAGCCAAAGTTGCCTCTGACCCAAAGTAGCTTTGATCCTAGAAGCCTCTCCAGATCTAGTTGGTCTCTCGCTGCTCTGCTGCAGACCAAGATGGCTGCTCTCTGCGTCTGCATGCCTGGCAGGCAACTCTGTGTGCCTAGCCCGTGCCTAGCCTGTATAAACATACAGTCATGTGAAGAAGCTGAAATACTCTGACCAGGGAATATTGTGTGCCTGGGAAGAGAAGGGGATTGGAGGTTGAGGGGAAGCATTTTGGCTAGGGCCGTTTGTTTGCTCGCCTTCGGTCCCTGGAAGATTTTTCAAGCTTTGGGCGGAAGATCATTCTTTTGTGCCAGAGGCTCAGGGTGTGCGGAAGGGTGTGCGTTCCTCCACTGACAGGCAATGGGCAACCGAGTTGAGCTTGACCAGAACCGATGCAGTGCTTCCCCTGACCTCGGTAAAATCCCGGATGGATATCTTCTTTTAGGACTTTCCCCGAGATGTTGCTGCTTCTCTTTAGTGGCAGATTATCTTCCATGAGATCCAGATCTCTATAGAGGCTGCTGCTGATCACTTCCTCTTTAGTGGAGAGGTGCTGAAAAAACGGGGCCTGACGAAGGGGATTACACATGAGCCCCCCTCGGTCGTGGTGTGCCAGTGTCTAGCGGGCTGCTGCCTCTTTCCTTTGCAGAGCGCTGGCATTTCTTCTTACAAGCCTCAGAGGAAGGGGCAGATGGGCATCTGCGGATATGTTGTAAATATGCAGCTTTTGCTTGTGGGAACATGTTGCCCTTTGTGGTTGCAGCAGCCCTCCCAGACAGGAGATGGTTTGGAGTGGCCGTGCTCCTTGGCTGCCAGCATGGCGTAGGGGTTAAAGAACAGTGGACTCTGATCTGAAGAACAGAGTTTGATTCTCCACTCCACCTCATGCTGCCAGCTGGGTGACTGTGGGCTGGTCACACTTCAAGAAGGACGTGGATAAAATTGAAAGGGTACAGAGGAGAGCGACAAGGATGATCTGGGGCCAAGGGACCAAGCCCTAGGAAGATAGGTTGAGGGACTTGGGAATGTTCAGCCTGGAGAAAAGGAGGTTGAGAGGGGACATGATAGCCCTCTTTAAGTATTTGAAAGGTTGTCACTTGGAGGAGGGCAGGATGCTGTTTCTGCTGGCTGCAGAGGAGAGGACACGCAGTAATGGGTTTAAACTTCAAGTACAACGATATAGGCTAGATATCAGGAAAAAGTTTTTCACAGTCAGAGTAGTTCAGCAGTGGAATAGGCTGCCTAAGGAGGTGGTGAGCTCCCCCTCACTGGCAGTCTTCAAGCAAAGGCTGGATACATACTTTTCTTGGATGCTTTAGGATGCTTAGGGCTAATCCTGCGTTGAGCAGGGGGTTGGACTAGATGGCCTGTGTGGCCCCTTCCCACTCCAGGAGTCTCCTACAGCTGTTCTCTCAGGGCTCTTCTCAGCCCTTTCTGCCTCACAGGTGTCTGTTGGGGAGAGAGGAAGGGAAAGGTGTTCGTAAGATGCTTTGGGACTAGTTCAGGTAGTGAAAAGCTGCGTAAGAGTAACCAGCTGTTCTTCTGTTCCTTCAGATCGGGCGGGTGGTGTGTTCGTGTACCGTGCCTGAGGCTGTGTCCTTGCAAAATATAAAAACCCAAGAGCTGGCCGGTTAGATCAGAGCATTGGCCCATCTCCTCCAGCATCCTGTCCACACGGAGGCGGTGTAATTGCCCCGGAGGGCCAAGGAGCAGCAGGCAGACTTGTCTCCTGGCTCTGGTCCTCTGCAGTCTATTGCCTCTGAACACGGAGGCTCCCTCTGCTGACAGGCCTCCCCTCATCCCTTTCACGTCCTGGCCCTGCTGGCGGTCGTCCCTCTTCCACTGCCACTGCCAATTGCTTGTGGAGTGGAGAAGTGCCTCTCCTGAGTCCTGCTCAGCAGTCAGGCCCTCGAGGGCTGTGATTTGCCGGCCCTGGGTGCCCTTAACCCGCAGCGGGAGGTGGGTGCCGTGGCAAACCCATCCTGGGGCCACCTCTCTCGCTGGCCCTCGGATCTGTTTGCCAGCTTGAACACCGATTCTCGGTCAGTTCAGTGTCCCCTGCCGTGCCTCACAGCAGCGTTCTGAGCAGCGAGGGTTCAACACATGCTCCAACGTGTGTGCGCAGGGGTGTGTGCATGTGTGTGTGCCAGTTTTCATTGGTAAAATATTTATCAAAGCTGCTTAGCCCGGTCCTCTGTGGCTGCCGCAGGTGGCAGGAGATCTGTGGTCCGAGTGGATTCCTCTGACCGGGGATTCACCCGGGCCTGCTGCTCCCAGGGGAAAAGGAAACCTGCACGCCGGCAGCCTTGTGCTCATTTGCAGCGTCCCAAGAGGGCAGCCAGAGATGCTGCCGTAGCTGGGCTTCCAGGAAGCCTCGTTTTCAGAGAGCCCTGTCAGATCTGGGGCACCTGGAGGAATCTGGAGGGGCAGCTGGTAGAGGCCACCTGGGCAGGTGGAGCACCTGGCCCTCAGAGCAGCCGCAGCAGCAGCACAAGCAGGTCCCGCTGCAGTCCAGGGAAAGTGGCCCTGCGCTCACTGCCTGGGCTGTTCCGTTTCTTTTTGGGAAACAATTTCCGTTTTCTGAGGTTGAGAAGATCACCTTGGCCTGAAAAGGAGAGGGAAGCAGGTGACAGTCCTTGGAGGGCACCTGCAAGAGCCCCAGTGGATTAAAGTAGTCCAGCATCGGGCTTTCCAGGCCTCCCACGTAGGCCATGGCCACAGTAGGCCTCCCATCCTGCTTGCTCACAGTGGCCCTGCACATGTATACTGCCTCTGCACGTGGAGGTTCCACATAGTAGTTCTGGACCCCCCCCCTTCCACCATTGGCCTGACTTTTCTCCTAAGGACAGTTGTCACGACCCCCCCCCCCCCCCGTCACATCACTCTCCAGCCTCTCCTCTCTGCCTCCGGTGAGGTAGTGCACTTGGGCTGGATTTTGGGGGAGTTGCTGCCAGACCCCGAGCTGGAGCCTAGGGAGGGGGGCTGACGTCCAGCTGGAGAGGAGTCGGGGCTCAGGCTGGTCTGGAGCCTGGTCACTTGTTGCTCGGCCGGGGCTGGGAGCAGGCCGCCTTCTCTCCTTGCCGGTGGTCCACAGAGCAACAGGGGGCCGCTCCCTCCCTGGGACCATCTGGGGCCGCCATCCCTGTGGTGCCGTCAATGCCTTCTGGCCCAGAAAGTCCAGGATGAGGCTGGAGATGGGACGGGCTCTGCCCTTCCGGGAGTCCAGTCCAGTCTTTCATGAAGCCCTGAGGTTTCTTCATGCCCTGCAGGGGTTTTTTGTGTGGGTGGGAGTTATTAATGATTTTTCATGTGTTTTTTAAACTTTCCCAACATTTCTTGGGTGATATGACCATAAATGGTCATGTCGACCCACCCACCCTCTCCCAAAGTGGCCAATGATGGGCCTGGATGGTTTGGGGGGGGCCCGGGGGGCGTGTCCGCAGCTCTGCTTCCCCGCCATATTCTGCACGATCACCTACTTCTTGGGTTTCTGGAAGCCTGAAGAAGGTCTCAGAGGGGTTTTCGGGGGTAAAAGAAGTTCAGAAAGGACAGACTAAGCTCCGGTGCCTTCCCCACCGTGTGCCAAAGCTAGGAAAAACAGCAAAAAGAAAGAACTGCGGAGTTCCCCCGTCTCCCCTTCTGAGTACCAGGCCTGGGAAAGGCTGGCTTGGTTCGTGTGGGAAGCAGGGACTCCCCCCCCCCTCGCCTTTAGTTTTGTGCAGGAGTCCCCCTGTCCTCCATCTAATCCCCCTCCCCCCGCCTTTGCGGTGGGCTTGTGTTTTCAGAGCCTTCAAGGCGCTGACTGCTCCTCCGGGACAGCATGTCGGGCCCCGTGCCAAGTCGGGCGAGGGTCTACGCGGACGTGAACACACAGAGACCCCGCGAGTATTGGGACTATGAGTCTCACGTCGTGGAATGGGGGTATGTATGATGGCTGGAGGCTCCTGTGTCTGGCGGGACAGGGTTGCTCTCCAGCAAGGGAGGTGGGCCTCTTAAGAGGGCTGCCCAGCTGCTGCCGGAGGCTCCGGCCTCTCCCTGAGTCTCTTGGCTGGGCCAGGGGTTGGCATGCCAGCCTCTCCCCTCTACTGCCACTGCCTGCAGCCCTGCACAGGTTTGGGCACTGGTTTTCTGGACTTTGCAGCTGACTCCCGCCCAGCTGGTGTGGCCAGTCTTGTTCTGGGACCCACTTCGTTCCTATCCGCTGTCGCGAGACGGTACCCACGTGCAAGCAGGTCATGGGGACAGCTGGGCAGGTTTGGGGCTGCCATTCTTAGGCAAGGAGAGCTTGCGTGATCCGCTCAGAGTTTAGGAACAGGGATATTCAGCTCAAGCTCTGAGCCTTGGCGGTGGCACCAAATGCCTGCCTTCCCTCCCCTGCCGTGGGGGCCCTGGGGCAAAGGCAGCAGAGCTGGGGCAGAACTGCTCTGTGTTCTCCAAAAAGGCCTCCAAGCCAGCCTCAGGAGTCTTGCATGAATTTTCTCTTGGGGCAGACAGGTGGCAGCCAGGTGAAGGGAGGGCAGGAGGCTGAGGGCAGCTGGGAGGTCTCTTCTGGTGGCTGGGATCGTCCTCCGCAGTGGAGGAGGAGATGGGCCTTGGTCCACAGCAGGGAGCCAGAGCATAGCTTGGGAATGTTCTCCCACAGCCTTTCAGGGATCCGGAGTGTGGAGTCTTGTTCAGACCATGAAGCGCCCATCAGGGACTTGCAGGCTGCCCAGGAAACTCTCACAATAGGTCACCCAAAGGAAAAGTGACCCGTGACTCACAGAAGGGCCCGCCTGCTGCCAGCTGCGTTGGCCTTTGTCGGCCTCCGGGGCTCTGGCTCTGTTCGGCTGCAAGGGACCACCCACGGCAGACCATTCCCCCCTGCAGAGGCTGCCGGTTGGGCTGCAGTGCGAGCGAAGAGGCTGGCCAGAGAGGCTTTGGTGCAGCCGGGAGACGGAGGAGCCTCAGCAGCAGCAAGGGCAGTGGGCGGCTCGCAACAGGAGGGCCCCGTGGTCCTGGCCCAGATGGTCCCTGAGAGCGCCTTGCAGCTGGGGCCCTGGGGGAGGTTCTCCACTTGGGGAAGAGGCGACCAAACAGCACGAGGTCTGGAGAGGAATGTGCTTGCCTGGCCCGTCTCCCGTGTAGGTGGCTGGGGGGCTCAGGCAGCGGCAGGCATTCCCAGACCCGGATCTTCCGCGGCTCGGCAGAAATCTCTGCCCTTGGCTTCAGTGTTTCTTGCTGAGTCTGACCAGGACTTCCGCTTACCAGATTGGGTGTTTGGCAGTCGAGAGCAGGGTTGGTGGGCTGCTGGTGGTTGCAAAGGCATGGGGGCAGAGCGGGGGAGGCCTGGTCTCTCAGGAACTGGGGGGGGGGGGCTCTTGCTGACCTCTGGCCGGCTCACTCTGCTCTCCCCCCTTCTCTAGCAACCAAGACGATTACCAGCTGGTGCGGAAACTCGGCCGCGGAAAATACAGTGAGGTCTTTGAAGCCATCAATATCACCAACAATGAGAAGGTGGTGGTGAAGATCCTCAAGGTGAGTGAGGACAGCGGGAAAAGGGCCCAGGTGGTTCGGCTGCCCTCTGCCGTAGGCCAGCCTCACAGGGTGGTTGTAGCAAGCGCTAAGGGAAGGTGCATAAATCGCCTTTCCTCGTGGCAGTGCATTTTGCAGAATGTAGGTCTCTGCCCAGAGGCGCTTGCAGGCTAAAGTTCAACACACATGAGGGAAGGACAGGGAAGGAAGCCGGTCTGTTCCCGTGGCCCCTGCTGTGGCCTGATTTCCGTAGGAAAAGTCTGGACCCAAGGCCAGGAAAGGGGCTAGTGAGGGAGACTGGAAGGCCTGCAAGCAGCAGTTCCAGGGGAGGGGGAAGCAAGGGGGCCTTTGAGAGGCGGAGAGCAGGGGACCGTTGGGTGGCTGAGGTGGGGCTGCTGGAGGAACAGAAGGAGGGGTAGCAAGACCTTTCTTGCCTGCCACGTTCTCCAAAGGCCACCTCCCTTTGTGGCTGCTGTGGGCCAAGGCCGTTGGCAGGCTGCCTGCAGTGCAGCTCCCTGCCAGGGACAGGGTCATGGGCTCTCTCCCTGGTGCTGAGCCACTGTCCCTGCATTGCCTCGTCAGCGGCTGGCTCTCCTGCAGGCTAGCAGAAGGTCTACTTTGCATCTCAAGAGCAGAGTGTGAGGGCAGGAAGTTGGACCTCGCCCTCCCCTTTGTGGGAGGCACTCCCCCTGCCCCAGGGCCTTAGACCTTAGAAGTGCTGCTCCCAGAGACCCTCTTGGCGAGAGACACGGAGCCACACCTTCCAACGGCATCTCAAGACTTGTCAGTTGGCAGGAGCCCCCTTGGCCCCTGGGGGCCCTTCAGCCGGCACCTGCTCCCAGGGCACACCCACCAAGGGGCCCTCCTGCTTCAGCGGCCCGAGGCGACTGTGTGATTCTCTTCCGCAGCCAGTGAAAAAGAAGAAGATCAAGCGTGAAATTAAGATCCTGGAAAATCTCCGCGGGGGGCCCAACATTATCAGCCTTCTGGACATCGTCAAGGACCCCGTGGTAAGGGAAGCGGCGGCTGGAAGCGGGGAGGGCTGACGGTGGTCCGCTTGTCCCCTGCTCTGTGGATCCAAAGCGTGAGAGCCTCAGTCCCTGCTTGGGCACTCCCAGCCTTCCCCAGCCGAGGCTCAGGGCCCCCCAGCGCAGCAGCTTGTGGCCGAGGCTTCCCCACGGATGGCGTCCTCCCCACCCCGTCCGGCTGCCCTCTGCGTCACCGGGGCCTTCTCAGCCTGTGCCCTCCGTGGTCCCCTCTCCGAGCAGGGCAAAGCGCTTGGCTGCTTGTTGGTTTGGGGTAGGAGTAAGGATGAGAGGTGTGGGGGGCTGCTGGGCCTGAGGTCTCAGCGCTTGCCAGGGACTCTTTCGAGCCTCGGGGGGGGGGGGGGCTCTGCGTCAGCCGTCTCTTCGGCACTCCTGTTCACATCAGCCGAGCCAGAGGCGAGCTCTGCGGCGAAAGGTGTTTGCTTCCCCGGGGGCAGCCCAAGGAGGGACTCCCACCAGCCTTCCGTGATGTCTTTTTGTCTTGCCAACCATCTGCTGGTCACGTCTTAAAGGGCCAAGCAAGGCCTCTTCAGGCGTGGCTATGATGCCCTCTCAGACCCAGGTCAAAATTCCCCCCTCTAACTGCTCCTGCAGCTAAGAAAGCTGGGGGGGGGGAGAGGGCTTGCCTTCCCCGGAGGGGTCTCCTCTGCTGCCCAGGCGAGGCTCAAACACTCCTTGTGGGCTTCTCTTTCCTCCCTGCCTTGGAACATCATCGGCTGCTGCCTCTCCAGTCACGGACGCCCGCCCTGGTCTTTGAGCATGTCAACAACACAGATTTTAAGGTGCGTGGCCCCCACCTGAGCGTCTGCATCTCTTCTCCTCTCCACCCCCCCCCCCCCCCGCCAAGACATCATTTGGTCCAGCACGCAAGAGCTGAGTTGTCAGGCTTTGGGTTCCAGGCAGCTGGGAGTGGCTGGAGGCTTCTCTGCTGAACGGACGTACCTGAGCCCTTGGCGGGCTTTCCTCTGAAAGGGAGCCCCAGAATGCACTGCAGCGGCAGGCTCACGGGGCCCCCGGCCTCCCTTTCCCCCAAAGCTCCAGAGGATCCCCGGGGGCAGAGAGGTGCTCTTGGCTGCTGCTGCTGCTGCTGCTGCTGCTTTCTCTGACCAGCAGAGCCGAAAGAAGGTCGGTCGCCCTCAGAGAGAGCCCAGCAAAAGGAAGAACCGGGTGACCTGGGCGTCGTATTCAGTGGACTCAACGTCATTCCCTTGGCCGCATCCATAGCTTATTTTGTAGTCTATCCGGTAAAGCCAAACGGATCCTAGGTTCAGAATCTCCCACTTTCTGCCTCATGCTTCATCCGGGGCTTTCCCCTGGGAATTTGTTGACGGGAATTGCAGTCTTACTCGGCACGGCCTTCCAGTCGTCCCAGAGAGTCTCTGGCAATCCGCCCTGCCGGTTCCTTGAGCAGCCATTAAGATGGCTCGTTGGTCCTCATGCAGTCTGAATGGAGCCACAGTGAGAAACAGACTTCGCATGCAGCCAAGAGAATAAGATGGAGTTCATTGAATCCGACGCCCAGGTCCGTTGGGCTCTCTCTGACCAGGGCAGAGCCCGGCCATTAAGAGCTCGCTGCGTGGAGCCCCAGCCAGCCTGGCTAACCTCACTCCACTCTCCTTCCCTCCCCAGCAATTGTATCAGACGCTGTCGGACTTCGACATCCGGTTCTACATGTACGAGATCCTGAAGGTATGGCCGGGGGGGGCCTGCTCCAAGCCTTGCCTGGCCCTCCGTAGCGGGCTGCAGGCGGGGAGGCCTTCTCTGTTTGCCAGAGGGACCCTTTGGGCTTCAGGGTGGCACAGCCAGCAACCGGCATTGCACTTCAGCCCTGCCGCTCTGCCCCCCTTGTGCTCATTCATTCCTGCATCGTCTGCCCTTCAGCGGCAGGCTCTTGTTTGTTTTGTTTGTTTTTATATTTATATACCGCCGCTCTCAAATGTCTCATGGCGGTTTACAAGGTCTGTGAATACAATACCACAGGATTAGAGCTGCAGTGCCTGGCCCCCCGCCTGCTGCTTTGCATCCTCCCTTGGGAGGGGAAGGGGTGCTCCTCCTGCCCCCTCCCTGCCTGCCTGCCTGTCTGCCTGTCTCCTCCTTCGCCCTGCAGGCACTGGATTACTGCCATAGCATGGGGGTCATGCATCGGGACGTCAAGCCACACAACGTCATGATTGACCACGAGCACAGGAAGGTGAGGCTGACCTGGGGTTGGTCCCTTGTCTGCTGGAACTCAGCGGGAGAGGCAAGGAGCCCCGTCCCACGCATCACCACCAGCCCTGGGCTGCCACTTGCGGGGTTCCTGGGGTTCCCTGCCTTTTGGAGAGGCTCATGAACCTCTCTCCCTGTTCAGTCAGGAAAGTGTTTATTCCCCGTCCTTTCTCCCCCCCCCCATGACACAGGGGGGCAGCCTGGGGAGGGGGTTCCTGGCATGGGAATGGATCTCCCTCGTGAGCAAAACCTTCCAAAGAGCTGCCGGCCAGATACCTGGGGCCTGTAGAGTCACGGAAAACCAGACAAATCTGGCAGGGGGAGATGGGCCGTCTGCTGGCCGGAACATTGTCCTGAGAAAGGGGCCAATTGGCAAGCAACCCGAGGGGCCCCAGGCTCCCCTGCTGACCGTTGGAGGGCTGGGGCTTGGGCTTGGGGGCAGGGGTGCCTCCGGGGCCAGCTGGGAAGGGGGTCTCTGCGTGAGGACCCCCCTCAGTTCTCTGTCACGCGTTCTCATGCATGCCTGGACTAGGGGGGGGGGGGCTCCTTGCGGTGCTCCTTGTGGCCGGCCAATCGCACCCTCGGCCTCCTCTCCCTTCCGCAGCTGCGTCTGATCGACTGGGGCCTGGCCGAGTTCTACCACCCCGGGCAGGAGTACAACGTGCGGGTGGCCTCACGCTACTTCAAGGGGCCGGAGCTCCTTGTGGACTATCAGGTGTGGGCTGTAGCCGCCCCCCCCTCCGCCTTCCCCCTGCGGCACCGCCCTGGTGGGGAGGGGGGCGAGGTGGAGTGCGGGAGAGCCCCCTCTGTCCCCGGGCCAGGAAAGGGGAGCAGCCGGGGGGGGGGCCACTTCCACGCATATTCCGACGGTCTGCAAAGGAGCAGAGAAGTGCTTGCATGAGGGAGGGGGCTTGTGAATGATCGGGGGGAGGGGGGTCTTTGAGCAGGGGCACACCAGGCGGGTCTCTTCAGTCGGAGGGAGGGCCAGAGGGCGGGTGGCTGAGGGAGGGGTGATGGGGGGGCAACCTCTGAACTGCCAGGCAGTTAGCCAGCCTTTTGGGACAGGAGAGAGTCTGAGTCATGGGGCATGGGGGGCAGAGAGGGAGGCTGACGCTCGAGCCCCCCCCCCCCCCCCGTGTTCTGGCTTTGTTGCTCGGCTCACAGAGTGCCTTCCCCCCCTTCCCTCCCTCCCTCCCTCCCTCCGTCCTGCAGATGTACGACTACAGCCTGGACATGTGGAGCTTGGGCTGCATGCTGGCCAGTATGATCTTCCGCAAGGAGCCCTTCTTCCACGGCCACGACAACTATGACCAGGTGAGGTGGCCGCCTTCCCAGGGGCCCAGCTCTCCTGGCCGTGGGGAGGGGAGGCGCAGGGAGGGCATGCCCTTCTCTTCTCTTGGCACTGCCGCCGTTTCCCTTCCCCACCCCCGACGTCTGCGGGGCCCCCGGGCTTGCCTGCGAGGGGCCCTTCGCCAGCTCCCCCTCCCTCCCCCCCCCGCAGCTGGTGCGGATTGCCAAGGTGCTGGGCACAGAGGACCTCTACGACTACATCGACAAGTACAACATCGAGCTGGACCCTCGCTTCAACGACATCCTCGGCAGGTGAGCGGCCCTGGGGCCTGGTGGCCTTGCGGGGGAGGGCGGGGTCCCCGGGGGGGCTTCCTCGCCAGGAGCCTGGCTGGCCTCTCACCCCCCCCCCCGCCTTGTCCCACCGCTCAGGCACTCTCGCAAGCGGTGGGAGCGCTTTGTGCACAGCGAGAACCAGCACCTGGTCAGCACGGAGGCCCTGGACTTCCTGGACAAGCTGCTGCGCTACGACCACCAGACCCGGCTGACGGCCCGGGAGGCCATGGAGCACCCCTACTTCTGTACGTGGCGCTTCCCGAGTCTCCCCGCCTCCCGGCCCCCCTGTGAAAGGCCCCCCCGGCCTGAATTGAGCGAGGGAGGGCTGAGGTGCCGGGCAAGGAGGGGCATCTCGGCAAAGGAGAGGGGCTGTGCTGCCAGGGGTCGTCCTGCTTTGGCCCTGGGTCTGCCCCTGCCCCTGCCCCTTCTGCACGCTGCACCTCAGCTTGCCCGGGACTCTCCTTCATCCTCCCCCCCTCCTGCAAACTCTGCAATGTCCGCTTGGCCACGCAAGGGCCCTCCCTTTCTGGCATGCTACCGGGGCAAATGGGGTGGCCCTGCTGCCTCCTGGTCCCTTCTCTGTGCTCAGCTGGATGCAGAGCGTGACAGACCCTCCCCGGTCCTCTGCAGCAGCAGGGCGGGTCTGACGTCCTCCTCCTTCCCCTTCAGATCCAATAGTGAAAGACCCGGCCAGGATGGGCTCCTCGGCAGGCCTGTCCTCCGCTAACACCCCTGTCAGCTCCTCCAGTATGTTGGCAGGTATGTCCCTGGGGGGCCTCGGAGGGCTTGCACGGGAGCACGGGGGGCATCCCCTCCCCCGTCTTGGCTCACCCTCTCCCCTTGCCCCCCGCCGCCTCCAGGGATCGCTTCCATGGCCGCCTCTCAGCCCATCGGCAGCTTGGCCGCCTCGCCCGTCATCTCCTCCCCCAACGCTCTGGGCTCGCCAGTCCCTGCCGCCGCCGGAGCACAGCCTTGAACTCGCCACCGAAAGCACCTCTGGCTTCCAGCACTGCGAAGGCCGCGGCCACGCCTCTCCCGCCTGCCCTTGCGTGCAGGACGAGAGCGGACGGGAGGTCCGCCGGAATGGTTTCTTTTCTGTTGAGTATGTCGGAGAGCAGAGCCTCAGCTGCTGCCGCCGCTGCCGCTCCCCCCCCCTGCACCCCCCCGTTCGGCAGCGAGCGCGAACTCTGGCGACGGACGGACGGACGGACGGAGGCCCCCCTGTGTCTGTGTCGCGTGACGGCAGCTGCGTTCTTCCCAGGAGGCCGGGGGCTAGCGATGCACCTGCAGTGTAGACACTGAAATGGAGAATAAAATTTATTTTCTATGTCCCTAACAGGCCTGACTGGCCGCTGGCTCATTTCGGGGGGGGGGGGGGGGTCCCGTCCCGTCCCGTCGGGAAGCTTGCGGTTGGGCAGGAGGCTCAGCCCTGGAGGGGAGGGGAAGCCCCTCCCCGGTTGCCTCGCTCTCTAGAGGGGCCCCAGCGTTTTCGGGCAGAGCGACAAAATGGCTGCCCCAGGAGGAGGAGCCAGCCACACAGCCATTGCCACAGCTTGGCCCCTGGTGCTCTGGGGGAAGCACTGCCAAAACGACGGTTTAAAAAACTGCATAGCTAAGCAGATCTCCAATGGCCATTCAGAAGCCCTGCTGGGCAGAAGCCCCGCCCTTTTCCTAAAAACACGTGCCAAAAAGGGATTTGTGGACTCCATGGCAGGGACCCCTTTGCACACGGAAGGCTTGCTGGGGACTGCCCCCCCCCCCCGGTAGTTGTCCAAGAGTCAGGGAGCCTTCTTGAGAGCTGCGTTCTGTGTCCAGGGGAGGGGGTTGGGATCCATGGGTGCTTGGGGGCTTCCCCAGCTCCGTTTGGGGTCAGCAAAGGCCAGCTGCTTCGGCAGAGGGCAGCCAAGCCCTCTTCTCGGTGTGGAAGGGCCAGTGCTCAGGTAGACCGTCCGCCAGAGCGACAGGTGAGTCTTCCCAGGAGCAAAGGCCACCCACAAGGGGCCACCGGGGCTAACACCTCTCGTTTCACCAGGATTTGGACCACGAGTCCTCTTGTCATAGTCCGGTTTCTGAACTTGTCCTTCGCAGTTGTTCCCACGGCCTCTGCACACACTCCCTGGCTGGTGCCCTATGGCCCACCATTCACTAAGTATCCCTCTGGGCCTTTGTCCATAAACTATTTTAAAGGGTGCAAAACCCGTGTGGTCTTGTAGGTGGTAAACATGAGCAGGTCCCAAGCATTTGGGCACTCATGAGTTGGTCTCCACAACATGGCTTTAATGGTCTCGTTAAGATCCTTGCCTAAGTTCTCGATTTTGGGGGAGTGGATTGACATAAGTCTTTTCCTTTATTTCTGGCATTGGCAGTCTTGCCACATTAAGGCTGCCGTGAAGGGGGAACCTCCGTCGTGAGGATTCCTCGGGATAAGGCCACGTGTGCCCAGAAGTGCATTAGTTATCCCCACACTCCTCATGTTCACAGAATCAAAGAATCCTAGAGTTGGAAGGGGCCATAAAGGCCATCTAGTCCAACCCCCTGCTCAACGCAGGATCAGCCCAGAGCATCCTAAAGTATCCAAGATAACTGTGTATCCAACCTTTGCTTGAAGACGGCCAGTGAGGGGGAGCTCACCACCTCCTTAGGCAGCCTCTTCCACTGCTGAACTACTCTGACTGTGAAAAATCTTTTCCTGATATCTAGCCGATATTGTTGTAGTTTAAACCCATTACTGTGCGTCCTTTCCTCTGCAGCCTGAACATGCCCAAGTCCCTCAACCTATCAACATAAGGCTTGGTCCCTTGGCCCCAAATCATCTTCGTTGTTCTCCTCTGTACCCTTTTAATTTTATCTACATCCTTCTTGAAGTGAGGCCTCCAGAACTGCACACAGTACTCCAGGTGTGGTCTGACCAGTGCCGTATACAATGGGACTATGACATCTTGTGATTTTGATGTGATGCCTCTCTTGATACAGCCCAAATTGGCATTTGCCTTTTTTACTGCTGCATCACACTGCCTGCTCATGTTTAGTTTACAATCCACAAGTACCCCAAGGTCTCTTTATTAAATTGCATCTTGTTCTCATTTGCCCATTTTTCCATTGTGTTCAGATCTCGTTGAACTCTGTCTCTTATCTTCCGGAGTATTTGCCAGTCCTCCCAATTTGGTGTCATCTGCAAACTTGATGAGTAGTCCCTCCACCCCCTCATCTAGATCATTAATAAATATGTTAAAAAGTACCGGGCCGAGCACCGAGCCCTGAGGTACCCCGCTACTCACCTCCCTCCAGTTTGATGAAACACCATTGACAACAACTCTTTGAGTGCGTTTCTCTAACCAATTCCCTATCCACTTAACTATCTGAAAATCCAGATTGCAGTCCTTCAACTTATCCATCAGAACATCATGAGGAACCTTATCAAAGCTTTGCTCCTCACATAACTGAAAAATCTTTTCTTGTTACAGTGGGCTTCCCTGGCCAATCTTAGCTTTGGCCTTTCTGATGATTGATCTACAGTGCCTAGTACCTGTAGGTACTCTTCTTTAGAGCTCTGTCCTTCCCTCCATTTCTTTTTTACATTCTCAGTGGAGCACAGTAGCATGACACCAATATTAGGGGCACTATGGATATGCCTTGACTAGAGGCTGTGGTTTAGATTGGCAATCCGAAAACCTTCGTACTGATCCAGCTATACCTTGTGGCTCACAGCTGCTGCTCTGAGGGTGTCTGTCCTTGTAGGAGGGGATTATTGTGGTGGTGTTGGTGGTAGTGTTTCATAGGTTTTGTGTCTTTTCTGTGGTTGTGTAAAATTTTCAATAGTAAAAATGAATTAAAAATACTTAGAGAGGACATAGAGGATGGACGTTAGGAGAGGCTGGCCAGGAGGGAGAGACGGGAGGCATCGGGAGTCCTGGAACACCCACTCCTCGTATACCTGGGGGCGGCTTCAATCGTTGACCAATTCCAGTCTGGCTTCTGACCTGGCCCTGGGGAGGGCTGGCTTCGGTTGCCCTGATGGGTGACCTCCAGTGCCAGCTGGACCAAGGCGGGTCATGCAGTTGTGTTGCTTGACCGCACAGCAGGGTTCAGCATGGTAGACCATGAGCTTCTGGCTCACTGCCTCACCAGTCCTGCCGTTCGGAGGACATTCCTTCGAGAGTTGATCTCTTTTCTCCAGGGCTGCAGACGGAGGGTCGCACGGGGAGAGTGTCTGCAGGCCACGGTCCTCTCTGCCACTTTATTTAACACCCATTCAGAGGTCTGGGCTTGGTTGTCCTCCTGGCTGCTTGCCAGGCCCTGCAGATTCAGACCAGCGGTGAATTTCCCTGAGAGCAGAGCAGCCTCCCCCCCCCCCCGAAGCCACAGCTTCCCTTTAGAGCCTGCAGAAGGTGCCACTGCAAGAAATGGTGGCTTGACCAGCATGGCCACTTTCCTTGCTCCTGGCCGCCCCTCGTGGGATCCCTTTAGCCTCTCTGCCTTGCCTCTCTGCCAGCGGTCGGTGGCCTTGACGTGGCTCTTGGGTCTATGCTTTCTAATCTGTCATTAATGTTTTGTTCGATGATCTGCATCATGCGCTTTTTGTTGGGAGAGGCTTTTCAGACTGCCTGCCTGCCTTTGGGAAACGACTCTTCTGTTTTTGGTTCTTGGGCCTGCTGGAGGGCATTTCCTCACCTGCCTCTCCACGTGCTCCCTCCTCCTTGGGGGCCACCCAGTCCTAGTAAAGGGGAGTTAAATGGAGAAGGCCACAACCAGGGGGCATGTGCTGGCATCTCCTTCTGCATCGGAGATCCGTGCGTGTGACTCCAGGGCAGGGCCCTGGAAGATCCTTGACCCAAGATCCCAGGAAACAGTCACCAAATATCTCACGGTGGCCTGCCCTCTGGACGTTCCCCAGGACAATCGTCTCCCCTGGGCAACCAGTGCTTCCTGGCCTCAGGGGCAGGGCCTGGGATGGCCGGGGATGTGGCCGGTCCCAGCAGGCAGGGGACAAGGGCTGGGCAGCCTCCAGAGGCCTGGGATGGGAGTGCTCCCCCTGGCCAGGGTGCAGAGGAAGGGTGGGGAGGGCTGGAAGAAGAAGACGACCCTCCTCTTGTTTGTTCCAGAGGTTTTTATTGACCCTCTTGCTTCCCACACTCGGGCTCCCAGCGGGGAGATGCCACCCAACTAGCCCCACATCCCTGTTCAGAAAGGCCTTGTGGGCAGGGGTGGCAGCACTCCCCACAGAGCAGACTCAAGCCCCATGGCTGGCCATGCCTTGCTGGGCCCCGACTCTGCCCCCTCCCCCGTTCTGTCCAGAGAATGGGAACCCCGGAAGCCGGCCAAGGAAGAGCGATCACTGCCCCCCGCCCAGGAATCCCCTGCTGGGGACAGAAGACCCACAGACAGCGGGGGGGGGGGCTGTGTTGTGGGAAATTCCCTTGGCCTGAGCTCCACGGGCCGGGCCAGCCACAGGAACACTGGGAGGGGGCTGGCCGTGGCTCAGTGCTCAGGAGCCCCTGCTGGGCACGCCAAGGGCCAGGCTCACCCCCAGCAGCCTCTCCGGGACAAGGATCTCAGCAGCCGGGACCAGGAAGGCCCAGAGAGGCGCCCCACGGAGAGGATGCTTAAGGCAGCTGCGGCCTTCCCCTGTTCCCCTGGACGGGCTCAGCCTCCTCCCAGCACAGCGGCTTCTCCTGCAAGAGGAGGCCGCAAGGGCAGCCTGTGGGGAGGGGGAACCGTGGGGGACAGGCAGGCTCCACGTGGATGGGGCTCTTTGCCAGCCTGAGGGGCCACCTGGGGGCTTGCCTAAACGGCCACCCTCTGGTCCCCCGTCTGAGCTCCCCAACGTCCATCCAGGCAATGCCTTCTGGGTAAAGAGTCCAGCCACCCAGCACCAGCCATTCTGAGTGCCGACATCTTTTATTGCTCGGCCAGGAGCAGGCCTGGCAGGGAGGGGCGAGGGCACGATCCGAGGGCTGCTGGGAGGTGCCGGGGGAGGAGGGGGCCTTCCCCACCTCTGCCTCTGCCTGGCTCCTCCCCCCTGACCCCCCCCCCCTGCGGTGTTGGGTGCTGCAGGTTAGGAGTACTCCTGGAGGAACCGGGCATGGAACTGGGTCAGCTTCTGCAGCAGGGTCCGCAGCTTCTCCAGCGGAGGCAAAATGGTCATCCTGGGAGGGGGGCAAGTGAGGAAGGGCTCAGACACACCCAGCTGACCACACCCCGCCAGGGCCAGTCTCACCCAGCCAGAATCGCACCCCCTCCCAAAATCAGCCCAAGGGCCAGAGTGCTGGAGATCCAGGTGCAAATCCCCGCCTGGCCACGGAAGCTGGCTATGTGGCCAACCTTACAGGGGGGTTGTTGGAATCTGCAGTTGGAGCAAATGTCTCCAGGGACTGGGCAAAGAGTTACCTGAAGTGAAAGGTGCCCTCCTTCTGCCCAAAGCCGCTCCCTGGTACCACACAGATGCCTGTCTCTTCTAGCATCTTCAGGCAGAAAAACATGTCCGCGGCCTGCCCTTGGGCCTGGGGGGAGAGAAGAGGCGCTGGGGAAGGGGCTCCGCACAAGGGGGCAGGCTGTCTCCCGTTAGTCCCAGACTCCCGTTCTCCCCCCATCCCAGGCCTGGAGGACGGAGCCCAGCACGTGTCGCAGCTGCAGGGGCCCTCTGCCTGGGGCTCCAGGGGAACCTGCCAGCAGCACAGGCCCTGCAAGGAGTCAGGCCTCTGAGAGCCAGAGATAGCCTGCGGCTGCAGGTGGAGGCTCCCAGCTGAGCTTCCAGCTGCCTCCTTTGGCTAGGAGCACTCCAGGGGGGGGGGGCTTGTGCCTCTTGTCTGTGGAGTTCTCTTGCGTGGGGAACTCCACTGGCCAGGAGGTCAGTCTGTTTGCCTCCCCCCCCCTTGTTGGTTAAGGGAGGGGGGCTCTGAGCACCGAGAGGCAGAGGGAGGTGGGACTGGCATCACCGAGGCAGGTGGGGCTTTTCTCCATGGCTGTGGCTAGCCCTACCTCTTCTTGCTTCACAGCCTCCCCCGGAAGAGATGCAGCCCCAGCAGCCGGCAGCCTGCCCCACACCACACCACCCCTCCCGCCGTGGAAAAGCCTTCCAAAGGGTCAGCGGCCCTCGGCCCCTGCAAGCATGGCCAGGGGCAAGGGCAGGAGGGCTGTCCTTCGCGGACCCCTCCTCCACCGTCCCCACATCCTTTGGCCCCCAGACCAGAATGTCTCCTGGGAAGGCCTGGGGCTTGTGGCCCCCACAGGTAGGTTCAGAGCAGAGCACAGCAGAGCAGAGGTGCCCAGGGATGACCCACCAGGAAGGGTCAGCAGGAGGTGTCATCCTCCCCCCACCCCCACCCCCACCCCCCATGCACAAAATCTTGTGAGAATCCCACAGGGCCCAGCCCCTTCTCCCCCCTCTCTGCCCAGCCTGCTCTGCTGGGCCAGCTGGCTGCTCTCCATGGTCCTGGACCCTGCTGGGCATTCCCCCCCCCTCCCGGCAGGAAGCGCCTGCTCCTCCCCGGAGCTCTGCCCCCCTCCTGCCCCATTGCAAACCCGGCATTGGGTCGCTGCAGGGAAAAGCATGTTGGGGGGCGGGGGGGGTCTGGCGGGGGGGGCAGGGCCAGCCTCACCTTTGCTGCTTCCACAGCCCGAGGAGGCAGCTGGATCTGGGGGAAGGCGTACATGGCCCCCTGCACCGGATTGCAGCGGAACCCTGGGGCTCGGTTCAAGGTCTCCTCGGTGAGTCGCGCCTTCTCGGCAAGGGCTCCCAACACCGCTTTCTTCTCCTGCAAGAGGAGGCCTGGCGGTCAGCCCAGGGGGGCCAGCCCCCCCCCGCCCCATCTTGCCAGCATGTCTAAGATGGCCTTCCTCTGACCCCACATCGGCCCCCAGCCCAGCCCAGCCCAGCCCACCCTTTCTGCCCTGCAGGAGGCTCGTGGCACGAGGACAGCTTAGAACTGGCCAAGGGAGAAAATTAAAACCCATATTAAGTCACAAATTCAAAAGACAGACAAGTCCTAAAACACAGGGGATCGGCTCTGAGTCAAGGAAGGAAGGTGTGCAGGTCCGGGGGGGGGGGTGTCAGCCTGGGCCCCAGCCGGTCCGTGAAGCACCACCCGATAGCCGCCATTTTTATTCCGATCTTCCTCCGAGGAACTCAGGACCCCACACCTTGTTCCTCTCTCCCCACATAGCCCCTACAGCCACCCTGCAAGGTAGGCCATGCTGAGAAAGTGCAACCGGCCCGTGATCTCCCGACGAGTGTGAGAGCTGAATCGGGACTTGAGCCCCGGACCCCCGGCCCAACAGTCAGTGCCTCCTTGGCTCTTGCCCCCCCAGGAGCCCCCCTGCTGCTTACCTGGCTGAACCGTTCGTAGGAAGGATCCCCAGGCTGGGGCCGGTTCACCACCGCATCCATGACGATCTGCCCTGGGACCGGCGGGCACAAGCGCACGGAGACCAGCTTCCTGAGCTGCTGCTGAACGGCCGGGTCCATGTTAACCACCTCCATGTAGCCTCCCCGGAAGCCACACCTGGGGGCAGGAGGGGGTGAGAGAGGAGCCCTCGGGGGGGGGGGCAGCCACACAAAAGCACCGCCTGCCGCTCTGCAGCCCACGGGAAGCCCTGCCCTGACAACCCACACCCCCTCCGCTGGGGGAAGCGGCTGCTTTGGAGGGGGGACTCGATGCTGAGGGCCAGCCCCACCCTCCCCGGGCTCTGCCCCCCAAAGTCCCCAGGCGTATCCCACCCCAGAAGTGGCAACCCCATCAGGCAGCCCCGCTCCAGAGAAGAGGGTGAGCCAAGGGGGAACCCCTTTGCAGTCCTTCCACGAGGACCCAGCCCAGCCTTTTGCTCCCTCTGCGTCCCATAAGGGCTGGTGCCTCTGCGAAGGGTGACCCCCCTGCACCTTTTAGCCCCCACCCCCACCCCACCCCCCCTCTTGGGCCAGGGGAGATGGGGCACTCACTCGCCCATGAAGCCCTTGGAGATGGAGTAGAAGGAGGCCAGCTCCACTGTGCCCGAGTACTTGGGCCCCATCTCAAAGAGGACCTTCTTGAAGGAGTGGAACTGCGAACCTTCGGCATAGACGTTGTCCTGGTAAACCTGCGGGAGAAAGAGCCGGCGGAGGGCGCTGTCACGGGGGGGGGGGGGCAAGAGCAAAGGCCAGCAGGGGCTCTGCAGGAAGCCGCCAGATCGCCCAGCACAGCCTCCCCCCCCCCTGCCCCGCCCCAGCTCCAGTTCTCAGCTTTCTCAGGGGACAGGTGGACAAGTGGGGGGGGGGGAGGGGGCTCACCTCGTCAGCCAGGAGGAAGAGCTTCTCCTCCCAAGCAAAGTGGATCACGTCTTCAATGCATTTGCGGCTCTGGACCTGCCCTGGGAAGGGGAGGGGGAGAGAGGCGGAGAGGTTTCTTGGGGGAGACCCGGGGGGGGGCAGGCAGGGCAGAGAGAGCCTGAGTGGGGGCAGGCACTTCTCCTGTGACCCCAAGAAAGTCAGCCGGGACCCTGGCCTGAAGCATCCAGGGATTCTGTAGTGCCAAAGAGGGATTGAGAAGCTCGAGAAACTGAATACAATGAAGTTCAATAGGCACAAATGTAAAGTTCTGCATTTAGGTAGGAAGAACCATCTGCACCAATATAGGATGGAGGAGACTTGTCTTGGCAGTAGCATGTGCAAAAAGGATCTAGGAATCTTAGTAGACCATACATTGAACATGAGTCAGCAGTGTGACTCAGTGGCTAAGAAGGCAAATGGGATTCTGGGCTGTATCAAATGGAGTATTGGGTCCAGATCACGGGAGGTGATGGTGCCGCTTTACTCTGCTCTGGTTCGGCCTCCCTTGGAGTCCTGTGTTCAGTTTTGGGCACCCCAGTTGATGATGGATGTTGACAAACTGGAGCATGTCCAGAGGAGGGCAACAAAGATGGTGAGAGAGTTGGAGAACAAGACATATGAAGAAAGGTTGGGGGAGCTTGGTCTGTTTAGCCTAGAGAGGAGACAATTGAGAGGGGATATGATAACCATCTTCAAGTATTTAAATATAGAGGATATAGAGGATGGAGCAGAATTGTTCTCTCTTGCCCCAGAGGGACATACCAGAACGAATGGGATGAAATTAATTCGAAAGAAATTCCATCTAAAACTCCGGAAGAAGTTCCTGACAGTGAGAGCGGTTTCTCAGTAGAAAAGGCTTCCTCGGGAGGTGGTGGGTTCTCCAGATTTGGAGATTTTTAAACAGAGGCTGGAGAGCTATCTGACGGAGAGGCTGATTCTGTGAAGGCTCAAGGAGGTGGCAGGTGACAGTAGATGAGCAATTGGGATGTGAGTGTCCTGCATAGTGCAGGGGGTTGGACTAGATGACCCAGGAGGTCCCTTCCAACTCTAGGATTTGATGATTCTATGATTTGGCTCCCTATCTAGACGCAGCTTTATTCGCCTCCTGGGGGCCTCCACCAAGTGGGCCTGCTTGCCACTCCACACCAGGCCCCATCCCAGCTGGAGCCCTCAGGAAATGCAGCCTTTTGGCCGCCCCACACCCGCAAAGGGGCCCTTCTTGCATCCCACTGTGGGAAGATCAGGCTTGCTGGGTTTACTGACTGGACATCACCCCCCATAAGGACAGGAAGGAGGCCCCCTCCCCAGATTAGAGACCTGATCTCAGAAGCCCCCTGGTTAGTATCTGTGTGGGAGACCCCCAGGGAGGCCTGGATTGCAGCCCCCTCTGTGTCGCTCGCCCCGACCAGGATGGCCAGGCGGACCGATCCAAGCGAGTCTTGGAAGCAGAGTGTGACGGGCTCTCAGTGGCTGCACAAGGCAGGGAGTGCCCAACCTCCTCTGTTTCTCTGCCAGAAGCCAGCTGTGAAGGGAGGGGGCTTTTCACCAGCGCCAGGGCAGGCTGCAGGAAGAGCCCCGGGACAGACAAGGGAGCTGGCCCCTGAATCGGAATGGGGTCAGGCAGGCCCCCCTTCCCAGCCTCCCTGAAACCCCCTCGGGACCAGCCCTGGGCCGTTCTGCCACTCAGCCCCCCCAGCCCCCCCCCCCCAGCAAGCGCAGGTGGGCAGGATGTTCTTCCGCCTCAGCCGGGCAGGGCCCAGCCTGTCTTGGGAGGGGAGGATGCGGATTCCCTTCAGGAACAGGCCTGGAGCCAGGCCCTGCGGCCACTCCTGAGGAGGTGCTGGACCCTCCCAGCCTGGCCCTCCGCCTGCCGCACGGCACCTACCGGTCGGGTTGCCCGGGTTGATGAGGCAGAGGGCGCGCGGGTGGCAGTGCTTCCGGGCCTCCCGCACAGCCCTCCGCAGCTCCTCCACGTTCAGGGCCCAGCAGTCCTCCTCGTCCAGGTAGTAGTTCACCTGCACGGCATCCAGCTCCGCCAGGGCGGCCGAGTAGAGGGGGTACTGCGGGATGGGGATGAGGACCCCCGTGCGGGAGTGCCCCTCCCCCGACACCAGCAGCTTCAGGATGGTCTGTGGGGCAAGCCGGGGGGGGGAAAGGGGGGGTTACTGCCGGCCGGTTTGGTTTCCTGTCCGCCTCCCCCTCCCTCCCTCCCTCCCTCCCGCCATCCCCTGGAGTGGGTGCTCCTTCCTTCCTGCCCGCCTTAGCCGGCTCTGGAGGACTCCGGGGGGGAGGACCACCCGCCTCCAGCTGGGCAGCACCTGACTCCCCCCTTCCTTCCCCTCCCTGAGTCCCCCCTGCATCGACATGTACGGGGTCCCGGTACCACAATAGCATCACTGGCCCCTGTGGAGAGGAAGATGTTTTCGGGGCTGGATGCAATGCCCCCGTCCCGTCTCTCAATGAACGCGGCCACATGTCGGCGGATCAGCTCGATGCCAGGGCTGGCGCTGTAGGCCCCTGGGGAGGGGAGGGGAGGGGAGGGGAGGAGGGGGTGAGTCCTGGACAGACGGCTTTGGCCGGACACCTTCCTGGGACTGTCAGAGAGGCGTCTGCATATCATGAGCAAGTTGCAAACATGAATGATTCATCATACTCATAATATGTTGATCTTTTCCAGCGCAAAATGTCTCAGCCTTCCTTGCATGCATTTACACAACAGCCCTGGGAGGCGGATCAGCAGAGGACCTGCCAGGGATTTGTAATACTGTACTTTGTTTTATTTAACATTAAGGAAAACAACAACGAGACTGCGGCCAGGAACTCGTTCTGCTTATATTGTTGGAACAAAGTTTGCTTTGCCCAAGAAGCACATTCTAGGCTTCGTGTCCCCTTCCGAGGGACAAACCTCTCGGGGCAGGTGGCCGTGCAGCCACTGAGGAGGACGGGCTCGAGCAAGAAGAGGAAGGCCAGTCCTGCTTCCCCAGGGCCAGCCTGGGCCCCCTCTCCTCCGTCAGCTGCCTCACAGGCACACAGGCTTGACTGCGGTCCCTCTAAGTCTCATGCCCACTTAGGATCAGGGCTGTGGGGCACAAGGAGAGTCACCTTTATCCTCCCCCCTTGTACGACTTCCCAGTGGAATGAATGAATGAATGAATGAATGAATGAATGAATGAATGAATGAATGAATGAATGAAGCGCTCCCAGGGAAAACCACACGCATCCCCAAATAGCCCCCCCCCCCCCGCTTCAAGGGGCTGCATGTGCATGCAGTGAGAAGAGCCTGCAGTTCACATGCCACTGTGTGTTGCACCTGATCCAGACCTCCCTTGGGTTCTCCGTAATGTGTGAAGCCACAGGCGGGTCAGTGCAGCCTGTCTCCTGGGCCCTGGCACTGGGAGGAGTCTGACTCTGGAACTCAGGACCAGGCCCCTGATCTGGAGTGCTTGCTGGAGATTTTGGGAGAGGAGGGGGAACCTCCAAAGCAGCAGCCGTTTTCTCCAGGGGAACTGGTCTCTGGATACAGGGACTTTTATTATTATTATTATTATTATTATTATTATTATTATTATTATTATTATTATTATTATTATTATTATTATTATTCGACTTGTATCCTGCCACCCACGGCAAGGCGTCTTGTGGCGGATGACGTAATAAGCCGACATAAATTACACCCGCGGACCTGGTGGGAGAGCTCCGTCCGACCGGCCCTGCGGAACGGCGCTCGCTTGGGCTCTGCCTGCTGGCCGGCAGTCCGTCTCGGGGTCCTCCCTGGCCCTCCGATGCGCAGGTGGCCGAGGGGCGGTCTGAGGAGGCCTGTCCGTCTCTCCCCCACCACGTCTACCCTGGGAAGGACACCCCACTGCGGCCAGGGGGCGGGGAGGGAGAAGAGAGTCCTCACCGATGCTGCGTCCTCCACACGCGTCCAGCAGCTGGGAGGCTTTCTCCTTGGCGTCCGTCGGGAAGTTGGGGTCGTTCAAAAGCTCCGGGCACATGCAGAGGGCAGAGACCTGCCGGGGAGAAGCCAGATGAGGCTCCTGCCCTCTCCTCGCCTGCAGCCTTCCCCCCCCCCCTGCCTGAGCTGCCTGGACCCTGAGGGGGGGGGGCAGGAGCTGCTGGTGGGGAGGTGAAGGATGCTCTTCCTTGCGATTGGTTTCTCTCGCGCATCACTTGGGCCTGAATTTGAACCCTGGAAACTGCCCCCAGGGGCTGAAGGCTGCCCAAGTTCCCTTTGACTCAAGCCTTGACTAGATCGAAGAAGACAGACGGGGACAAAGTCTCTCTTGCAGGATTCGGCTGCTATGAGGAAAATGCCCCCCCACCACACACACAATTGGGGGTCTTCCCAAGCTGTTTCCATAGTGGGTGGGTCCCTCTGCCTCTCAGGCCCTGCTCTCTGTGCCCCACCTTTGCATGTGAGGCTGATGGAGACGAGGCAGGGCCCACTGGGGGGGGGGGCACAGAAATGCCCTCCTCCTGAGCATGTAACGGTCAAGAGGAGTGGCTGCCTTTGATTCCCCACTTCTCCTCCAGCCAGCTGGGTGACCTTGGTGTAGTCACAGTCCTTTTAGAGCTGTTCTCCCAGAGCAGTCCTGTCAGAAATCTCTCCGCCCCACCTCCCTCCCAGGGTGCCTATTGTGGGAAGAGGAAGGGGAGGTGATTGTCAGCCGCTTTGAGGCTCCTTCGGGCAGCGAAAAGGAGGATATGAAACCCAATTCTTCTTCTTCTGAACCTTTCCTGGCACCTACTGAGCTTCCTCTCCAGCGCCCGGCTAAAACAGACCTTGCGTTTGGGGGTTCCTCTCACCAGCCTTTTCAATTTTCTGCTTCTGCTGAAGGATCATCTCCACGCTGCTTCTGCCCCATGGCTTGCTTTGAATGGCTTAGTTGTTTTTTTATAGCAGTAATTGTAATTGTCAGCTGCCTTAAGCCGGAATCTGAAGCGATGGCACAGAAGGAGGCGGAGAGGGAGAACAATAACAACAAGACCAAGACGTAGGAGGAAAGGTTGGGGAGCCTGGAGAGGCGACGACCGAGAGGGGATCTCATAACCAAGTATTTAAAAGGGTGCCATGTAGAGGATGGAGCAGAGTTGTTCTCTCTTGACCTGAGTGTCCTGCATAGTGCAGGGGGTTGGACTAGATGACCCAGGAGGTCCCTTCCAACCCTGTGATTCTAGGATTCTAAGAAAAACAAGAAGAGCTGATTTTTTGTACCCCTCTTTCCAAGTCCAAAAGCAGCTCACAATCACCTACTCTTCCTCTCCCCATAACAGACATCCTGGGAGGGAGGTGGGGCTGAGAGAGCTCTGAGAGAATTGGGACTGGCCCAAGGTCACCCAGCTGGCTGTGTATGGGGGAGAAGTGGAGAATCTGACCTGGTTCTCCAGGTTAGAGGCCTCTGCTCTTCACCACAACACTGAGGTGGACATAAATGTCCTAAGTCAATGCTTAGGACAGGCAAGAAGGTATCCTGGGGTCTTCCCCTATATCTGGGGCAATGGTTCCTGCCAGGGAGGAAGGGAGTTCTGGTAGGGCCCCAATGCCTGTAACAGCTGCGGGGTAGGCAGACATTAAAGAGGGACCACTTCTACCCCCCCCTCCCAGCAGGGCTCTGTGTGCTCTGAGTGATCTCAGGGGCCCTTTCCCCACTGCACAACCCCCAGCGAAGCCCCCAAATGCTACCTGGCGTAGGAAAGTGATGGGCTTCTGCCCCATGGCTTGAGCATCGCCAATATTGGCTCGGATCACCTCCGTGAAAGGCTTCTTCGCTCCCTGGGAAGAGGAGAGGCAAACAAAGGCCTCCTTAGGCCTGCCAACCCCCCCCCCCCCGGCCCCTGCTTGGAAGCGAGAAGAACCCCTCTCCCCCCTCCCAGCCCCACACCTCTACTGGAGAGCCAAGCTGAGGAAGGGAACTCGGTCATGAATAGATTGAATTAGTCTTGCTTGTTCAGATGTTATTACCCACCTTGAGCCTTTGGGAAGGGACAGATTATACATTTCGTTGTTGCTTCCTTCTCCTCCCCTCTAGTTTCTCCTTATCACTTCCCTCTCCTCTCTTCCATTCACAGCTACCCTGTGAGGTAGGCTAGGCTGAGAGTGTGTGGCTGGCCCAAGCAAGCTGCCCTGAGGATTCACCCCTCTCAACACCAGCACCACCACCAGACTGCCTCCTCGATCCCTCTCCCACCCCTCTCCCCCCTAGGCACACTTGCTGCGGATGGAGCCCCATTGGACTGGGGAGGTCTTACTCCTGAGTAAACAGGCAGAGGATCTCTGCATTCCCCTCCAGCTTAGTCCCCAAGCTCCCTTTCCCAGCTACTCAGGGAGGGGACGTGTTGCCTGTCCAGCTGGTCAGCTGGCAATTTCTTCACTTGCTTACCTGCAGAGCTGCTTTCCTGCCTGGTCAGTCAGCTGCTGCGGCATAATTCCCCCGCTTGGCAAGCCCAACTACCAGCTGGCAGGGCACTTCCTTGCCCAGCAGGCCAGTGGCTCACCTGCCCAGGCCCTCCCCAGGTCACCTGGCCAGCTGCTCATGGGTCCTTCAGGCAGGGCGGCAGAAGGAGAACGGCTGGCAAAGTCCCCAAGCTACAGGAAGGTCGGGGGGGGGGAGCCCAAGGCTGCCCTTTGCTGCTTCTCCCGGCATCCCCCCCCCCCGAAACAGGACAGCTCCGGGGCCCCTTTGCTGACATGTCTAATTGGCACCCTCCCCTGACAAAGTGGGGGCCAGGAAGTGGGGCTGGCAGCGATCCTTAAGCATCTGCCTCCTTGCTGACCTCTGACACTGGGCCTGAGGCCGTCCATGGCCGGGCCTGAGTTGCCCCCCTGCATTCTCCTCCCGGTGGACCCCCAGTGAGAGGGGGGCTTGGCCAGAGACAAGGCCTTGCGAGCAGCTGGCCACACGAATCCTGCCCTTCCAAAGACCCCCCCCGGAAGGTAATACCAAGAGCCCCACCTGCTTGGGAGGGGGCAGAGAGTTGCAGAGGAGGGCTGCCTCCAGCAGAGGGGGGAACCTGCCCCAAGGCTTGCAGCTGATCCTGCATTGAGGAGGGGGCTGGACTAGATGGCCTGCATGACCCCTTCCCTCTTTGGGGTTGCTGCAAGAACTTCCTGGCTAGACCCTTTGAGGCAACTGGGCACAGGTTTGGGGGCCAGAGCTCCTTCCTGGAGGGGTGTGTTGCATCGTGCCACGGCAAAGCATGGCAAAGTGCAGACCGAGAAGCCCCACCTGGTCAGCCTGGTCAGTGGGTGCCTCAGCCCAGCCACCATCTTGCTACCTGTGGAAGAGGGCAGGCTGGTATTGGGCTCAGCTGCTGGGGACACAGGGGGCTGGCGTGGCCCCCCAGCACAGCTTCGTCGAGAGTACACACAGGACTTTTTCATGCTGCACCCCTGCGGCAACCCTTGTGCCACGGATGGCCTGGCAGGGACTGGCCCCACATGCATCACCCCCTGGAGCAGGTCCAGGTGCAGAAGCAGCAGAACAAAGTTGGCGTGCAGGGGCCAGCGTGCAGGCACACAACAGCTGGGAGCCAGACCCACCCCCTGCTGGTCGCCCCGGGGACCTGGCTACAGCTCGCAGACAGCACCTCACACGGAGGGTCTCCCCGGTGGCCTCCAGGTGGGCTCTGCCGCAGCGGGACCTCAGAAGGGCCAGCAGCTCCCTTACCTCCTGGAGCTCCTTCTCCAGCTGGACGGCCCGGGTGACAATGGGCCCCCGCACGGCATACTCCACCCTCTGGACGCAGGGGTTCATGGAGCCCAGGGTCAGCACCTTGTGGCGGCCTCCCGGCCCGTTCTCCGCCATCCTGGGCAGGCTCTCCGGCTGCTGCTGCTGCTGCTGCTGGCCCCTGTGCAGGAAGAGGGAAGCGGGTCTCAGCGGGACTGGGGGCGGCGTCGGTCGTGGGCCCCCACCCACCCCCACCCAGTGGGCACTGCAAGCCAGGACGGCCCTGGCCACTCTGCTCCTCCTCGGCATTGCCGTCAGGGGACCTTGGCCGGGTGAAAGTCCTGTGGGAAAGCGGCAGGCAGGGGCCAAAGGGCCGGGACTCCTCCGAGAGGCCCTCCCCAGCCCATGGCAAGCAGGGAGGGCCCTGCCCCACCGGAGGAGAAGGGCACCTACCCAGCTGCCCGGCAGGCGGGGAAGGAGGCGGCCGGTTCCCACCCAGGCAGGGAGGGGAAGGAGCAGGGCCTGTCAGAGGGCAGGCGGGAGGGAGGGAGGGAGGGAGGAGGCGTGGGGCAGGGAGACACAGGCACATTGTGGACAGCCGCTGAAAGGGCCCGGCCTGCCTGCTGGGGGGGACAAAGGCGGAAAACAAACTGCCCCCCCCGGCCCCCCGCAGAGCCTTTCAGCACCGCTGGGCATGTTGCCCACGGAGGATGGGGAAGGGGCAGGGAGGAGCGCTCGGTGCCAGGGCTGGGGGGGCACGGAAGAGGCTCAGGCAGGCAGCGGGCAACAGAGCCCCCCCCCCGCTTGCTTGCTTGCTCTCAAGGAGACTGCCGGCTCTTGGCACCCCAACGTACGCACCTCCCACTTGAGGACAGCACCTGGCAGGGCTATGCAGGCGTGTCGTGCGAGCACAGCCTGGCCCCTGCAGGGGTAGCGCACACCAGCACCTGCCAGGCAGCCTTCCGGGCTGAATCCGGAGCACCGCTTGGCCTGCCCAGAGGGCTCGGACTGTGCCCACACCACAGAGGCAGCCCCCACCAAAGCGGCCGCTTCCAACGGGGGGGGGGGGGGGCTGGTTTTGGCTGCCTGGAGACCAGTGGCAGGGCCGGGAGAGGCCAGGGCTGGGTCCCCCCTGGAGGACGGCCCCCCTCCAGAAAAGCCATCTTTGCAAGACGAGAAGGGCCTCCAGCTCACCGTCGCCCCAGAGCCCGCTCCAGGAGGCTTCCCTGCGTCCCACGAGGCGGCCTGGCCTGGCCTGGGGGGGAACTGTCCCTGCAGAAGCTGGTGAAGAAGACCTGGGTGGAGAGGGTCTCGCCAAGGCCCCTGCAGGACACCTGCTGCAGACGAGGGGAATACGACTTGGCCCCATGCAGAGAGACCCACACATCTTGGGGGGGGGAGCTCCTCACTGGCCCTTGGCATGTGGGGCAGGGATGGCTTGCTGGACCCCGGAGGGATGCCAACCTCCCAGTGGGATCAGGGGATCCCTGGGTTTTACAGCCCCTCTCCAGAGTAAAGACCTCAGTTCCCCTGGAGAAGTTGGCTGCTTGGGAGGGGGGACTCCATGACATTAGAGACCCCTGAGGTCCCTCCCTGCCCCAAATCTCCAGGTGTTTCCCAGCACTGGCAACTTGGCTCCCCAGAGAAGGGGGCATTATTTACTGATTGACTACCCTCACTTTTACCTGGCCTTTTACCCCAGTAGGGAATGTTTACAACATTCACCCTCCTCCCTTTTATCCTCACAACAGCCCTGTGAGGGAGGTCAAGCAGAGAGGGCACGACCAACTGCTGCTTCATATCAACATGGCCACCTGCTTGACTCTCTCTGGGGGTGGAGGTTGTGTGTTGGACACCTGAGTTCGACCCTCTCAGCCCTGACCAATCACACGCCCTCTCTTGGCCTGCCTACCACACAGGGCTGTTGAGAGGGTGAAACTGAGTGGGAGGGACTCACCCGAGTGCCTCAGGAGAAGGGCAGGGTTTAAAAAGTGCCCTGGAGAAGAGCCAGGACATTCTCTGCTGGGCTTAGGAGGGCAGAAACAGAGAGGCAAATCCCTTAGCAAACAGGCTGGCTACCAGCAAACCTGAGGAACGGGTTCTGCAAGAGACACCCCTCCCTGGGCACGAATGGAGCCAGGCAATGGGCAGGGGAAGACAGCAGGACAGCTCCCAGACAGGGCCTGGAGGGGGGCTCCCCAAGGGTGCACCCCCCCCCAATTTCAGTGCTTGCTTAGTATGATTGCCCTTCTCTTGGTGGGGCCTGGGGACCCCTCGGAGCCCCCAGGAGAAAGTGGTTCCTTTGGAGGGCAGACTGCTGGGTTCCCTCCCCTCTCCCCCAGACTTTCAAACTCGGACAGGGCAGTGCGGCCAGCCATTATGCAGCTGGACGCCTAGAGCGGCCCTGCCCTGCCCTGCCTCAGCCTCTTGTGCCTGTCGAGGGCTGCCCAGGGTCTCAGGCGGAGCTCTTGCCCCTCACCGTATCGCCTGCCCCTTTAACTGGAGAGGCTGCTGGGGATCGATGCTGGGAACGTCCCTGCCGGAGTGGACTCCCCTCTCCCGGCTGCTTCCCACAAACGGTGCAGAACTGAACAAAGTCGGCACACAGAAGCTTCGACCCAGAAATGGTTTTGTCGGCCCCTGGACTCCAAATATGTCGGGGGGCTTCAGATCAGCCTGGCCACCCCCCTAAATCTCGGCGGAACTGAAAGATTCAGGAGCAGGCCACAGAGTTCACTGCTCCCACCTGGACTTGGAGAAAGCATTGGGGACGGACGGTGGTCTGCACTGCTGGGAAGAGTTTGCTGTGGAGTAATTTGGGGGACTTTTTCACGTGTCCTGTGAACCCTTGAGCTTTGCTTCACTCCCGTTCTTTAGACGGCTGCTCTAAAACCTGTTGCTTGTATCCGCTCACGCTGAGCGATCGGCCTGCAGCCCCAGCAAGGAAGGCAGGCAAAAAACAAGGGGATGGGCAGGGCCAATCGAAAGAGAGCAACTCCAGGGTCAAAACACTCCCCCCCCCTGCAACTGGATAGATTCAAATGGGCAGCCACATGGGTCTGAAGCAGCACAACAGAATCAGAGTCCAGCAGGGGCACCTTTAAGACCAACAGAGATGTATTCAGGGCAAGAGCTTTCGGCTGACAACCGCTCGTGCCCTGAATAAATCTCGGTTGGTCTTCAGGGGGCCCCTCCCAATGGCCCTTCTTAGACGGGACCTCCAGGGCGGAATGCAGGAAACTCACAGCTACTTGCCTTGGAGGCTGCCCGGGAGCGTGACACGGGGAGGAGGGGGGCTCACAGATGCATTCCGGGATGCTCGAGAAGCCCCCCCCCCAAGTTCTATGCCAAGTCCAAATTTGCCCCATGGCTTGCTGCATGAGCAGCCGAGAAGTGAATCTCAGCTCAGAGCCGATCCCACTTTGTGGCCTGACCCCCATTTCGACGGCTCTGTCCCTTTGACCCCAATCGGAAAACATATAGCTGGCAGAGCGATGATAAGCTCACGGCCCCAGTCCCTTTCGCAAAAGCAAAGCACGGGGCTGATCGGTTTCCCGGGAGGCGTGTCCCTGACGAATTTGCCCACGGGAAAGGGAGAGCATGTTTGCCCATTTTTGGACACCCACAGAGGTCAAGCTCCATGCAGGGAAGAGAGTGCCAACCCCCCTGCAGAGTGCCTCGGGGGAGCCCCACTGCTTCCTCTCACCTGCCGGTGTGGCTCAGGGCCCCGCCAAGAGTGCCTCATTCTGCCTGGCTGGGGCAGGGCCCTCCCTGCGCTGCCTCTTCTCCCCCCTCGGCAGGAGCCGGTCTTGGGCCCCCGCAGGCCAAGGTGGCCCTTTGGCTTTGTGAGGAACGGAACAAGGCGGGACATTCCGGAACGCCAGGCAGGTTCTGGGACTCCGGAGAGGGGCCAGCGGAGAAGAGGAGGAGGAGCTGGTTTTCTGAGCCCCGTTTCTTACCTCTCGAAGGAGTCTCAAAGCAGCTTCCTCTCCCCACAACAGACACCCTATTTGGTGGATGGGGCCTAGAGAGCTCTGGGAGAACGGGGACTGGCTGCATGTGGAGGAGGAGGAGGAGGAGGAGTGGGGAATCGACCCAGTTCTCCGGATCAGAAGCCACTGTTCTTCACCACCACACCAAGCTGGATCCCACCAGCCCCTCCCCTGCCCAAAACCTGCCTTGCTTGGGCTCTTCCTGCCAGATCTCCAGGAGTTGCAGTCCCTCTGCCCCACCAGTGCCGGGGGAGGGGCATGGCTGGTTGCCCTTTGAGGCCTGAGGCATCCCAATAGGTCAGTGAGAGCCACCAACACAACCAAGGCTCTGGGTTGGTGGGGGGGAGGGAGATGGACCCCAAGGGGTCCATGCTGTAGGGTCCCCCCTCCCAAGCAGCCCTTTCCTCCTGGGGAACTGATCTCTGTGGTGCACAGGTGAGCTGGAATCCCAGGGCATCCCCAGGCCCGACCTGGAGGCTGGCAACCCTGAGTCCTCCAGAGATCTCTTTCGGTCCCGCTGAGGACCTTCCCGGCCCCTCCCAGGCCAGTGGGCGAGAGAGAGAGGCGGCTGCCTGACCACACCCGAGAGGCCATGGGGAGCCTTTCCTGCTCGGCAGGCCCAACCGGGGCTTCCCCTGGAGCGAGGAGCGAGGAGCAAGCCTGCTCAGCAGCCAGGCCGGTCGGGACATGGCATCCCCGCGAGAGAGGGCCGCCCAACGGCCAGGGCACGTTCCCAGCAAGTCTAAGCCACAGTCTTGTGGCCACGCAGAGCCTCCTGCTGACAGGCCCCTGCTCTGCGTGGGGTTGCCAGCCTCCAGGAGCGGCCTGGAGACCTCGGGGGTTATGCCTGGCTGAGGCCCTCCCTCTTCCCCAGGCTGCAGCCCCAAACTCGTGTGAATTTCCCAGCTTGGACCCAACATCCCTATCCTCCCGGAGGCGCTCCTCATGCAGCAAAGGCCCACTGGCCCCTCCGGCCCTTTCCCGCCCCCCTGGGAGCCCTCCCTGGCCTGGCAAGCTGGAAGGCTCCTCGGCTTGGCACTGTGGGGGGGGGGGGGAGCTCACAGGCAAGGTGGAAAGGGGAGGGGACTCTCCTACCCCCCCCCCCATCTTGCTTCCTGCAGCCCAGGACCCAGGGGGCCACAACCAGGCAGGCGCTGACAGGTAGCCACCGTGGCAGTTAGGAGGCTGGGCCAAGACCAGGCAGATCCGGAATTCAGATAGTCACGCGGCTGCAAACGGGGGCCAGTCTAGCCTTCTCGAGCCAACGTGGTGTGGCGATTAAGAGTGGACAACTCTAACCTGGAGAGGCGGGCTCGATTCCCTCCTCCTCGCCCCCCCTCCCATAGCCAGCTGAGCGACCTTGGCCTGTTCACAGTTCTCTCAGAGCCCTCTCAGCCCCGTCTACCTCACAGGGTGTCTGTTGCGGAGAGAGGAAGGGAAGGCGCTCTGAGGCCACTCTGAGACTCCTTCAGATATTAAGAAGCAAGGTACAACTAACCAGCTTTTCTTCTTCTTCCTTACAGGGTTGTCGTGATGATAAAAAAGGGGAGAGATGCATGTGCCACCTGGAGCTCTTTGGAGGAAAGGCAGGAGAACAGAGGGACAGAGTCTGGCCTGCCTCTCTTCCAGGCCCAGCCGGCCTCCGATCCATCATCTGGTGTCTGAGTGCGGCTGTGAGCCGCAGGAGCTGGAAAGGCCAGTTTCCCACATGGGGCTGCTGCAGCCTCGTCAGTTGTGCAACGGGGCACAATTGTGTAACAGCCGTAAGCTTGTGATATGCTCAACGATGGCAAGGTCCAGCATTCCCCACCACGGGGGGCTCGGTCGCGGAAGACGGTGGAACTCGCAGAGAGGGCTAAACTTACGACTTGGATGGGAGAAAGACAATATCTACATTTATTGCTCAGGGGGAACCTTCCCCCGAGAGAGCTTCTGCACAAAAAGGGGGTGAAGTGAACCGATGATTTGCATTTTTGATAATTAAGGGGTGGGGGTGGGGAGAGCATTTTTCATTCATAATTGCAAAGTTAGCAATAAGTTTGTAACTTCATATTTCTTGTAGAGAAAACCGGAAGTCTTTATATATCTGCATCTTTTCATCTTTTAGTATTTAAGCAATAGGTGGACAGATATTCTCCCTTTTTTAAAAAAAAACTATTTTTAAAAATAAAATAAAAACAGGCAGTGATTCACACGGTGCAGCTTCCCCGACATGCCAAGGAAGCGTCAGTTGCTGAATTTCTGATGCTGAACAATCTCAGAATGGTGGCACAAGATGTTGGGGCACCATTTGGGTGGGTGGGTGGGTGGGCAAGGCCACTGTTCAAAGGGGCTGCTGCACAGTTTGTCCCTCCCTGTCAGAGATCAGCCCGCCAGTGCAGCATTCGCACTGGGAGCTGAAACCTCAGGGTAATCTCTGGAACGAGCATGCCCCAGCCTCACAAATCTCTGTCCCAGGAGCCCCTGGGAGGTGGGGCTGAGAGATTTGGGAGTGCAGCCTGGAGAGGGACCTCAGCCAGGGGGCATGGTGCAGAGCAACCCTCCCAAGCAGCCTTTTGCTCCAGAGACACCCGTCTCCATAGCCTGGAGGAATTCTGGGAGATCTCCAAGCCCCGCCAGAAGATTGGCATCCCAGTCAGGAGGAAGACCCCTCTCCAGAGCCCCGTGAAGGTGGCCGTGTGGGGTGTGGGGGGTGTCCAGCAGCAGGATCTCCAACGAAGGCCTCCCCAAGAGGCCACGGGAGGCTGCAGGCTGGAGCCCCCGCAAAGGAAAGCAGAGCTGGACGTGGGACCCCATCCGGCAGGGCAAGCTTCTTGGCTGCCGCAGGAGTTGTGCAGCAGCACGGTGGCACCCTTCCACGGTGTGCGAACGCACACGTGTTCCGAAGCTCTCCTCTGCCACCTCCTGCTCTGTGTACCTGGAGCCCCGAGGACTCACCTGGGGATTTTCCAGCTCCCACGATCCTCCGGAGCAAACAAGGCAATGGTCATGGGAGTTGGAGGGAGCTGCCTCTTATCGGCCCTGGGAGCTGCAGGGGAGGGCGGGGCCCCTCTGCACACGCCGATAGGCTCCGGTGTCACCGTCACAGGGCTCAGCCCCATCCTGCACCCGGCGCAACGCCAAGCCAGGGCCGGCCTCCCTGTGCCCGTCTCCTTTGGTGCTTCTTGTTCAAGTAGCCATGTGGCCCTCCCCCCCCCCCGCCCGCCCACCGGCCAACAATGCCCTTCCCAAGCAGAGCCCCTTCTGGGTCAGGACGCCTGGCACCTAGCACAGGGACAGGCAGGAAAGGGGCATCCCTGCCAACAACACATCTTTGCTCGGGGACAGAAACTTGGCAGGAACAGCAACCCCCCTCCCCCCCCAGGCCTGGGGAAGAAAGGGAGCATCTCGCCTGGCCAAGGCTCTTGGGGAAGCGTCACCCCAGAGGAGAGGCAGTGGGTGGCCAGCCAAGCAGAGCTGCTATTGTCCACCTTTGGCGTCCTCCCAGGAACGGCCAGGGGAGTGAAGGCCCGCCCTGCAGGGGGCTAGTGCCTGGGAAAAATAAAATTTGGGCAGGGGGCAACCCAGCTATGGGTTCCAATCCCTGGCAGCCACTCCTGGGGTGGGTTAGCTCTTGCGGAACTTGGGAGGGGGAGGGGGAGAGGGCACCAGTCCTCGCGGGGGCAGAGGAAAAACTGCCCTCCCCACCAACCTCCAGGGATTGGCCAGAGGGCAAAAGGCCTGCTGAGGTGACCTTTCTGAACTCTGGGCCCCGATCCCTGCCTCCCCCCAGAAGAGTCGGGGGAAAGTAGGCACGTGCCAAGTCCCATCCAGCACCACCCCATCTGCAGAGGGACCCCAAGTCTCTCCTCTCAGGTGGCCCAAGGAGAGGCCAAGCCCTGAGGAGCCCGACGTCCGGCAGCTGTGGGCTCCCTTCCCCTTGGACACCAATGAAGCCACGGGGCAAAGGCAGAAGGGCACCCCAAGAGGTTCCCTTGCAAGGCGCAGTGGGGCCTCTCTTGGCCCCAAAATGCCTCCCCATAGCCCCTCTGGGGGCTCCCCCATACCTTTCCAAGTCCATAGGGGACAGGGAGACCAGTGACCCCCAGCCCCACGACCCTGCAGTCCCCCAATCAGCCAGCCCCAAGACTAGCAGACCCCGTCCTCCGATGGGGCATGCTCTGTACATCCCAGCAGGCTGGGGGGAGATGGGGGGCTGGCAGCAGAAGTGCTTGAGGGCTGGGGGATCTCTTGAAAGGAAGCTGGGGGACGCAGGGTGTTTGTAGCGCAGTGCCTGGTACTTTCTGCAGGTAGCTCGTAGCAATTTGAGCCGGCAGTTGGACAGACCCCACCCTGAGCCCACCACCCCTTTCGAGTCAAGGCAAGGCAACGGTGGTCCTACCTGTGCCGGACTGCAGGGGTGCTGTGGAGGGCTGCCCCCCTTGGGCCCACGTGCCCCCGGGTTCTCGACAGCCCTCCTCCTCCTCCTCCTCCTCCTGGGGCTAATGAGGCCGTGGGGGCCAGGGAGGGCTGAGCCAGGAGCGGGTGTCACCTGACGGGCAAGCTTGACCTTTGCTTCCGCCTCAGCAGCTGCCTCGAGGGCCGGGCCCAGGCTGCACCATCACTCCGTGCAGTGCGTCCTCTGCGGCCACAGCAGGGCCACGGCAGCCGCCCCGGGCCAGGGGAAGGGCCCTCCTCCCACCGCCTGAGAGCCACGCGGGCCCACCTCCGCCCCGGAGACCAGGGGCAGGGCCGAAAGTCACCTGGGCTCATCCCCAGAGACATTATCTGCCGTCCTGTGACTCAGGCCAGGAGCACGCCAGGGACTCAGCCTTCTCTCCAGCCAGGCCCCGGGCCGATCTAGGACAGGCCTGTTTACTCTCTCCTGGATCTCACAAAGTCGGGATGGGGCAAGGAGTGTTTCTGGGCATGTGCAGAGCACTGGGCTGCAGGAGCACAAGCCAGGCACCAATGATTCTGGCAGGGGATTTCCAGGCTTCCGGCGAGACCGAACTCCATTCTCCAGAGACGGAGCTGGGAGCTAGCCAGCAGCCGAGGGCCCGGAGAGCGTGGCCCCGCATGCAGAGTCAGACCTGCAGGCTTCCTCCCGGCCAGCGAAGAGGCCCTCGCTCGGAAGGACTGCTGGGGAGGTGTTCCCGGCCGGCCGCAGATTTCACAACTGACGAGAAGAGACTCATCCTCTCTCGAAGGGAGTCTCCCAGGAGCCTGGGCGCACCTTCACCCGACGGCTGCTGGCTCCCTCCGCAGGACCGCCTGGCCCGACCGTCTGCTGCCAGTCACCAGCCTGAAACTGGGAGAGGGTCACACGGGAACGGCGGAGGTGCAGTTGGCTCAAGAACTATTTTTAAAGAAGCACGTTTAGAATGAACGCATGCCGGATTCTGCTGCCGCGACCGAAATAAAAATGTGTTAAGACTTGAAGGCGGCACAGATCTCTGCTCCCTTCAGGGGACTGGTCTAGGCAATGTGCTTCTTGTGCTTTGGCCACACTCTCCGCCTCTCCTGGGCAACTTTCCCCGGGTGAGGGTCGGTGCCAACTGGCTCGTGACCCCTGGGCATCGGCAGCCAACCCCTGCGCAGGCAGGCCTGGGAGAAGGGCTCCGTCTCTGCCTGGAGGAGGCCCCCTCCCCCTCCCAGGATCCCCAGCAGGGCTCAAGGATGGGGCAGAACGGGGAAAGACAGGTGCCTGCCCTGCCGCGAGGACTGCCAGCCAGGGGCCAAAAGGAGAACCCGTCCTTCAGCCGGCTCGGGTGTCAGCAGCTGGCCAAGACATTCCTGCTGGGGGGGGGGGACAGCAGCCGCATCTCTTGCTCCCCCCCCAAACAGAATCCCCTCCCCATGCCCCCTGCTCTGCTCAGCCGAGAAAGGAGACCCAAAGGAGGCGCTGCTCACCCTCTGGATGCTGGCGGGGGCCCTGCTGCTGCATTTGCGCTCATTGGGGCCCAGGGGATGCCGGAGTCCACGGGAGGAAGCAGTGGGGTGGCGGCCGGCTGGTGGCCAGGGAAGGAGGACGGCCGGGAGTCACTTGGGCTGTGGGCCCTTGGGAGGGACGGAGGGAGGGAGGGAGCTGAACGGGCGGAGGCCTCTCCCAGCGAGGAGGAGCTCCCGATCCAGAGATTGCCTCAATCTCCGTTTGGGCTGCTGAGGAGGTGCCACGAGGGTGGGGGTGGGTGGCGGGTGGGCCTTTCCCAACCCAGATGCGTCAGACCAGAGGGCGGTTAAGGAGGGCCCAATGGTCTGCCCCCACCCCCACCCCCACGCCCACCCCTTGGCTGTGCCGGCCACAGAAGTCTCTCTCTTGACGGGGTTCCCAGTTCTGGCCAGGGCCATTCCGGGAGATGGGGGGGGGGAGTCTGGAAAGGGGTCTCCCCACGGAGCCTGCCCCCCCTCCGAATGCCCTCCTGGCCTGCAAGGGAGCCGCTACCTCCGAGGCCAGGAGCTCCTTCGGAACCAACAAGGCGGGGGGAGGGGGGGGGCTTTGGAGAGCCGGATCGGCCGTTGCCAGAGACCTCTGCAAGGAGGGGAGCGCAGGCCCCGAACCCTTGTGGGTCTCCCTCTAGGGGGTCCCTGGAGTCAGCCTTTTCTCCAGGGGGGCTGACAGCTGCAGGCCCCACCTGGACTTGGCAGTTTTAGCACCAGCCTTGACCCAAAGCAAGAGAGGCGTTCAGACTTCTCCAGGAGCCCCCGGGGGCCTGCGCCCCTCCCTCCAGCTGCTGCCCCCCACAAAGAGGCTCCCAGGGCGGGGTACCCCTCCTCCTCCCCCCACCCAATGGGGCTTCAGGAACATCACCATGACCACAGGGTTGCCAATCTCCAGGTGGGACCGGGAGATACCTCCTCCCCCAAATTACGCTTGATACACAGATGAGAGCGATCGGTTCCCCTTTTGCTCCGGGGTCTGATCTGCAGGGTCCCGCCGTTGAGGGCTGGGTGAAAGTTAGCATGCCCTGCCCCCACAGCCCTGCCTGGTACCCAGCGGGAGCCTGGAGTAGCTGGCGGCCGTCTTCCCTTCTCCCTTACAAGCACCCCGGCAGGACCAGGAGGGTGGGACCGTCCAAAGGTCACCCGCCAGTTAGCCGGCAGAGCAGGGGTCTCCCAGATGCTAATCAGATGCTCTGAACCCCCCTGCCACGCTGGTGGTTGCCACACCGGGGAAGTGGGCCGGGGCTGAATAAAGCTACACAAAAGCAGCCGACTTGTGGTGGGTGGTCCCGGGCCCAGGGAAGCTGAGCTCTGTGTGTGGGGGGGGGGGAGGGGGAGGAGACCCCCTTCTTCCAGCCACTTCCCGAGCTGCAGCAGGGGGCCAATCCCAGTGGCAGAGTCTGGAGAGGAAGGCAGGCCAAGCCCTGGGGGGGGGGGGGCTGCCCCAGAGAGACCTTTGCCTCGGCCACCCCAGGCCCCTCCTCGCAAACAGAACTATCTGCTGATTGTCCTGAGTTCTGGAGCTCCTGCCTGCCACATGCAGAGCCTGGAGATAAGGGAGGGGGCCGGTGGGTGGAGCCCTTTGCCTGCCTTCCAGGAGGGGCTAGGGATGCCAGCTCTGGGTTTGGAGACACCTGGAGACCTTGAGGGTGGGGCCGGGAGGAGGAGGAGGGATTTGGGGCAGGGAGGAGCCTCAGGGACAGCGGCCCAGGGGAATCGTCACTGACGGACACCTGGAGAGCCAGTCTGGCCAACGGGCCAGAAGCAGGGACCCCGGCGGGTTTGCCATTGGGCCTTCTCTGCTGCCTGGGTCCTTGGCCCCCCTGAAGCCTAGACCCGCAGCTGCACTTTGGAGGACTTGGCCAGGGGCGGGAGCATCGCTCTACGCCCACCAGGGATGGCCCTGGCAGAGCAGCCCCTCCTGCCGTTCCTCCCTCTCGGCTGGAGAGCCACAGGCCTCCAAGGGATGAGGACGGCCTCGCTTCCTGTGGCAGCCGGGCGGGGCGAGTGGGAAGGCACCCCCTGGGAAAGCAGCTCCTGGGGGCCAGCCCCTCTGCTCACCTCCCTGGGTGGCTGCAGGGCTTGGCCTGGGAGCGGCACTCTGGCCGGCTGCATTCCCTGGTTTCCCGGCCGGCGGGCTTCAAGCTTGCTCTGGCAAGGGTGGTCGGGCAGATCAGGCTCCCAGATAAGTTAGACTGGGGGGGGGGGTCCTTTCGCTGAGGCACCAAGCCCTCCCACCAGCATCCCCACACCCTCCTGGGCGTGTGATGCACCATTATGGCGACCCCGCAATCTACAGGCCCCAAATCATCTTCTCCTCCCCTTAACAGCCCTGTTAAGGGGGGGCAATAAGGCAGCCAGGAGCCAGGGGAAGGCCAGGCCCCTTCCCAACGTGGTAGAGCTATGCTCCCCCCCCCCCAGTCACCTCAGCTGCTCTCCTGGAATGTGTCCGTGTGTGTGTGTGGGGGGGGGGGTACTTGCTTTGGCCTCTCATAGATGAGGTGGGTTTCCAGCCCCTCCCCCCAACCCAAGCTCAGAGGCCATGGGGTGCCAAGAGGGTGGGGGCCACACTGTTTATTTTGCCTCATTGACAGCGAGGAAGTCTCAAGACCAAAAACAGGACAAGACATGGAGGGGGGGGGGTGACCCTGATAACATTTTAAGAAAAAGATTATGCAAAAGAGAATAGAAAATCCAGAGTGTGCAAGCCCCCTGGGGAGGGGGGGAGAGAAAATTCTCCAAGGGCCTGGGGGAATCTGCGGCTGCCTGGCTGTCTCCTGTAGGATCAACGCAGCCGTGATTCGTGCAAATTGGTTCCCCTTGCAGAGAGGCAGGCTGGCAGCCCAGACAGCTGGGAAAGAGGCTCCCCCAGGTGAGCCCCCCTCCCCCAAGTGCCAAAGTGCTGGAATCATCCAAAGCCCCCTGACCTCACAGCGAGGGAGGACAGGGCTTGTGCCAGCCCCTGGAGCCTCTCTGCCTCCCTCCAGCTGCCCACCAAGGCCCCCAGAGCAAGGGGAGGGGAGGGTCCCCTTGGACCGCACCCCAGAGCCAGAGAGCCCCCACACAGGGGAGAAGAGTCCGCCCCCTGCCCCACCAGGGGCCATTTCCACGGCTGAGCCAGAGGCCACTTGGCCCCTCCGTCATTCTGCCCTCCCCCCCAGGCCTGGGCCCCGGGGCCTCTGAAGCAAACAGCCCGCTGAGTCTGACCGCGGAGGCCAAGAAGCCAGGCTGGGCTTCCAGGGGAGAGAAGGGGGAGCTCTACTCCCCCCCTTGCCTTCCCAGCAGGGCTTCCTCTGAGCAATGCCAGACAGCCGGGCAGAGCAGAGGCCTGCCGTTGGGGGAAGAGGCAGCCTGCCCTCCGTGCAGCTGGAGCGGCCTTTGCCGCTGGGAAAACGTCAGAGGGCTGCTTGCAAGTCAAACCTGAGGAAACAGAGCCGGGGCTGCCAGCGTCACCCTCCACCCCAAAGGATGCGGCAGGCAGGGGGCGGCTTCATCACGGAGATGCAGAGAAGCCCAGCCCCAGAATACTCCGGCCGTTCCCGCCCCGTCCCAGCCCCAGGCTTTCTCCAAGGGACTGGAAGGCTGGCCTCCCCTGGTGCCCTGGCAGCAGCACGGCCCGTCCTTCCCTGAGACCCTAGAAGGCTGCAGGGACCCTCCCCTGAGAACCCAGGGAGGCCATGTGCAGCCCAAGAGCTGTTGCCCCAAACCCAGGGAGACGACCCACGGAGACTAGAGCTCCCAGCAGGGTGCATGCTGGGAACTGTAGTCTGGTCTGCCACGTTTCTGGGCCTGCTGTTGTCCAAATACTTTGGCGAGCTCCTGTTTTGCCCCAGAAGGGAGCAGCAGCCCCCCTGTGTCAGCTTTCAAAGAAGAGGCCGCAGGTGCCCTCAGGAGCAGCACAGGCCCTGTCTCCATGGGACGCTCGGCCCGGTCGGGAGGCTGCTCCGGCTCACATCACGTAGCAGCAAGGCTTCTTCTCGACCGGGCTCTCTTCGGCAGGGGCGGTCAGCTTGAGGAGGGGGGGCTCCCCACTGGCCGCAGTGTAGTACACAGAGTTTGGGGCCTCCCCCGGGCCGGCCGTTAAGTCCTCGGGGTGGTGTCTTTGCAGCTTGGCGGCAGCCCGCTGGCGCTTCAAGTCAGCCAGGGTGTGGTGGGCCTTCTCCGTGCTGAGCTCCTCCTGCGTGGCCAGTTGGTAGGAAACGCTGCGGTCCAGCCGCTTGGAGTACAGGTGCTTGGGGTGGGCCGTGCCGTTGCGTTGGGACACCTCCTCCACTGGCGGGCCCCCTGGCCTCACCGCCTCGGCCTCGGCTGCAGGATCCTGCTTGGAGGCAGAGAGGAGAGATAGAGGCACTGGCGTCTCGGCCTTTCGGCTCCCCCCAGCTTGGCACACTCGGGGCCCACAGCAGCAAGGCCGATTCCGAGAGCCCCACAGAGAGAGAGAAGGTGTTATGCACTCTGCTCCGCGTGGCCCCCCACGCAGGGACGACCCCGCATGACCCTGAGGACAGAGAGGCAGAGGCATCGCACAGCATCAGAGAGTTGGAAGGGTCATCTAGTCCAACGGGAGCGAGGGACTCAAGGCCCGCTGTTTTCCAGCAGTAGGGGATCCCGGTCCAATTCTGCTCCAGTGAGTTAACGCTGTCCCTTAGGAATTCCCTAACTACGACAGAGCACTGGCCACGCCCGTCCCCATATGCCACCTTCAGTCCTGCTGCACGGAAACGGCGAGGGACCTTTCAGCCCCATCATTGGGGGTCCTGATAGCTGCACAGGTTTCCTCACTCTCCACTTTATTATAAAGATATTTGTTCCCCTCACCCTGCCCCAACCTCATTCGTCTCCACTCTCCTTGAGGATGGCCTTAATGAATTCCCTTTGGCTCTGCTGCGAAGGAAAGGGACACTCCAGCCTTTCATTAACTGTCCTGCGTCCCCAAAATCAATGTCTGACTAAGTTAAGGATTTGCTGGGTTAGTCTGGAGCAGCAGAACAACTGAACTGGGGGGGGGGGGGGATCAGCCAGTATCAAAACGCTCTGTAGAAATGGATGCTGCGGCCACATCTGGAAAGCCGTGTGCAGTTCTGGTCCCCACAGGTCAAGAAAGGGAAAGGTGCAAAAGAAAGTAAACTCAAATGGTTAAAGGGATGGAACACTTTCCCTAGGAACAAAGGGAGGCTGTGTAGTCTTGATACTTGGGAGGGGAGCCCCACAGCGGGGGGCCTTCTGGAGCTCTGGCCCTGCTGGTGGACCTCCTGAGGGCCCCTGGGTTTGGGCCCCTGGGTGACACAGAGCATTGGACCTGAGGGGCCACTGGCCTGACCCACAGGGCTTCTCTTATGTTTTGGACAAAGTCTGAGTCCAGGGGCACCTTTAAGGCCAACAATGTTTTATCCAAACTATGGGAGGGAACTTGGCGTCCTGCTTAAGAGAAACAGAGCTGGGTTTGATCCCCCCCCCTCCTCCTCCACATGCAGCCAGCTGGGTGATCTGGGGCCAGGCACAGTTCTCTCAGAGTTCTCTCAGCCCCGGGTACTTGCTGTGGGGAAAGGAAGGGCAGGCGACTGTAAGCTGCTTTGAGACTACTTTGGGTAGTAAACTGTGGGGTACAAAAACCAGCTCCTGCAGGTATGAGCCTTCATCTGCCTACATCCACACAAAAGTTTGTATCTTCAATAAAACTTGGTTGGCAGCCTGAAGGGCCCGCAGGCAGCGCAGGGAGGCCAAGGGAGGCAGGATGGAGAGTTTGGTGCCCCTCGGATGGCTTGGCTTCCAGACTGGTGGGGAAACAGGCAGGCCGTCCATCAACGCCCCTCCAGCCCAAGGGCCAGGGCATCGGGCCCTCCCTCCCATGGCAGGGTCTGGGCTCTGCTCCCGACTCACCGGAAGCGGCCGCTGGAGCTCGGCATCCGTCTGGCGGTCCTCGTCCTCCCCCTCCCCTTCACTCTCACGCTGCCCCATGCGCTGCCAGACGATGGCCTCCTTCTCGTGCTCCTTCCGGTAGAGGTTGGTGCGCTCCGTCACGCTCACTCGCCGCACCACTTTCCTGGAGGAAGAGAAGTCTTGGGCAGCCCAGGAGACAGGCTCCTCTCCCACCCTCCCCCCGGCCAGAGTTTGGTTGGCCTTCTCCCGCCTCCCTGCGTGGGGCAGCGCCCAGTCCGGGGCCTTCCCCCAGGCTCTCCCCATCATACCCGCGGCTGCCTGCACTGGAGGTGCGGCGCTGGAGCAGAGACTTGTGCTTGTCGTGTGACTTCATGATGGCGTCGTGCTTGTGCTTCAGCTCCAGGAGTTTGGCGCGCACCTCTTCGTCTGCACAGACGTCTTGCAAGGAGAGGGAACGCGGGAGAGAGGCCGTTAGCCTGCCCCACCGGCCCATCCCAGCTCCCACGGTCCCGATCCCTTCCCCGAAACGGCAGGGACTGCGCTATGTCTCCCCACCCACCGCTCCTTAGTGGCTAAGAATCCTGCAACGTGCCAGGGATACGGATCGTCCCAGATGCCCCAACAGCAGCCCAGCTGCCTGCAAAGGCCCCTCTTCTCCACCCCCACCCCCCACCCCCAGGGAAGCAGCCATCCCTCCTTGGCCAAACAGGGCTCCCTTGGTCTCCCAATTCCCCGGGGGCCATGGGGCCATTCATTCTTTAAAAGCTTTCCCCCCTCAAAACTGGACCAGAAGTGGGCTGAGGAAGGAAGGTTAAGGGAAAGGGAGGGGTGTCGAAGCCATGGGGGGGAGTGGGGGGGGCTGCCACTCTGCACTGCATCTGCACTGGCGAAAAGGTGGGGGGGGGGTCCTGCAAACGCCGTTCCGGCCCGCACAGCCGCTTCTGCTACGGCAACGGGAGTCCCTTTTCCCAGCCTTGTACGGAAGCTGCAGCCAAAAGGTGCCAAGGAACCGGAACTGTCCCTCCCAGGAGCAACTTGTGTCTGTGCAGAAGTGGCAGGGGAGGGGCAGGGAGGGGCCCACGGAGGCAGCCCAGCAGAGCCAGACAGCAGGACCACGGCTGGTCTTCTTCAGGACTGAGCCTACCAGCTGCCCTGAGCTGCCATTTTAGATTCAGGCTTGCCCCTTTTTGATGTATTTCATTTTGGCCGCATTTCATCGCTGTTTGTAAGCTTCTGTGGCTTCCGTAAGGGAAGAAAGGCAGCCGGCAAACGCTTTAATTAAATGAATAATTTTGGCCAGGAGGCGGCCGAGGCCACCAAGCGGGGCCAGCTAGGAATCCTGCTGTCTCCTACTCACCAAGGGGGGTCTCATCCAGCACCGACTTCCCGTTGAGGTCTGCTCCATGGGCCACCAACAGCTCCACCAGATGGATCTGCCAACGAAAGGGAAGGAGGCTTCAGGTCAGCAAGGAGAAGAGAGCTGCCCTGCCGGATCAGCTCACCGGCCAGCCTCCCTCACCCGAGCCCTGCCACAGGGGCCTCACGGCAAGGAATGGCACAAGGGGACCTGGCCCCAGGGAGACAGTGGGTCTCCTCCTCTGCTGACCTGAAAGGTGGCCCCTGAGGCCTTACAGCAGAAGGTTCTTCCCTTCCCTCAAGCTTCCTCGGCTAGAGCCAGGAGGACCGGTGCCCTGCCCCCCCCGCCCCCCCCCCGCCCCCCTCTCCTCACAGACCCAGCAGCTCCCAGGACTGGGGGAGAAGCAGCCAACCTCAGACCACCCACACGAGGAGGCCAGGAGAGTTGACGTGGATGAAGGGCTCAGGAGTCCAGGGTCTGAACCCCCACTTCTATCATGGACGTGCGCTGCAGGGAGTTGGGCTCTTCGCAAACTCTCCCCTAGGCCTACCACACAGGGATGTTGTTGTTGTTATGAGAGAATCATAGAATCATAGAATCCTAGAGATGGAAGGGGCCGTACAGGCCATCTAGTCCAACCCCCTGCTCAATGCAGGATCAGCCCTAAGCATCCTAAAGCAATGGAGTGGGGGAGAATGACAGACTGACTCCTTGAGCCACAAGTGGAGAGGGAAAGTGGGATATAAATAAACGCAAAGGGATCTGGTTGCCGCCTAACGTGGAGCTTGAGGAGACAGATGGAAAACTGGCAGATGGCAGATGTGAGACTGAGGCAGGCAGACAATTCCGTGGGGAGGAGGAGCTTGGCCTCCCTGCGCTGCCTGCGGGCCCTTCAGGCTGCTGTGTGGAAGGGGGTGCTGGAGCAGGTGGGCCCCTGGCCTGCCCCAGCAGGGCTCTTCTGAAGCACCCCACTTGTTCCACACGTGCCTATAGGCCTGGGAGGCACCCACCCCCCTCCTGAGGGCCAGGCTGCTCCAGGAAGGTTGCACAAAATCCGACGCTTCCTTCCACGTTGCTACCAGCCCCCCCCCCTCTTGCTGGGCTCTCTGTACAGCTGAGCAGGGGGGCGCAAGGACCCCCTGGCCTCCCAGCAAATCCAGATTAACAAGATCCTTGTGTGGAGGGCCAAAGTCACCGTGGCCACTAGGGGGCAGTTCCTCCCCACAGAACAAGGCTGGTGGGAGGGGGAGCAGAGGGCCTCTGCTGCCAGGTGGGAGCCCTCTCCTCGTCCCAGGTGGACGCACTCACCTGGCCCCAGCAAGCAGCTGCGTGGAGGGGCTGCCACCCATCGCTGTCCTGGACGCTCATGCTGGCCTTGTGTTCCAGCAGCAGCTCCGCAGCCTCCAGGTAGCCGTTGGCCGAGGCAATGTGCAGCTGCAGGATGGGACAGGAGGGGAGGAGGCTCAGAGGGGGAGGAGGGAGGAGGGAGGGTCCCCCGCCCAGGCAGCCCAGGGTGCCATGGCCATGACTGCTCCAGGAGGGGGCAGCAGATGCTGGAGGGCCCCTCCCTCACTTCTAGCCCTCGGCACCAGGAAGGGCTGTGCTTTCCCAACACATTCAGCATTCAACAGTACACTTTGTGAAGCTGTCCTTGCTCTGCGTTCCTCCACAGGCCTCATACAAGCAGGGGGCAGAGCTGGGCTTGGGGAGGCAGGGTCCTGCAATCAGAGTTGGGGCAGGGGGGAGGGGGGGCTGGACCATGGGGCCTCTCTCGCCCTCCCCATGCTCCATGCAGGACCTCCAAGGTTAGAGCAACCCCTTCCAGCCTCTCCCCGCCCCTTCCCAGGTCTCACTTGTGCCCCTTAGATCCCACCTGGGGCTGCCAGAGAACCAGGCCTGGCCCTCTTCAGGGGGCAGCTCTTGAGTGCAGAGCCTTTCCGCCCCCTTGACCCTTTCCACACCGGACTCCCCCTCCCCCCTCCCCCTTGGACCTTGCTCTGGGCTGCCTGCCTCTCAGTCAAGGGGGTCCCAGTGGTCCAGCTGAGCGTGCCCAGAACGGAGATTGTGATGCTTCTACGAAAGCCAGATTTGGGTCCAGGAGCACCTGGGGGACCGACGGGGGTTTTGTGGGCAAGCGCTGTGGGGAGTCTGAGGAAGGGAGCTGCGGCTCTCGAGGGCTCCCACCCCCCAAATCTTGTGGGCCATGAAGATGCTTGCGGACCAAAACCGAGCTGCTCTACTGAAAGGACACTTCGGTTGCGGCAGCCACAAAGAGGCAGGAAATGAGGGTTTGGGCCCCAAGGACTGGTCCGGACCGTGGAACCACTCGGGCGCCTTCGGCCACGCACGGTCCCGTCTCCAGGGCGGAGAGGAAGCCAGGGAGCCAGTCTGGCCTCGGCGTGGGGACAGACCCCTCCCCCGCCTCTGCCCTCACCAGCGTCGCTCTGTGGTCCAGCGGTGTGTCCAGGTCCACACCTTCCTTCAGCAGCCGGTGGATGTCGTCCACCATGACCCTCTCCACTGCCGAGCGGGCCTCCTCAATGGTGTCCTGAGTGATGCCTGGGCAGGGAAGAGGGGGGGGTGCCGTAAGTGGGGGGGGCTGCCCTTTGCTGGCTCCTGAAAGAAGGTCCATGGGATGCCACCCTCCAGAGGAAGGCAGGAGAGCCTCAGGGCTGCCCAGGGCTGCCCCCCTCCCCCCGGATTCAGAGGCTCCTACTCCACCTTTCCCATCTGCCCAGCAGCTGCCCTGCTCCCGGGCTCAGAGGCCATCGCTGTGAACAGCCGCCTCCGCAAACCGACCGCCCCCTTCCAGGCCACAAGGGAAGGTCATAACTAAGAAGCACCCCCAGCCTGGCCCCCCAACCGGAGCTGTGGCAGGTGCCAGCCCAGACACAAATCAACAAACAACCTGCAGGACAGACAACCCTCGTGTCTCATCCGTGTCATCAGAAAGCAACTGCAAGAGGGGAGCGAAGCACAGGAGACCCATCGCAGCCCCATTGCTGGAGGAAAGACACAGGCGGGCCGGAATCCGGAGAGCTCAGGCAAAGGGGCCTCTGGTTCAGGGCGGTCGGGGACCAATATGTTCACGGCACAGTTAAACTGCGGAACTCACTGACGGCGGATGTGGTGAGGGACCCCGCCTTAGAAGGCTTCAGAAGGGGAATGGAGGACGGGGCTACTGAGGGCCAGGAGCCACGTGGGATCCCTGCCCCCCACACTCCCGGGGGCTGTTCTGCCTTCTGTGCCGGGGGGGGGAGCACGGCAGCCCTCCTCCTGCTCCTGGGCTTCCCAGAGGCTGCCGAGATGGAGCCCTGGCCTGGCCCTGCACTTGGTCCAGGGGGCCAGGCCGTCATGGCGGTCTGGCAGTCCTTCAGCAGCGCCCCTTCCCTCGGCACACAGGCCAGCCTGTTGCCACCTGGGCATGGCCAGAGATCACCGAGGGGCTTCGCCCTGCCCTTGACCCCCCTTGGCCCCTTGGGGGAGCAGGCGCGGCAGAGGCCAGTGGCTGTGGCGTCAGGGGCTGGGGTGGATGAGTCCCCATGACTCCTGCCAGCCCCCCCTGGACACCCGAGGCAAGATGGCCAGGCTCTTCGCAGGGCTTGGGATGGCTGGATTCAGGGCAGAAGGTGTGCCGTTTTAGCGACACCTGCGGTTTCCGACTCTGGCAAGACCTGTGGCCAAGCAGACGGAAGCTTAGATCTCACGTTCGGTACGTCTGACGCTTTATTTAAAAAATTATTTAAAAATCTCCTTGTAAGCCAACCTTGTAAGCCAACCGTGTATGATTTCTCCATGGCCGCATGAACACGGACACGAACATGGCCGCATGAACACGGACACGGACCCATCCACGGAATCGGTCAGTATTGGGGAAGCAGCCGCTCTCCAGGGTCTCGGGCGGAAGTCTTCCATGTCACCCACGGCCTGATTCTTTTTTAACTGGGCTGAACCTGGGAGCTTCTGCATGCCAAGCACAGGGTCTGCCCCGGAGCCACAGCCCCCCCCCCCAATCCCAAAAGAGAGCCTCACCTTGGTCCGCCATGGCCGTCTCGATGTAGTCGAGCGTCACCTCGTCCTCACAGAGGTCGTACGGCATATTCCCATCAGAGTTGACGGCGAGCAGGTTGGCACCTCTGGGGAAGGAGCAGAGGAGGAGTGAGCCGTGCCCAGGGCATCTGCCTGCCCGGCACAGACCAGGGTGCTGCTGGGTGCCAAGTGTAACAGATACAAGGAGTTATTTTCGTTCGTGAACAACCAGGCCTGCTTAGCAAACACAGATCTACGGGCGCTGGCTCTTCCGTGCACTTGGCGGGTTGGGTTTCTCCCTCTCCTCCTCACCTCAAGGGACAGTGGCAGAAACCGAACCCTCCCCCCCCCAACACCTCTCTGCTTCTTCACAAGAGCCCGGAGGAAGCAAGACGTGAGCCGTGAAGCAGCTGAGCGGGTGTAGAGATGGTGCCAGGAGGAGAACCGAGCTCAGAATTGCCTTAGCCTTTGGGGGTTCCCTGGAAGGCACAGTCAACTACCAGCTTGATCAACAAAAATAAGAGTCCAATCAGGCACCTTGAAGATCAACCAAGATTTATTCAAGGGGTGAGCTTTCGAGCGCAGTTTTCTAAATATTCATGGACTACCATTCCCATGATCACCTGCTAGTGGCTGGCAGGGGCTCATGGAAATTGTAGTCCACAGACATCTTGGAAGCCACAGTTTGGCCACCCCTGATATAGAAGTGTGATAAGACGATGTGGCCTGTTAGGGGACGCATCATCTTATTTTCTACTATGGAGCTCACTATAAAAAATCCAAATGGTCCCGAACCACCATTCTGCGCAGGGCTGAGGATCAGTGCCCAGTGTGTGTCCCCACGTGTGAAGCAGTCCGAGGTGAGGCCATCATTTGAGGCTCTACGTGCTGCACTGCAGAGGCAACCGTAATTGTGAGTTTACATTTCAATGGCGGTTTTAATCTAATTTACATGTACAATAATAAATGATTTTAAGTATTCTTTGTGCCCGACCTTTTGGTTCCTGACTTGATTTCTCTGGTGGGGTTTTTGTTCCCTGCGGGTCTTGCATTGGTTCAAATGGCTGTCGTAAGTTGGAGGCCACCTGAGGGCACTGGCACCCAAGATCCAGGTGGGCGGCCCTCTCAGCCTGAAGCAAGGAGCCCAGTTTGAGTCCAGGGGCACCTGTAAGACCAACTAAGTTCAATTCTAGGTAAAAGCTTTACCCAGAATCGATCTTTGTTGATCTTAACGGTGCCTCTGGACTCAAAATCTGCTTAGTCTGCTATCAGTTATGCCAGAGTGGAAGTCTGAATTGTCCTCCGTAATCCAGGCAGATCAAGTTGCATGTGAATGGCCACCTGGCTGGCTAAACTGCACCCATTAGATCCCTGAGCCCAGAGCCCTCCTCTGCAAACACGGCTCGGGGCAGACAGGACCAGCCTCAAAACCCGGCAACTTCTCCTGTCCGCTTTCTCAAGCAGCTGAGGGAGACGTCTTGAGGGTTCTGAAGCACGGCTCCCACATGCAGGCCAAGCCAGGGCGGATTTCCTGGACCCTCTCCCTGCTAAGTTTTCATTGGCCAGGTTGAGAGTGAAGATGAGTACAGCGAAGCCTAAAATTAGGTTATTTCGCTAAGGCTACAATTCTTGGAGAACATAAAAATCATGGGAAGTATAGCCAGAAGGTGTGGCTGGATACTTAATGGGGAGATCCCCCAGAACTCCCTGCCGTGGAACGAAAGCTCGGACGCTGCACGCTCTGGCTGCAGCACAAACTCATTGTGTGCCACGTGCCCCAAACTCTCCTGCTTACAGGAGATCCCTGGAGGCCTCCAGCAGCACCAAGGACTCAGTTACGGGTCAACCATACACCCCCGTTAAATATTTACAGCCCTACAAGCAAGATCTGAGCAATTACCCAGAGCCTGAAGAAACGACCTCAATTCCAGGTGAGACGAGGCAAGGAGCTGGGCTCCAGCATCCTTCGGCCTCTGGTGTAACTGCCTGGGAGGGCCTCTTGAGGGTGCCGTCTCCTGCAGTGTGGGGGCAGCAGTATCTGTCCTGCCATGGAGATGATAGTCCAGGCGACAGAAGCAGAGGCTCTGTCCCTGCAGCAGCTGAGAATCAGCAAGAGCTCCACCACTCAGAGCCCAAGAAAAGCCCCTTGGCTGCATTTCTTGAGAGGTGCCAGTTAAAAGGCACAGGGAGGCCTGGCCACAACACAGACTAGGAACTCTTGAGGGGGGCTGGGAGCATAGAGATGGGGTGGTGTGGCGGGTCCTGGACCCCTGCCATAGTTGCATGCCTAGGAACATGGGATGGTCTGAGCCAGTCCCTAGCCAGCTTCTGGACATCCAGAAATGGTGACTCTGCAATACGGGCAGAGCCACCTCCTCCCTATGAGCCACGCAGTAACACCAGGGAGTCCCCTGGCCCCTTAGCCCACGACCGTCATTTTGGCAATCACTCACAGAGTCCAGAGCCCACTTGGGGGTCAGGCAAATCAGACACAGCAGGGGACTGTCATGGTGTTAACCACCATGGGCTCTTGAGCCTGGCAGTGGCCAATCAATCATCAGAAAGGCCAAAGCTAAGAATGAGCTCAATCATCAGAAAGGCCAAAGCTGAGAGTGAGCTAAGATTGGCCAGGGAAGCCCATTGTGACAAGAAAAGATTTGTGAGAAGAAAAGATTCAGTTATGTGAGGAGCAAACGTAAAGTAAAGGAGGCAATAGGCCCACTGTTGGGTGCAGATGGACAAACTCTAACAGAGGATGCAGAGAAAGGCTAGACATGATACCCCTCTTTAAGTATTTGAAAGGTTGTCACTTGGAGGAGGGCAGGATGCTGTTTCTGCTGGCTGCAGAGGAGAGGACACGCAGTAATGGGTTTAAACTACAAGTACAAAAATATAGGCTAGATATCAGGAAAAAGTTTTTCACAGTCAGAGTAGTTCAGCAGTGGAATAGGCTGCCTAAGGAGGTGGTGAGCTCCCCCTCACTGGCAGTCTTCAAGCAAAGGTTGGATGCACACTTTTCTTGGATGCTTTAGGATGCTTTGGGCTGATCCTGCGTTGAGCAGGGGGTTGGACTAGATGGCCTGTGTGGCGCCTTCCAACTCTAGGATTCTGTGATTCTATGACTGTGACCCTCCCTGGCCTGACCCAGCAGGGATCTCCTGATATTCATAGGGGTGGCCAGAGACGTGCACTGGCTCAGGAGAGATGGGGTTTCAGGGTTTCCTAACCAATGGCTGGCAGAATCTGAATTAAGCAAAGCAAACTGCAGGCATAGATCTGGTGGGGCTTCTATCCCCCCCCCCACACACACACAGACACACACACTCACCTCGTGGTGTCCCTGGCCAAGCCACCCCCTCTGGATCTTAAGCCAAGCCCCACCAACAGCAGGCCCCACCCTGCACAGCTGCTGCCTGGCACTTGGGGATCTTCCGCCTCTGGGACCCGGGGCCCCTGCTGGAATCCCCGGCCCTTACTTGTCAATGAGGAGCTCCACCAAGGGCAGGTGCCCACAGGTGGCGGCCGCATGCAGCGGGGTCCAGAGCTCGCTGTCGCAGGCGTTGGCATCTGCACCGGCTTCCAGCAGCAGCTCCGCGATGTCCCCGAAGTCATCGATGCAGCACTGGAGCAAGGCAGGAAAGGAAGGCCAGGGGACAGAGAGGGCCCACTCAGCGCCTGAGGAGGGCCTGGGGCTTCATCTGAACACGGGGCGGCCCCATCCCAAAACGAGGCGAGACAGGAGGGAGACGTGGGAGGCATCAGCCCCCCCCCCCAATGAGAGCCAGGGGGGTCGGGCTAGTATCCCCAAGAAGGCCGTGGAAGCTCACTGGGTAACTTTGGCCCACTGACGCCCTCTTGGCCTAGCCTCCCTCACAGGAGGGTTGTGAGGATAAAATGCGGGAGAGGATGGAATCTGCCTTGTCCCCTCTTTCAGGAGAAAGGGGGGGGATGCAATAAGATGGAGCCCCTTCTGGCCACTGAGGCATTGCAAGACGCTGTTAAAAAGCAGTCCCCACACATCAGCCCTGCAGGGTAGATCGATGCTACTGCTTCCGTATGGGGGGGGGGAGAGGTATCGGCAGGTGGACACAGGCACTCAGTTCCCTTTCACGACAGTTTTTCTCCTTCTTGGCCAATGTGTCCTTCCAGGGGAGGGGGAAAGGGGTGCCAGCCGGCAGCCTGCTCTGTGCAAGAGGAGTTCTTGCCAGACTGCAGCTCGAACCCGTCTCCCACCACTTTCATTCTGCAAAGGGCAAGAGGGCTGGGATCAAAGGCGCAGCGGGGGGGCTCCTCTGAACAAGAGTTCGCAGCATGCTGGGGATCAGCAGAAAGAAACATTCCAGCCGTTTGGCACGGAGGCTGGCGCATTCTGGAACTCTGAGCAGCAAAGTAAACAGAGCAGGGCGGGCGGGAATGCCTGGCAGGGCTGGCCAAGCCATACTGGGCATTAGCAGACTAAGGAGAGGACCCCTCAGAGGGCGTGCCCCCAACCCTGCTGCAAGACAGCCCTTGCTTCCAAGGCTGCTGTGAGCCTCAAGCCAGCCGTAGCTCTCAGAGGTTTCGGGCAGAGGGAGAGACTTCCCAGACAAAGAGGCTGGACTTCTGGAAGGACCCGGCCACCCCCCTGCTCCCTGCAGACTCCTCTGACCACCCGGAAACAACTGGGCATCCTTGCCAGACTGAGCCGGCCGGGAGCTTCCTTTGGAACCGGGGAGCCAAGAGAGGTCGCAAGCCAGGCTCTCCTCTGCCCCTCTGGGCAGGAGCTCAGTGCTCAGCGTAAATAAAGTGAGTCTAGGGGGCTTGCCTCCCCAATCCTGTGACGGTATGGCTGGTTTAACATCTGGACAATCTCCACCTGCTGGCTTTTATTTATTTTAGTTAGAAAACGTGCGTGCTGCCTCCCCTGCAACCTGTCTGAGGCAGCTTACAAAGTAAAAAACAAAGTATTAAGTTAAGCCAGGCCAGCATTAAAACACAGCTTCTAGTCCCCCTGAGGAGCATACCTCTTGGGGCTACAAGCGCCCACCACAGGCTGTGCAGATTTTGCCAGCCAAAACAGCAATGGGGCAGGAAAGGAAGCTGGGGCGGCCTTATCCAGGGGAACTGCTCAGGGCCCTGAAGTCAGCAGCAGGCAGAGACAGAACTCTTGGGTGGAAATGGGCAAGGCAGAGCTATGGAGGGGGTGCTGGGGGCTTTGGGGAGGAAGCGTCCGACTCACCTGGTGCAGCGCAGTGAGGCCGTCTTCATTGGCCAAGTTGGGGTTGACGCCACTTAAGAGGGACTGCCGAACTGGGGGAGGAAAAAGAGCTTTTGAGAGATGGACCCCAGGACTTGGGGGGGGGGGGAGGCTGCAAGGATGTGGAGGAAGGCAGAGACCCCCGGCCTCTGGAGAATCCGCCAGCTTTCCCATGGGCAACACTGCAGGACAGCTGCGCAAAGGCCCCTGAGCACCACCCGTTCCCTGCTGTGCTCTCTGAAGTGAAAGTGAGCGTGGGGGGGGCCTGTGTGGCCCCCAGCGCCCCTGACCTCAGGCCTGGGATGGCACGAGGCCCCACCCGACACATGGCCTCTGAGAGGGAGCCCTCTAGAAAGACGGTCACAGCCCTCCCCTCAGAGCAGGCAGAGGCCTGGCACGGCCCACGAGTGGAAGGCGCTTCTGCCACAACTACAGTGGTCTTGAGGGGGGGGGAAGGATCTGCCTTGCACTGTTCCACCCGCAACAGTTGGAGAGGGCAGCCAGGTTGCTCTGCAGCCAGATTCAAGTCCGGGAGCACCACAGAGACCAACAAGGGTTTTGGGACACGTGCTTTCCATTTGTACCTGACTCTCAAAAAGTGGCACCAGAAGCTTCTGCCCATCCTAGAGCACTAGAGCCAAGGAAGTGCGTTAACAGGCAACCCCCGACCCCCCTGCCCCCTGTGCAGCTGAGGTTAAGCCACAGGCACCCCCTGCAGCTTTGCCAGGTGGGCAAAGAGGTTCCCACCCTTGGGGGGTCCGGCTTCTTTTCAACCCAGCCACAGGCGAGACGCCCGGACCCTGGAGGCTGCACGGGTTGACGGGAGGGGCTGGGACCGGAGTCCCAAGCTGGGTGGGGGCGGGAGAGGGCAGGTTTTGAATTCAAACAGAAGCTCCGGAGAGGAGGAGGAAGAAGCCAACCGTTTAAGAGGCATTTAGCCAGGAAATTAGGCAATCAAAGTCCACCTGCAACACCAGGAGTTGTGCCTACAACAAACCAGGGCAGCTCGCCAGCACTGAGTGAGCCAAAGGAGAGCAGGGTGAAACTCAGTCCTTGGAAGGGGGGGGGGGGGAGAGCTCAGGCACCTTCATCAGGGCAACACCAGCCGGCTGTTTACTTTAGGATCACAGCAGCAGCTGAGCTGCAGAGATGGGGGGGAGGGGGAGAGCTGGTTTTTTGTATCTCACTTTTTACACAAACCCCCCTCCCCAAGGAGTCTCCAAACAGCTTCCAATCACTTCCCTTCCTCTCCCCACATCCTGTGAGGGAGGGGAGGCTGAGAGAGCTCGAAGAGAACTGAGACTGGCCCAAAGTCACCCCGCTAGCCGCATGCGGAGGAGGAGGAGGAGAGGCGGGGGCTCGAGCCCCATTCTCCAGGTCGGAGGCCGCCATGCTTAGCTCCCCTCTTGCCAGGGCCAGGGGCGGGGCAGTCTCTGGGAACGGGCCACGTGATCTGAGGGTCAGGATCCGGCTTGGAAGTCGCGGCCTGTTGACTTTTGAGCACATGCCTGTTATTCACGGCCAGGATACGAAGCTCGGAAACCACAGGCAGCTTTTCGTGACAGAAGTTCAGCAGCCTTCAGGGCTGCCAAGTTCCAGCCTCTGCACACCCTCCTGCCCCCGCTCGACTCCCACCCCTTGCAGGGAAGGGGGGGGAGATCCCAGCCGCCCCAAAGCCCAATTTGCTGAACAGGATGTTTGATTACACCTGCATCATTTATTTTGAACACAGCACCTGCAATTCCTCCAGGCAACCCACCTGGCAGTCGGGCACGATGCCAGGCATCCTCCCTGCCATGCAGACTGGCACAGGCACAGAGGTGGTGTTTGTGCCACAGTCCCACTGCTAGAGGAAGAACTCCATTCCAGGGCCCAGGAAGAGCCCAAGGCCAAAAGCCCGTTGCACCCTCCCACTCCCCGAGGCTTCCAAACCCCCCCATGGGACTAATGGGAGGGGGCTTTCTACCAGGACAGTCTCTGGAACACAAACAGGTGGAGGAAGGGACATCTCTGAAGGGAGGGCGCTGGTCTTCAGCACAGCAGCAACATCCAGTAGCCTTTGTCCAGGATCCCAGATTCAAGGGCCTGCTAAACAACCAACCTGAGCAACAGCCTTGAACAATTCTCTTGCTTTCAGCCTCAGACAAACAGAACCGAAAGCAACCTACCCCACAGGGCTGTTGTGTAGAATTTAACTTAACTTAAAGCAAGTGCTCCAAAAATTCTACACAATAAAATGACGGCTCATATTCTTTCAGAAATAAGCAATTAGATGCACTAAGCCACATTCCTCAGTAGGAGCTGTGAATAGCTTGGGGGGGGGGGGAGAAAGTGGGAGTATAATCCCACCATGAAGCTACCTTGACCCAGAACTCTTGGTGCGAGGCTGTAAGTGCAGACATTAAGCAGAGGATGATGGGATGCAATGGCAAAAAGACCCGTGCCTGGATGAGGTCTTTGCAGATCGCACATCGGGCTGTGATCCAAGCCGGCTGGCGGGCCTCATGTGGAGAGGAAAGCTGCCGTTCCCAAGGCAGGCCCAGGGCAAGACCAGCAACTCTCCCACGAGGCAGGAGCCACTCCTGGCGGCCAAGAGCGTGGCGGAAGCCAAAGGAAGAGGGGGCACCACCGAGGGAAGGCACCTGGGCCAGCAGCCAGTGGGGCACGCTGATGCCCCGAAAGCACCTGTCAACGTCCACTCAGCTGCCTCTCCCCAGCAGGAAAACCTGCCCGGGGTTCAGCAAGCACCCAGGAGGGCTGCGGGTGGGGTGGGTGGGGGGCCTGAAAGGAGGTCGGGCTTGCAGGAGTTCTGTGGCACATCTCTGGCCTAACACATTTCAGTCCACTTAGCCTTCAGTTCGGAAGAGCCTGGGCTGGGCAGGCGGCAGAGCGTGCTCTCCGGGGTAGCACTCCCCAAAGCCACACAGAGCTTCCTACTCCAGCCTGGTGCGAGGAGCCACCGATCCCTCGGGCCAGTCGAGCGGTTGGACATCGCTTCTGTTTTTAGCTCAGCTGACTCAGCACTCAGGGACCAGCCCTCCTCCTGCAGGCTCCGCACACTCCCCAGCCTGCTGCACAGGGCTGCCCTCCCGGGAAAGGGAGAGAGGGGGAAGCTCCGGGACCGGGAGTCTGGGCACAAGCTCTGCGGCAGATGACCAACGCTCTGGCTGCTCACGCTGGCCTCTGCAAGTCATAGAATCACAGAATCCTAGAGTTGGAAGGGGCCACACAGGCCATCTAGTCCCACCCCCTGCTCAACGCAGGATCAGCCCTAAGCATCCTAAAGCATCCAAGAAAAGTGTGCATCCAGCCTTTGCTTGAAGACTGCCAGTGAGGGGGAGCTCACCCCCTCCTTAGGCAGCCTATTCCACTGCTGAACTACTCTGACTGTGAAAAGCTTTTTCCTGATATCTAGTCTATATTGTACATGAAGTTTAAACCCATTACTGTGTGTCTTCTCCTCTGCAGCCAACAGAAACAGCATCCTGCCCTCCTCCAAGTGACAACCTTTCAAATACTTAAAGAGGGCTATCATGTCCCCCCTCAACCTCCTTTTCTCCAGGCTGAACATTCCCAAGTCCCTCAACCTATCTTCATAGGGCTTGGTCCCTTGGCCCCAGATCATCTTCGTCGCTCTCCTCTGTACCCTTTCAATTTTATCAACGTCCTTCTTGATGTGAGGCCTCCAGAACTGCACACAGTACTCCAGGTGTGGTCTGACCAGTGCCGTATACAATGGGACTATGACATCTTGTGATTTTGATGTGATGCCCCTGTTGATACAGCCCAAAATGGCATTTGCCTTTTTTACCGCTGCATCACACTGCCTGCTCATGTTTAGTTTACAATCCACAAGTACCCCAAGGTCTCGTTCACACACAGTGTTACCTAGAAGCGTATCCCCCATCCAGTAGGCATGCTTTTCATTTTTCTGACCCAGATGCAGAACTTTACACTTATCTTTATTAAACTTGGCAATCTTGTTCTCATTTGCCCATTTTTCCATTGTGTTCAGATCTCATTGAACTCTGTCTCTGTCTTCCGGAGTATTTGCCAGTCCTCCCAATTTGGTGTCATCTGCAAACTTGATGAGTAGTCCCTCCACCCCCTCATCTAGATCATTAATAAATACGTTAAAAAGTACCGGGCCAAGCACCGAGCCCTGAGGTACCCCGCTACTCACCTCCCTCCAGTCTGATGAAACAGCCGTGCATCCAGAGTCGGATCAGCCATTTCTGCAGCTGAAGCTTTACTGAAAACAAAACTTCCACTCTGATTCCCTCCCACCCTTTGATCCTTACACAACAGCAAGAAAGCAAGCGGGAGAGAAGGCACCAAGGCCCGTAGGGCTGAGTGGGGATTTGAACTGGGGCCTCCCTTCTCCAGTGCGCTGCCCCTGGACTGCACAGGCACTTGGCTATAAGGATCTCTCCCCTGTCCCCAGGCGTACAGAGCAACGTAAGCAGAATGTCCTGTGCCCCAGATGTTTGCAGCATAAACACAGGCAGTAGGTGGGGAGACCCACTAATAAACAAAGCTGTCTTACATGGCATCAGACCCCTGCCCACTACTCAGGCGGGCAGCGGCTCTCCTGGGTCTCCGGCTGAGGTCTTTCCCATCCCCTCCTGCCTGGTCCTTTTCAGCAGAGATGCTGCTGAGGATTGAACTGGGACATTCTACATGCCAAGCAGCTGCCCAGCGTCTCACGTGGGGGTCTTTCATGTCACTCGCTGCCTGGTGCTTTTCACTGGTGATGCCAGAGATTGAATCTTGGACCTTCTGGACGCCAAACGCAAGCACAGCATGTGCACGCTGCACTTGTCCATGTGTGCATGAAACGCTGTACATAGGGAGCTCTCCAGCACCCCCCCTTTTGTACGCAGACAATGCGGCCCTCCATTCCTGTACAAAGGTTGGCCTAAAAGCTCTTCTTCAAGTTTTTTTGGAGCTACTTCAATCAAAACCAACTCAAGATCAACTTCACCAAATCTAAAACAGTCGTATTTTCCAAGTCCAGAAAGCTCACCGAGTATAAAAGAAACGACCGTTACATCGAGCGAGGGCACCCCTTGAAATACGCAGGAGTCCACTTTCACCACACGTGGAAATGCTCCCAACATTGGAAGCAAATGTCCAAGTGTACAAATCTCAAGCCAAATGCTAGGTTGTACTTTTAAGTTCATAAAATCAGCATTTCTGTCAGATGACTTATCTAGCCTCCAGTTAAAAACTTCCAAGGAAGAGGAGCCCATCACCTCCCGAGGAAGCCTGTTCCACTGAGGAACCCCTCTCAGGGTCAGGGACTTCTTCCGGAGGTTTAGTCGGAAATTCTTTTGATCTCCTTCTGGACACTCGGCCACTCCTGCTGCCAGCCCGCATGCCCTTTCTTTCCCCAAGATCTGGCTTTCATTCTGCTGAAGACTAACAACATTTGTGGCAGAGACTGATCCGTGTGCAAATACAAACCAGAAAGTCAAGACCTTGTGATAAAGTCATCCCATTAACAGTGATTGACGACACCAAAGTCTGAACAAGTAAGAACTACAAAATGTGGCCAACTGAAATGTTCACAGTGAGGTCAACAGGGAAATCAAAAGTGGACCGTTGCAGGAACCGGAGTCCAGAGGGACGGGAAGCCTTTGTCAGCTGAAGCCTAATTCCGGGTATTTATTTATTTATTTAGATTTATATACCGCCCTCCCCGAAGGCTCAGGGCGGTTTACATTAAACTAGTCAACAATACATGAAACAGTATCCTGAAGGAGGCTCCTAAGAGGTAGGAGGGGAGCTCTACCCGTCTAGCCTCTTGTGAAAACTTGACCACAGGCCCAAGCACAGATTGATCACATTTCGCTGACTGTGCCGGCAAGGAACGCAGCCTGTGCCAATGCCGCGGTTGCATGCCGTGGTGGCCGGCCAGGCCTTCAGCCAGCTGCCCTGGAAGCAGAAGCGCAGGGAGGCAACGGCTGCCCGCCCGGGAGAGGTGGCAGAAGCTTTGGAGTTCCTTTGCATGCAAAGACTTTGTTTTGTTTGGCGTGTCCACAACAACTGTTCTTGGCCCTTGGCGTACTTACAAGCTTTATTGAATGTTCTGTTATGTATACTTTATTTCAAATGCCGTTTGTGGCCTGGGAGGAGCGAACAGTGTTCATCTTGAAGGTGCTCCTGGACTCTGGCTCTCCTCTACTCCTACGGTCAGTCTAACATGGCCACCCATACTGATCTGGGTGTTTTGCTGTTTGCTCCCCTGGGTGCCCGATTTGGCAGCACAGAAAAGCTTAGAATAAGAGAGGGCCGAACCAAGGAAGTGGCCTCATCCCAAGCGACCTAGCCCAGCTGTCTTTCCTCCTAGCTCTCCCTGTCTGCTGCCTGCTGTGGCCGCCCTCGAGTCACAGCTGCCGTGCAGAGACCCCCAGCAGGGTTTTCAGGGGCAGAGACGTTCAGAGGTGGCGTTCCCCGGCCTGCCTCTGCCTCATGCCTCAGGTGCTCCTCAGTGGTCTCCCAGCCCAAGACTGGCCAAGGCAAGCCCTTCTGAACTGCTGAGATCTCACGAGATCAGGCTAGCATGGGCTATCCAGGTCAGCTCCCAGAGATCCCTTGAAACAGAGATGATGCCTGGGATCAGACTTCCTCTGGCCAGAGCACGTGCTCAGCCGCCCGGGGGGGGGGGGGGGGACACAAAGCATGCCTTTGATCCAGGCTGGAAGGGGCTCAGTGGGGCTCAGAGAGAGGACTGCATTTCCTAGTTTTTCTTTGCAAACCTGAGATGTGGAGGATTCACTTGGGTTTTTCCCCTTTCCTTAACTGCAGCAACTAAAAAACAGCCCTAGTCCAACCCCCTACACAATGCAGGAACTCACCACTGCCTGCCCACCCACAGTGACCCCAATTTCATGCCCCAGTGACCTCCCCCACCAGAATCCCGCCTGGCCTGGAGGAAATTCACCTGCCATCCCACAGTGGTGATCAGCAATTCCCTGGGTATGCCAGGAAGGGCCACAAGAGACAAACCCTGGCACATCCCTTCCTGCCCACCCACTCACCATCTGCCTAAGTTCACAGAATCAGCATTTCTGTCAGACAACTATCTAGCCTCCGTTTACAAACTTGCAAAGAAAGAGAACCCACCACCACTGAGGAACTGCTCTCACTGTCAGGAACTTGTTCCGGATGTTTAGCCAGAAATGCTTTTGAATCAATTTCCACCCACTGGTTCTGGTCCGACCCTCTGGGGCAACAGAAAGCAACTCTGCTCCGGCTTCTTTAGGACAGCCCCTCAAGTACTTGAGGTTGGTGATCCTGTCACCTCCTAGCCATTATCTCTCCAGGCTCAACAGACCAGGCTCCCTCAACCTTTCCACATTTGTCTACTTGACTCGGTCTCTGAACCTCTCATCATCCTCGTAGGCCTCCTCCGGATACGCTCCAGTTTCTCTGCATCTTTCGTCAGTTGTGGTGCCCAAAACTGAACACAGGACTCCAAGTGAGGTCTAGCTAGAACGGAGTAAAGTGGTAACATCACCTCGTGAGATCTGGATGCTCTCCTTTGTTTAATGCAGCCCCAAATCCCATTTGCCTTTTTAGCTTCTGACTCACACAGCTGACTCCTGTCCCCTAGGCCACACACATACACGGAGCCCTGGCACACATGCTGAACAATACACTTTCAATCCACTTTGCAACTGAATCTTATGGTTGCTGAAACGGACTGAATTTCCATTGTTTAGCACGTGCAAAAGCCCCCCCCCCCCCCCGTTTCATGAGTGAAACAGGCCGCATGCCCAGAAGACCCTCTGGGGAGGTCCCAGGGGTGATACCTGCTTCCTGAGATCCAAACAGCCACCCATGGCCCAGGAGGAGCCAGCCTGAGCAGCAGGATCCAGTCAAAGGCTCGGGCTTCTTGGCCCAGGAAGCCCGGGAGGAAGAGCTCTACACTGGAGGAGGACCCACCACCACCTCAGTGTTGCAGAGCAGGTCCTGCAGGTCTGGCTGGCCCAGGCACTTCCGCCCCTCCTCACGGCTGCCCCTGTGGCGAGTGGGGCACGAGGCCCCAGTTCAGGTGGGTGAAGAGGAGGAGGGTGAGGCAAGGGGAGGGCAGAGAACAGACGGGGCAGGCTCCAACAGTCGCCCACCTTCAGCGCTCGGACATACACAAGTGCCGTACACAGGATCTGACCACCGGCCCAGCTCGCCGAGTGGCAGCAGCTCTCCCGCTCTCAGGCAGGAAAAGGTCTTTTCCGATCCTGGCTCTCTGAGACCCATTTCCTCAAGATGCCAGAGAGAAGGCCTGGGATTTCTCAGCTCCTGAGCCACATCCTGCCCCTGTTCTTTCCGGTCAGATCCACAGCGGCTGGCATCTGCCATCCGTGCCTCCATGCCTGGGCGGGAGGCCTGCCCCCGAGGGCAAGTTGGAACTTCTGTTGATGCTGGACACAGAAGCCAAGGGTGAGGCCCAGCCCCCATGCTGCTTCTCTTTTGGCCCAAGCAAGACAAAGACCTGCCTGGACTGCCCCACATGGGCCACCCCCACCCACTTCCCACAACTGCAAAGACAGAGGGAGCACAGCCTTTTCCACCTGCCTTCTCTGTGCCAGCTGCAAGAATTCAGAGCTTTGGGGAAGGAGGGGACCATCCAGCAGCAGAACAAGCCTCTCCTCCAGCGCCTGGAAGCAAGAACAGGAAGGACCCCCTCTGGGAGGCCCAGGGGAGGGTCTGTGGAGCCAGGAGGGCAGGACTGGAGGAGAGGGACCGGGGGCTGGACTCCATGGCAGAGATTATCCACAGTGGCCTCTCCATTATAGAATTCCTGCCTCCCCTCTTCTTGCGGAAGCTCAAAAGGGGCCTGTTTGAGCTGGGTTTTGGCGAAGGAAGTGACATGGGGACAGGTGAACTGCTTCCCGCTCTCAACATTTAACCTCACCCACCCCACATAATGGCCTACGTTCAGTTTCCCATCTGTGGGAAGTGTCCCTCAAGCTTCCTGCCGGAAGACCGTCTCAGAGGGCGATGGCGTTGGGCCCCAGGAGAACAGCTGGTGCTCAGACACCCTCAAATGCCGCAGAGAGAGAGAGAGAAGCTCCACAGACTGGTAGAAAACAAGCAGAATGTGGCCTGTCGGAAGGGTGTGCAGCCCAGAGGGAGAGCAGGGCTGGAGGCGGGTGGGAGGAGGCGGGTGGGTGGGTGGGAGCAGTGTTCAAAATCTGTTTCTGGATTCTGCCCCTCCCAACCGATAATGCCCCGGAAGGAAACCCGGCAAGCAACCGAGCGAGCACCGCTGGGCAGGAGTCATCTCAGACAAGAGGAGGTCCCTGTTAAACTGGCCCTGCCCACCCTAACCTCCAGGACATGCACACCCTGCCCACCCCTAAACGTTTCAGAGCATCCAAGGGCCACCCAATATTGCTTCCGGCTTTCTGAAAAACACGAGAATCTGCAGAGCATCACGATTAAAAGATAACAACACGCTGACAGAAGCACCAATGTGGTACCGCACACCCATGCACCGGGATCAGGCAGCCTTGCACGCAAGCAAGTGACACAGAACTCTTCATCAGAAAGACAGTTTCAGAGGGGAGCCATGCCGGTCTCCGGCAGAGGTCCAGCGGCAGGTAACTCTTCAGAAGGGAGCTTCCGCTCTCAAAAGTTTCAACCCCCCAAATCTTCAAGTGGGTCGCCATGTGGGTTTGAAGCAACAGCACAAAGGGTGAGTCCAGGGACACCTTTCAGGGGAGAAGCTTGTGCGTGCCTCTCCAGACACCTGAACAAGTGTGCATGCCACAAAAGCTTCTCCCCAGAATGACGCTTTGTTGGTCTTAAAGGTGCTCCGGGATTTGAAGCTCACTCTTTCCTCAGAAAGGCAGCTGGTTCGCCAAGCCCCACAGCCAGTGCCGTCAGCAAGGGAGAGCCAGACTCGGCCACCCCTTCCTCCTACGGACCACCAGCCGGCAACGGCTGCAGGGACCCGGTAGCCACGGAGGCTGGCTGGGAGCTGCCGCCATGGCTGTGAACTCTGGGAAAGCGACTAGCCTCCGACCCCCAACCTGTCCCAACAGTGAGTCTCATAAGAAGCCACCGAACCCCCTCTCAACACTTGGGAGCCCATGAGGGCAAACATCTACAAGTAAATCACAGCAAAAATCAAGGGAAAGACAGAGCCCCACTGCGCCACGGACTCCTTTGCTGAGCCTCCGGGGAGGGCGGTATATGATAAATAAATAAATATTTACAATGGGAAAACACCCTGCCTGTTTCGAGGAGGAGTTTATGCAACATGCACTGTATTAATACATTTATGTCTTAGATGCTGGCAGCGCCTGACTCTCTGCCTAGCATGTTTTCAAGCCTTTGTTTAGATGGGACTAATCCTGCCCAGGCTAGCAGCCCAATCACACCAGCACTCGGAGGGCAAGTCCTTGAGGGGAGACCACCAGGGGGGCCCAGTGATCCTCCCTTTGTCCCTGCAGGTCACCAGGAGTCCACTGCAGCCTGATGGCCCTCTCCAGCATCAATGGATCCTGCCTGCGACTGACATGCTGTCATGTGCGTGACAATGCGTGGCTGAGAAGGTCAGGGCTTCTGATGCCATTCAGCTCAATCCCAAAACAAGTGGCTGGCCCAACTGAGAATGTCCAAGGCAGTTTCTGACCAAATAGCACCTCTCCTTTCAGTCACCACACAATTTGTGTTTCATTTCTTCACCAGCTGCAAAGCCCGTTCCTAAGAATGGGCCTTGAAAGGGCCCCCTCCCCCGGCCAGGCAGCTTAAGGTGGCAGCCAGATTAAATGGGGTGGGCGGGGGCTGGGCAGCTCCTTAGCAGGCAGTCAGCAGGCCAAGAGGCCCTTGACATTATTGCTCAGTGAGATTTATTAGTGTTGTGACTATCCCAAGGTCACCCAGCTGGCTGCATGTGGAGGAGGAGCAGGGAATCAAAATCAGGCCTCCTAACCAGGACACCAAGCTGGCTCCCCAAACACAACGAAGAGGGTTGTAGGTAAGCAGAGAAACCAAAACCTGCACAAGGGCTTGGGGGATTTATGATGGAGCAGCCTGAGCCTGAATCGGAGCCTTATCTGGTCAAGAACAGCACCGTCTCCTACAAGGAGCAGGATTTCTCCGGGGCCTCAAGCATGGGTCTATCGCATCCCCGTGTGCTAGCGATGTGAGGGCCCGGGGGGGGGGGGGGGGGGCTAGAGGCAAAAACTGAGAAAAACTAAAAAAAAAAAAAATCCTCCCCAATATTTTTTAAACTTATTTTCTCCAACTTTTCTAATGGACAATTTGGAAAATGCTTCTTAAGACAAAGTTTTTCACACTCAAAACATGATAACGGCTGAAGAACCTTTCCGAAGAACTTTCAAACACTTTGGTGTAGTGCTGGGGGGGTGGGGAGGGGGTGGATCTCACGGTGAAATATTCTCTTTGTCGGGGGGGGGGGACGACGTGTGTTGCAAAGCAACTCACTCACTCCAAAAGTACAATATTAAAAAGTCTGAGGATTTTCTCAGTTTTACCCAGTGTGATAACTGGAAAATTCTGGGGATCCCCCCCCATGGCTTCAGAATTTTCAGTTTTACATTCCTACCTACTCTCTGAACCAGGGAGGGTCAGTGGTTAGGAGCAGTGGACTCTAATCTGGAGAGCCAGCTTTGATTCCCCACTCTGCCTCCACATGCAGCCAGTTGGGTGATCTTGGGCTAGTCACAGTTCTCTTAGGGCTCTTGTTGCAGAGCAGTTCTGTCAGAGCTCTCTCAGTCCCATCGATCTCACAGGGTGTCCGGTGTGGGGAGAGGAAGAGTTGCTGACTGCAAGCTGCTTGGTAACTCCTTTGGGAAGTGAAAAGCGGGATAGAAAAAAACCAGCCATTTTTCTTCTCTTCTTAACTGGAGATGCCGAGGATTAAACCCAGCTTACAGAGCATCTCCCCATGCACAGCAGGTGCTCTGCCATTATGCCTCGCCCCTCAAGACCCGGGGCAGGGTATGAGCTTTTGTGTGTCCCTGCCCACTTCTTCAGATGGTTCATGGAGGTTTCAACCCAACCACAAATTGTGCCAGTCTTTCAGGTGCTTCTGGACTCTGGCTCTTTTCTACCGCTCCAGACCAACTAACACAGGTGCCCAGGTTGATTTACCCTCAAGATCTAATGAGTCTATGCAACTATCCAGCCTCATGGCCAAGACCCTGCCTGAGAATACCTGCTTCACACCAGACTCCACACGGGGTGGTTTGCCAGGGCCTTCCCCAGGCATTACCGTTTGGAGGGCCTCACCCCAAGGGTCAGACGTGACTCGGTGCTTGCACAGGGGAGACCTTTCCCTTTTTACTTCACACCAAAGGAAGAGCCCAGAGGTTGGCATGCACCCATTTTGTCCACTGGCGACCATGGATGGCTGTGCTGGATTTCCAGCCATGGCTGGAGAGGCTTCTATCCTCAAGGTGTTTCTGTGCCGCCTGCAGGCCCTCCTTAGAACCTACATTTTAAGGTTCTAGTCCTCAGAAGCCACCTCCACAAGAAGCAGCTGCTGGAGCAGGGAACAATGAGAAACGCCCGTCCTGACTGCTCAAGGTGTCCAGGGCTTCCCAAGCACAGAGCCCCAAAGCCCGTTGCCAAACTCACGGCAGGAGGCTCAGCCGCAGGGAAGGGCCCCGTCAGAAACGGTGCAGGAGGCTCCCAGGTCCGGTCCAGGCCCCTCGGGGCTAAGCAAGGTGTTCGGCTTCCCTGGGACGGCTGTATCAGAAGCCCCCCCCCGGCTCTCCCCCCCCCCCCCCGGCTGCTCACCTTCTTCCACGTCGTTGCGGCAGGCGGCCTCCAGCAGGCGGACGTTGTCGGGAAACACCACGTGCCGCTCCTTGGCGCCCCCCTTCCTCTTCTCCCTCTTCTTCTCCTTCTCCACTTTGGCTTTCTTGCCCAGAGACTCCTTTTCAAACTGCGCCCACTTCTTCAGCTGCTGGGCGCGGCGTTTCTGGGCATGCTTCAGCCGCTCCTGCGTGCCCATCCGGCCCACCGCCGACATCTCGGCCAGCAGCTCCAGGTGGTCAGCCATGGCTGGGCAACGTCAGAGGCCGGCCTCCTTTTGAGTCAAAGTCCCCAGATGAGCTGAAAAGAGAGCGGGGGGAGGGGGCCTAAGGATCCGGGCCTCCCCGCCAGCATCCCCAGCAGCTCTTCCGGAGGCAAGGTCTCCCTACTTCTCCCCTGGGGCTACTTTTGCAGGCGGCAGCACCCCTTCCAGGGCAAAAGGGGAACCCTCCATCGCCCCTCTCTGGCATGGGTCACAAATGGGTCCTTAAGCGCCTGGCGTCCTTCAGAGGGGACCCAGGCAAGGGAGCTCATGAAGAAAGCACGCTGCAAACTTCGGGCAGGTTCCCCCACCGTCAGCCCTGAGCCCCTCTGCTTTCCCAAAAGATATCCATGCGAGGAGGAGCCAGCAGAGGAGAGCAAGCTGGGCCAAGGCTCCTGGCAGGGGGTCTGAGTGCAGGGGGTATTCCCCCGATCAGCTTTGCAGTCCTAATGGCCTAGTTCCTAAGGCCCGTCTTCCACAGCACGGCACGGCGAGTCCAGTCCCTGGCTGCTGCTCAAAGAGAAGCTGAGCAGAGCCCGGCCCGGGTTCTCTCCCGGCTGCCGCCCAGCTGCTTCCCGCACAGCCGCTCCAGATCCCCGGTGCAGGGCGCGGGGACCGGTTTCCCAGGAGCTCTCCCCAGGCAAACTGCCCCAGCCCCACCGGCAATTAGAGCTCATTAGCTGGATAATGCTCAGCCTGGTGCTTCCTCCCGGGCAAAGCAGAGTCTCAGAGGCTGGCAGCAACGGAGGGCAGGGCTCTGCAAACGGCCACCCCGCTCCAAGCCACGACTGCCGAAGCCCGTTCTTTGCAGGGCGAGGTGGCTTCAGGGTGCCCGCGAGAGCTTCCCATGCCGCGCCTCCTTCCCCAGGAACGGCTCACGGCTACCCTGTGGGCCGCTTCGCTCCAGGAGCCCGTAGCCCCCGGCCGCCTTCAGAGCTTCGGATGGGTCTCGGAAAGCTTTCCCGGGAGCTGCCGCCCCCCGCTGGCTGCTCCCTCTCTGGCCCGGCCACATCCACCCTCTCCAAGGCAGCAGAGAGGGCGCACTTCGCTTGGGACCCTTCAGCAAGGAGACCGGCCGCCGGCGCTTCCTCTTCCCATCCCGCCCGCGACTCAGGAGCACAGTGGAATGAACTGGCGCGGGGGGGGGGGAGCCACCCAGGCCGGAGACTCCTCCCTCCAGGCAGAAGGCACTCCAGAGAGCCAGGCTCCGCTTCCAGCCGCCTGGGAGTCCTGCAACAGAAGAGGAAACTACTCAGAAGGGGAGCTGAAGGAAGAGTCAGCCAGCACTGCTGGCGAGAGCCCAACCCCTCGCTCCACCCCACATGGTGCTGTAAGCCCGGATTAACCTACAATCAACAACTTCCACAAACTGCTTGCATCTTTAGCAAATCCAAGCCCCCCCCCCCTCTCTCTCTCTCTCCCTCTCAAGAGCATTCAAAACACCCAGCAGGAAGCCAGCACAGGGCCAAGGGAGTAGCAAACTTTGCCAGCAACAGGTCAAAGGGCTGGCAAGGGGGTCGGGCTCTTCTTGACCCCCTCCCACCCCCATCGCCCCCTTGGGGAACAAAGACCACCCCTTATCTCTTCTCCAGCGACCGTGCAGGGAGGGGGATCGTGCGCAGGCCAAGCACTTTGTCCCCCAGCCTGCAGCAGGGCTCCCTCCCTCCCCCCCACCCAATATCCCAAAGTGGCAGACGGTCAGGTCATTTCGACACTTAGCCCGTTATCTCCCGCCAGGTGGGCAGGATTGTCCAGGCCTCCCCCTTGTTTGTGCAGCAAAAGGCTAACAGGGGAGTGTGCCGTGCTCAGGCCACGAATGCTCTCCCTGGCCCTGGGAAAGGCAAGAGCCTCCCCCCCATTGGGTCGCCAGCAAGGGGAGGCTGGGGCTTCTCCAAGGCCCCACGCCAAGCACTCTGCTGAAGCAGGCCTGCCCCAAGCCTCCCAAGTCCACCGCTTGGCCTTTCCACCCTCTTGGGCAGGGGTAGTCAAACTGCGGCCCTCCAGATGTCCATGGACTACAATTCCCAGGAGCCCCCTGCCAGCATTCGCTGGCAGGGGGCTCCTGGGAATTGTAGTCCATGGACATCTGGAGGGCCGCAGTTTGACTACCCCTGCTCTTGGGTCTCTGTGCCGGGAGCACAGCTACAAACGGAATAAGGTATACGCAGTTTCAAGCTAAACGCAATCCAAAATACTTATAATTCCTTATACAAAGGCAGTTTGGGATGCTGATTTATTGCCTGAAGTATCAAAGGGAGGAATTCATGATGCCTGACAAGGTAGACATTCAGCTACAAGTCAGGTTCATCCAATTTCACTCATCCTTTAAGTCAAAAAGCGCCTCAATTGAGCATTGGCTACAGGGAACTGAATGAGGGAATCCTCAAGCGCAAGGCGGGCTTGGGTTCCCCAAAGGGCTACAGACGATCCAGCCCTTGGTGCAACCCCAAGCCCCAGTCGTTCAGCAAGCAGGGCAGAAACAGGCATGCCGAGAAGCTCAGTGCCACCACGGCAATATCCAGACAGGTGAGCAGACAGACACGGCAAGGGAACGGCAGCTAGCCCAGCAGCAACAGCCAAGAAGCCCCCGCCCAGAATTCCGCTTGCAGGATGTCCCCCGACAAGCCTGTCAGCCTCAGCAGCTACAAGACGCTGCAAGACATTTCAGCACTGCTGAGGCGGGGAACAGAAGGCTCAGCTCTGACTCGGAAGGGATCCAGCCCACCACATCTGGGGCACCCGGAGGGGAATGGGCCAGCCGAGGACGCGTTCAAGAGAGACCTTTGTGGCACTGGGCTGAACAACAGCAGTCCCCACAGCCGGATGTCATCCGGGCAGAGTCCTTCCTAGGGAAGGGATGTAGCTCCACAGAAGAGGAACTGCTTGGTGCAAAGGAGGCCCTAGGTTCAAGTCCCGGCATCTCCACCTCAAAGGTCCAGGCTGCAGGCGATACAAAAGACCTTGGCCTGAGGCCCTGGGCAGCTGCCGACAGCCTGTGTAGACACGAGTTACCTTGATGGACCAAAGATCTCATTCAGTATGAAGCAGTGCCACCCATTCCTGTCCATTCCAGACCCTCTGACACACACACAATCTCTCTCTCACACACACACAACCAGGCAGATCCACAGGCCTGCCTCTTGCAGACAGCCCCCCACCCGCTACAAAAGTGCTTCCTCCACTTCCCCCAACAAATCACCCCCCCCACACACACACACAGAGCTGCCCAGCATATTCCCAAGGCTGGCCCCTGCTAGACACAGGGGACTGCCTTATGCAGAGCAGGCCTCCAGCCTGCCCAGGTCAGCCTTGCCCACTTGGACCAGTGGCTCTCCAGGGCCTCAGAAGCACTGGATCCCCTACTGACTGGGCCTTCTCGCTGAAGAGGCCTCCAAGAACTGGCTGGGGTCTACTCCGCGCAAAGCAAACCCTGTTGGAAGGGCATCAGTGGGTCTCCAGCCACCCCGAGGCCCAGAGGGATCACTTCCCAAGAGCCCCAGAGGAATGCTGCCCCAATTGAGCTTAGCAACGCAGCACTGCTGCAGCACCCTAATCCCCAAAGAAGAGGAATGCGCACCGCTTGTGCCAAAGGAGGGAGGGAGGGAGGAGCAGGCCTGCCCCACCGTCTCTCTTCAGCTTCCCTACGCATTTTGCATTGTGCCATTTGACTGTGGCCTGAGCGCCTCCCCCCCCTCTCGCCCCCCAAGAGAGGCTTGGCTAGGAAGGCGAGTGAGTCATGGGAAGACCGGGCTCCAGGAGCACAGTGCCATCCTGCCCTGCAGCAGGGGAAGGGGCCTGGAGTCCTGCCCTCATTCCTGTGGCAACCCACATCCCTCCTCTCCAAGAGGCTTCTGCCGCCCTCAGCACCAATCCGCTCTCAAAGCCCGAGCCCAACCAGGACCCTTCTCTCTGGGGCCGGCCAGGGCTGTGTGCCGTCGTTTGCCATGCCCTGATCCCACGGCCCAAGGACAGAAATGGGCATGAGGCGAGGGGGCACCAGCTCAGCCACCCACTCTCCATTCCTGGGCTCCAAGGGCCCCATGCGCCCAGCCTCTAAGGTCTGGATGGATGCAGGGCCTGAAGGGTGGGGGGAGGATTTCCAGGAGCACTCGTCTGCTGTCCTCTGGCTCTGTGAGGCGGCCCTGGACTACCCTGGAGGTCTCCCACCAGGGCCGACACTGCTGAGCTTCCAAGCTCTGGCGAGAGTCAGCTGGCCTGGCCTGTCCTGTCCTGATCCGTGCGGAAGTCCCACTGCAGGCAGATCAGTTCCTCGAGGCAGCCTCAAAAAGCAGCCTCCGGCAGAACAGTTCCGGTCCGGTCCAGGAGATCCGACAAAGGGCTTGTGGCCTCTCGGAGGGTCCGGTCTGGCTGCCACTTTTATCCAGCCTTTAGGGGCAGTGGGATCTCCTGAAGTGGGAAGGCCACCCAAATCCAGGCAGAGGAGCACCAAAGAGGCGGCCTCTTGACACGGGTGTAGCTCTTGGGTGCAGCATATCAGCACTGCTTGTTTCTTATTGATTGTGGGACTGGTTTGTTTTTATTGAGGCTGAGCCCAGCCCCCCCCCCCCCATTAATGCCACATCCGGGGCCACTTGTCGAATAAACCAGTAAAAGCCACTGTCCAGATCACAGGCGCAAAGGAGCATCCTCCACAAAGCAGCTCCCAAAAGAGAACAGCAGAAGTCAGGAGGCAGGAAGGGCTGCCCTCACCTGCTGCCCCGGACAGGAAGAGAGCCCCGGATTGTGAGAGGTCTGCTTTGCCCAAGCGCAGCACTGCCTCTCCCACCATGGAGCTGCATTCCAGCCCCCCCCCCACACACACACACAGCTGAGCAGGAATTCCCGAAACCTCCATGGAATGAAGAATGCCAAGAATCTCCTTGCAGAGCCTTGGGCTGCTATGCCAAGCAGGGCCAAGAGCACAGAGGAGCAGGGCAGGCGTGGGCCCTGAGACACTTGCGAATAGGTGGCAGCCCATGGGGGAGGGAGGGACCGGAGCAGGCTGGGGCTCTCAGCTGCCCATCTCCCAGGACAGGAGCTTGCACGGGAACCCTCCCTATGCCATTAGGAGCCCCCCCCTTCAACGGCTCAAGCACCTCAGGGCTCCTGCAGCCCCTCGGGAACCTGCTTCCCTCCTGGAGGGATCAAATGCTCCTCTGGCACTCCCCCAGAGAGAGAGAGAGAGAGAGAGAGAGAGAGTTCACTCCCGGCATGTCCACACTTCCTCCTCTGCGATTTACACATCATCATCAGCACTAATAACCTGAGCAAAGATCAGTTTTACAAGGGCCCATAAAACAGAGCTCCCATCAACACCGTGTGCTGCAGGCTCCTGCGAAGGGGAGGGGGGAGAAGGACCCCCTCCCCACTGCCTGATATGGAAGCCTCCCCCAGGAGTGCTGGTTGCTCAAAAAGCAGCAGCTAAATTGTGCACTACTGCTGGGGAGAAAAGATTCCCCCCCCCCCCAGAGGTTGGCCCAGAGGTTCAAGGCAAGGGGATTCAGGTGAGCATTCAGCCAAACATCCCTCCGGGTTCCTGCTCTGCCCCAGAGGCCTCTGCAGGGGAACAGGGTAGCTCAGAAGCCCTTCGGGGCATTCCGCTGACAACCTGGTCCTAGGTTCAGGAGCAACCATGGCTGCAGAAAACACGACCTTTCCTCACCTTATGCAATTACCTAATTTGTTTGCCTTGTTTCCAGCCCGCCACCCATCTGTCTGCACCCTCACGGCTGCAGCGTGAACGTTTCTCCCTCGCCCACGAAGACTCAAGGGGCCATTCCGTGCCTGCCCCAGGGCTTCCACAGGGGGGCCCCAGCCTTTCTGACCGGGGGACACCTTCAGAATTCTCACACAGGTTGGGGTGGGGGACACAACTGCAAGACGGCTGCCGCAGCAGGAGGAACCGTGCATGGGGAGGAAGCTCGGGGGCAGGGGAGAGGAGGGAAAAGGTTTAAGCAGGATAACAAAGCCCACACTGCAGGGGCAGCTGCAACTGACACAACCTTGTCTGTGCAGCCACCCATTTTCTAAAAACGGTAGGTGAGCACCAGGAAAGGTGCCAGCGGGTGCCCACAAGAACCATACTGGCTGGGGCCAGCTGGCTCCATTCCACAGAGGTCTCTGACGGTGGGCCTCCCACTCTTCATCGTAGGTTCCCGTCAATGTCAGACCACAGCCGGCAGGGTTCTGGCAGCCAGAAGGACTCTGCTCCCTTCCTTGCCAAGAAGGGCCCCTGGCAGAGCCACTCAGAGGCCGTGACCCCGACCAGACCGGTCCAGACCAAACAACTTTGCACTGCAACTTCTGCAAGAAGCACACAAGAGGAAGACCTCTGAGACACAAGATGGGGCCATCTACAACTCCCTAGGCTGAGTCTGCTGTTTGTGCAACCATGCATGCCTTGGATCCACTACCACATGCGTCATGTGCTCATCACAACAGACCGCCACGGACATGGCAAACGTGGGTCAAGCAACCAGACATTGTCCACAGACTTATGCGATTGCCTCCTTACAGTCTGCGATCAGAGAAGGTGCCAGCAGCACCCCAGAGAGACCCTTCCAAAACAATAACTCTCGCCATTCAGAAACGTCCGCAAGTTTATTGCCTCCTTCTCCCACTCAGCTATCTAAGCCCCAACCCCTGAAGCGCCAACGATTCTCACCCTGCACAAATCCAAGCCTGGACACCTTTTGGAAGCATGTCTGTTCAAAGGAACTGTTTGTTCTCTGAGTTCTAATGGATTAAGCCACACCGGCCCTCCCAACGTCATGTCCAATGGCTGAGAAATAAAGGAGATAGCCCTGCTTCTCTTCTCTTGCAGAAACGCAACAGGCAATGACAGAAGTCTCCAGGTCCAGGGGGCAGACACCGGAGAGTTCTCAAGGACCTGGAATGTGAAAAGGGTGGGTCAGCTGACCAGTCCGTGGAACTGGTCACTAAAACCAGCCTCTGTGCCAGAAGAACGGAAAGCAGCAGATGTTACACCGATTTCTAAACCCAAAACTGGAGGTGCTCAGGCAAGGCTGGGTCGCAGGGGAAGGGCATTGGGCAATTCTTGGCAGCAAGGAGGAGGGTGCAGCAAATCCCGCCCAGCCAGGTAGCCGGCTCGCTCAGCAGGCAGGGTTGCTTCCATCCATCCATCCAGAGAGGGAGGAACTGAGGCTGCCATCTCTAAGGCATCATCAGACAAACCACATTATTTTAAAAGTTAAAGGGCTCAGATCTTAAGGAAATCATCTAAAGCCTGCTACAAGGCAATTACTCACGAGGTATAAAAATCTCCACAATAGATAAAAACCTGACTCTTCCAATCTGAGATGGGTGGGGTCTGCCCAGGCCTGCCGCCCAGTCCCACATGGCCCTAAAACAGGAAGCAAGAAGATTGGGGCCTCAGGCCCAGCTTGATCCCTTCCTCATTCAGGGGGTTCTCCACTGAGCTTGGTCCAGGCCGGCTGCAGCAGTCTGGCCGCTTCCCACTTCTCTTGTGATGGCCTCTGAACTGCCTGAGACCCTGCTGAAGCCTCAAAGCGGGCTGCAGAACTTCACTTCCAACATGCGCGGAGGAGAAGCATAAGGAGGCGGGCCTTCCGCTCTTGCCCGACTAGAGCTGCACCTGTTGCACTTCAAGCTCTGGCTCCCAGGCACCTGGATGGTGGAACAGCCACCCCCAGTGCCCAGCCTTCCTCATTCCCCAAGTCATTTCCTCCTGGCACAGAGAGGGGGAACGACAAGGAAAGCCCCTGCCCAGGGGAGATCACACCGCTGAAGGGCTGCACAGAACAGCCGAAGCCTTCTGTTAAGCACAGCTGCCCCTTACCTGTTTCCAATCCAATGAGACGCACATGGGAATCCCACAAAAGCCCCACTGATACAGGAGCAGGGCCAGGCAGGCAGCTTCCTCTGGCCCTGGGCTCGATTTCTGCTCTGAAGAACCAGTCCAACCAGGAAGAGAGGTGTATGTATACAGCCAACGATTCAGGAGGTATTTGTCTTCCTGAAATAACCACCCCAGCCTCCCCACATCCTGTGCCTCCCAGCCTTGGCTATTTCGCACGGTGGAAAGAGCGGCTGCCTTGGCCCACAGGAGCTGTAGGGCTGCCCTCCACCCTAGAAGCCTTCCCAGGTTCCTGGATCATCTGAGAGGAATCTTGCTGAGGAATTCCTCCCTTCGTGGAAGGCTCTTCTAAGGTGTGGAGCTCCTTCCTCAACAGGGACCCCTGGAGGCATCCAAGGACCATGGGAAATTAGTTCTAGAAGGGCTCTGAGGAAATGGTCACATCCTGGGGGCTTAATTATTCTCTCTCTCTCTTTAAACCCACTCTTTGCAAGCCCTCTTAGACAATTAACAGACAAATGGTATAACAGTTTTGTTCAATAAACCCCTGTCCAAACCAAGAGTGCTGTCCCATCTGTTTCTGCGTATCAGAGGATAACAACCTTATTGTGGGTCAGGAGGGCCTTGAGGTTGACAGCCACATCTCGTCCCTCAAAAACCAAACCAGAGGTTGCAGAGACTACAGTAATTTTCTAAGAATAACCTACTACATAAACAGAGGCCGCCATCTACAGACTCAACCTTCTGAACACAAAAGCAGGAGTTTTGGCCTGGGACTACCTGCCAGCAAGTCCAGGGGAACAGCTAGAACATTCAGAAAGGGAAGCAATGTTTCAAAGGCAGAAGGAATTAAGTTCCTCTGAAAGCCACCTTGGAATTCAGCTGCAAAGTAATCTAGTTATTCGGATTAACACAGCCTTCCCTAGGCTGAGAGCGCCAGCACAACAGTGGCTTGCAAAGGCCAGCCCAGCCAGTAAAACAGGTTGAATGAGCTTGCTTCACCATCTACCGCAAGCGTGCACACTGCATGCCACTGTGCGTGGCTGCTATGGAAATGCACACAAGTGTGCAGGGTAAATAAGGACAGCAGTTCCCTTGCAGAACATAAGGTACAACAATCAGGGGAGGGGACGGGACGGCAGGAGATCTAAGAGGCCGTCTGAAAGCAGCCAGTCAGCTTGAGAAACGGAAGCGCAAACTCCTGTATCCCTGGCCAGAAAGAGGGAGAGAGGCTCAGGGGGAGCATCTGCCGTGCAGGGAAGAAACTGCAGGGAAGTCAGCAGAAAGGGGTGCTCACATTATGAAGGAGCTGCCTGGCGATCAGATCATCCACTCCACAAAGCCAGCATGCCTGAGATACAGATGCAGACTTTCTCTCCACATACCAAGATGCAACACAGAGCAAAGAGAAGGTGTGCTTTATTTGCTGGAGGACACAAAACAATCAGAATAGCAACTGCCATTTCTACTTGATTAAAGTATGCAGGCTTTAGTGTAATACAGAGCCCTTCAGTCTCTGCACTGATGAAGCATTTTATTTTATTCATATACTTCCATTTATACCTCATCTTCCTACCCAGCAGGAATAGCTTAAAGCATTCTCCTCTCCTCCACTGTAACCTCACAACAACACTGTGAGGTGGGCTAGGCTGAGCGTGTATGACTGGCAGCAGAGTGGGGACTTGAACCCAAGTCAACCAGATCCTAGTCTGACACTCTGAACACCACAACACACCACTTCCTGACGTAAACCAAAGATGCTGCAGGCTCCATCGCTGAAAGAAGAAGGCATCCTGTTTTTCACACTGTCGGATCAGCACAGGTTTCCCACTAAGGCAAAAGGTTCAGAAAGCTCACTTCTGTCAGTCATCAGTACTGCTCCTTGGGATGTCACTCCAATGTAACAGCACCACCCGTCAGATGGCTCAGGCCAGTCCCACCCTATCAGAATGCAGAAGCTAGGCTGGCTATACCCTGGTTATGCCCTGGTTAGCACCACCAAGGAAGACGTAGCTGACCATGCAGAGGCAGAAAACGGCAAGTAGCCCCTGAATGTCTCTTGCCCCGAAAACCCTGCAGGGCCTCTGTGAGTCAGCAGTACCCGGACAGCACTTCCCCCCATCACTGCCAGGAGATACTCTGCAAACAAGTCCCCTGGAACCTCCTGTGAACCACACACAGGGCAGGGGGCAGGGTCCCGCACCAGGCCCAGAGACCCCAAGCATTTAGAAGGCTGCCATATAGAGGATGGAGCAGAGTTGTTCTCTCTTGCCCCGAGGGATGGACCAGAACCAACGGGATGAAATTAATTCAAAAGAAATTCCATCTAAACCTCTGGAAGAAGTTCCTGGCAGTTAGAGCGGTTCCTCAGTGGAACAGGCTTCCTCGGGAGGTGGTGGGTTCTCCATCTTTGGAGATTTTTAGACAGAAGCTGGAGAGCCATCTGACAAAGAGGCTTATTCTGCAAGGTTCAAGGGGGTGGCAGGTGACAGTGGGTGAGCAAGAGGGTGGTGAGTGCCCTGCATAATGCAGGGGGTTCGACTAGATGACCTGGGAGGCCCCTTCCAGTTCTGTTCTTCTATGATCCTAAGTCCTCCCCTTCAGGGCCCTTCCTCCTTCCCACCCAGAGAAACCATCGCGGGGCCTGGTATCTTTCATCACCCAGGCAATGTTGTCCTGGCCCACACGAGGGGCATCTCCAACTCCTTCGGTGGACACAACAGTCAGATTGGGGAGGGTGCCCTGGCAAATGACATTCACCTGTCCCTATCCTTCTGCTGCGGAATCCACAGGTATACTGCCCCTGAAACTGGAGGTCCAATTTGAATAAAGACCAGCATTTTCTCTGGGGGCCGGTCAATATTGCGTGTGAGCCACGCAGGTCCGCAAGAGGTGGAGAGCTGGTTTTTGTACCCTTTCGACTTCCCAGAAGAGCCCCAGAGGGGTTCCCCCTCCGCTCCCCACCAGACCCCCAGGGAGGCAGGCGGGGCTGAGAGAGCCACTCTGAGAGAACAGCTCTAAGAGAACTGCGCCTAGCCCGAGGTGACCCAGCCGGCGGCGTGGGGAGGGGGACCACTCTGACTGGCTGCCAACCTCCAGGTGAGCCCTGGAGATCTTCTAGGATCACAAGGCTCTCCAGAGGTCCGTGGACGACAATTCCCAGCCTCTGCGCTGGCAGGGGCTCATGGGCATTGTAGTCAGCTTGGCCCCCGCCCGGCGCGACCCCCTCTCCTCGGCCCCACCGGAAGACAGTCCCGCTTCCCGCGCTCTTCCCGGGGGGGGAGGGGGGAGTTTACAAAGTTTCCTCCCACTTGCTCGGAGCCCCCCGCCCAGGCCCGGTCACCTGACTGCTCGACCCCGGCCGCCCCCGGGCCACGCGACGACCCCCCCCTCCCTCCCGTTGCCCCCTCCCCGCCTCGCCGCTCACTTACCCCTCCCCCCGCGCGCTCCCCAGCCGGGCCTCCCCCCGACTCTCGTTCCCACTCGGCCCAGCGCCGTCGCCACGACAACCGGCAACACTTCCGGCCCCGGCAGGAAGTCAGCGGCCGCCCTTCCGCCGCCATCTTGAGAGTGGCCAAGGGGCGGGCCGGGGGCGGGGCGGGCGCAGCCGAGGAGGGCGGAGGGCGGCCGCGCAATTAAAAGCAAAGGCGGGATGGTCTCGCAGCCCCGGCACAAAAGAGGCCGTGTGCATGGAGGAGTCCTGCAAGCCCATCAGGCCCGGTCAGAGGAGCCAAAGGAGGCGGATCTAATTATCCTCCTAAAAGGCTTTCTCTTTCACAACACCCCTGCGAGGGAGGCTAGGCCGAGAAACACTGAGTGATCTAAGGCTGCCAGTGGGTGGGCAGGAAGGGATGGGCCAGGGCTTGTCCCTCGTGGCCCTTCCTTGCAAACCCAGGGAATTGCTGATGGCCACTAGGGGATGGGAGGTGAAATTCCTCCAGGCCACGCTGGATCCTGGAGGTTTTTTTTGCGGGTGGGGGAATTACTTGGGCATGACATTGGGGTCACTGTGACTGGGCAGAAATTGTGTGTTCCTGCGTTGTGCAGAGGGCTGGACTAGATGACCCTGGAGGCCCCTTCTAATTCTGATTCTATGATTTATTTACACTTTAGATTTTTATCCTTCCACTCCCAGCAGCGCCTCATAAGTAGAGCCTCAGGAAATTAAGGGTCCCTCCGGTCCAGCCTCCCGTCTCACCCAGGGGCCAGCCAGTCCCTCTGCAGGGCCAGCCACAGGGCAGAGAGGCCGAGGCCTTCCCCTGAGAAGACCTTCAGAAGAGCCCTGCTGGGTCAGGCCAGGGAGGGTCCCTCCAGTCCAGCCTCCCGTCTCACCCAGGGGCCAGCCACAGGGCAGAGAGGCCGAGGCCTTCCCTTGAGAAGACCCTCAGAAGAGCCCTGCTGGGTCAGGCCAGGGAGGGTCCCTCCAGTCCAGCCTCCCGTCTCACCCAGGGGCCAGCCAGTTCCTCTGCAGGGCCAGCCACAGGGCAGAGAGGCTGAGGCCTTCCTCTGAGAAGACCAAGAGAAGAGCCCTGCTGGGTCAGGCCAGGGAGGTTCCATCTAGTGCAGCATCCTTTCTCACATCGTGGCCAACCAGCTCTTCTTGAGTACAACAACAGGCATAGAAGCCGAGGGCGTCCCCTGATAAGGACCTCAGTGGGGGTCCATCTAGTCTCACCCAGGGGGCAGCCACTTCCTCTGCAGGGACATCACCAGGATACAGAAACAGAGATCTTCCTGGATGGTGCTTTCCCCGATTCCCTAACTGCACACATTTTGTAAAATCCAATGTTGGTGGGATCATTTATTATTTATTGATTATTGACAAAATTTGTACTCTGCCTTTCTGCCCCCACAATGTTATAGATTTGCCAAGTCCTGCTTGGGACATTCCTGGAGATTAGGAGGCCTACAGAGGAGTGGAATTAGAAGGGATTTGGGAGATGGTTTTCACCTAGAATTTATTGTGTCCCTTACACACTAGTTCTGGAGCTGCCATTTCTGCCAGGGGTTCTGGAGCTGCCATTTCTGTCATTTCCAGATCTGTATAGTCCGGAAATCTGTTATAACTCTGGTGATATCCAGGCCTCCCCCTTTGGAGGTTGGCAAGCCCAGCCACCAAGAGTTTAAAACATACATGATAAAGCCATAAAAATCAACCCCCTTTTCCAAACACACAAATTAAAAAATGCAAAAACAAGAATTAAAAATAGTGTTAAGGTCCATACAAAGATGGATCCAGATGGGTAGCTGTGTCTGCAGCAACAGAAAAGCCCAGAACCACCTTAAAACTAACCCAATTTGTGGCAGAGATGAGCTTTCACTAGTTCCAGGTATCTGAAGAATGCTCATGCCCTAATTTTCTCAGGCTTTAAGGTGCTACTGGATTCTTGCTTTCCTGCTGAGACAAAACAGAGTTAAAATACATGTGTATATTATGTGTGCCTGTAAAGTGCAATCAAGTTGCAGCCAACTTATGGTGACAATGTGGGCCCAGTGTCAGTTTTTCAAGGCAAGAGATGTTCAGAGGCCAGACGGTTCTCCAGGGTGCTTTAAGCTGATCCTGCATTGAGTAGGGGGTGGGACTGGATGGCCTCTAGGATCCCTTCCAACTCTATGGTTCTCTGAATCTTGGAGGCTGCTGCCATCACCTGCCGCTGTGTAGCAACGCTGGGCCTCTTGGGAGGTCTTCCTCTGAGTGCTCACCAGAGCTGACCCTGCCTAGCTTCCGAGATCTTATGAGGTCAGTCTGGCCTGGGCCATGGAATATATACAAACCGTTTTACAAATAGGCAAGGAAGAAGAGATCCCTGAGGGAATGCCAACATAAACCAAATAGTCTTCACCCTCTGGCAAAAGACAATAGGACAGTCGAATCCCCCTGGGGACAGAGCTCCAGAGATTTGGTGCCACAACTGAGAAGACCCTCTCAGAAGGGGGGGCACCCGAGGCGGGGCTTCGATAGGACAGCCATAGTGCTCAGGTAGGTTCACAAGAGAGTAGGCGGTCCTTCGGGTATGTTGGCTCAGAGCGTGATCCAACGCTTCTCTTTCTTTGACACCCACGCTGCACTCAAGATCAGCAGAAGGTTCTGTGGAAGGAGAGAATCCTATGTGACACAGCGTTGACATCACAGTGGCCAGGCTCCACCGGCTCTGGCTGGGCGCAAAGCCACGTTCTCTGAGCAGCCATCCGTTTGCCACTTGGACATTCCACCCTCTTTTTGATCCCCTAACATGGACCAGTCTGGGTGCCTCCGAAGTCACCGGTCCCCAAAGGCCTGCAGGAACAGGGTGAGCCGCAAGACAGCAGAGCCGGCACCCCGGTTTCCTCGTAGCGTTGATGAGGATGAGGATTGGGAGACAGACCCGGATTACATCAACAATGCCAGCAGGCCACACGGAGAGCAGGCGGTTTCTACGGCCTCTATCATTTCTGGTACGCCTCAAAAAGCAGGATGCTGAGATGGTTCCCCCAACAATTGTGTTGGTTGTGGGCTATAAACCCTCCAAGGACCCTAAAGGATAGATTCTGGCAGTTAGGGAGTGCATGTCATGTTAATTGATCTACTGCGTCTCTCCAGAGATCTGCTCAAGGCTCCTTAGGGGTTAAGAAACAAATACAATAAAAATCATAAAATCAGCAGCATAAAAAGTAACAATGATAAATGAAATTATAAATACAAGCCAAGGGCATAAAAACAGCATTAAAAAAGCCTCAAATGGCGTCCATAAGGCAGAACATAAAAAAACAACATTAAAGATTAAACTCAGCGTTTGGCCTGGCACCAAGCAAGCCTCAAGGGGTGGGGCATTCCAAGGGTGAGGAAAAGCCCTGGCCAAGGGTGCCCCCCTCCTCCGCTCTGCTAGTGGGGGTGCGGAGAGCAGGGCTTACCCTCCCCCAGCTGAGCCCTTTTGGGGAATGGCCGGGTAAAAATCATCATCATCAGATACTAATAAATCAATAATGATCCTGCAGCAAGAAAACCTCACAGAGAGCAACCCTGGGCAGGTGCCATTCTTCAAAGGGTGAACCCCCCACCCACCTGGGGCTATTCTTTAGTTGAGACTTTCTGTTACTTTCTAGATCTCTCGAGATCCATCCGAGATTGCAGCCTCAGAAGGTCCGTCTCCCACAAGAAAGAATCTGACCGTCACCAAAGCCACCTTCGCAGTTATAAAGACTCTACTAGGATTCCGGCCAAAGATCCGGAAGGGCACCGGGCACCCTTGTGCCCACAGGTATGCTCTTCACCCAGCCTGGGCATTGAAAGGTCGTCCGTGTTCAACCGCAACGCAGCGGAGACTCTGGACACCTTCTTCTCCAAGAAGCTGAAGGCCTGGGCTGGCGAGGAGGCCCAGCTGTCTGACAGCTACGAGAACATGGAGGCCCCGCAAGTGCCTGCCAGCCCCAGCCAGAGCCGGAGGAGGCCTGAGACGGCCCGCGTGGGACCGGAGAGGACTAGCCGGAGGCAGAACCCCAGCCGGCCAGGCCCAGCCAGAGGGGTGGTGGTGGACTGGCCCTGCAGCTCCTGGGGCCATTATGAGCCAAGCACCTACTATGGCCAGGGCCGGCAGGACGGCAGGAGGCCCTCCTCCTCCGTGAGCAGTTCGGCCAGGATCCTGCCCCAGTGCCGGATCAGCCACGTCCAAAGCTGTGGAGCCTGCCAAGCCTTCAACCGCGAGCTGCCGGCCGAAAAGGAGGCCTTCTATGAAGACCACTGGCCTCCGTGGCATGGAGAGGATGGAGACAGAGGGCCAGGCAGGAACAGGAGAGGAGCCTCCTCCCAGCAGAGGCTTGCCAAAGTCCAGCAGTGGCTGGAGCAGACCCCCGTAGACGAGCCCCTGAAGGCAGAGAGGGACCTGGCGAGCCCACCGGGCCCAGGGAGGGGTGGTGCCTCCAGCTCCCGGCAGCCCAAGGAAGGGCCCCCCTGGGGCCGGGCAGGGGACGCCGGAGCCCCTTGCAGTGGGGAGAACCGCGCAGAGCCCAGGCACAGGAGGAAGCCCCACAAAGCCAGGAGTCCTGGTCGCCAGGTGAGGAGGAAGGGGGGTGGGCTTGGCCAGGCTGCTTCTTTTATAAACAAGCCCCTCCCCAAAGCCGTTTTACAGCAGCCAGAGCTCGGAGAGCTCCATCCCGACCCATCTGGCAAAGGGGGGAAAGCAGGCTGACCACAGCTGTTGCCTTAGGAAGCCCCGTGATGTCCATCCAAGGCGGACAGAAATGCTCACCCTCACAGACCCTGTGAAGCAGCAGCCTGGTCAGCTTGCTCCTCCCCCTCCTGCTCCCGCCTTGCCCTGCCCTGATGGTTTGTTTTGACTTCAAAGGGACAGGGTTGCCAGCTCCAGGCTGGGAAACCCCTGGAGATTTGGGGGGTGGACCCTTGGGGGGGGGACCTCAGTGGGGTACCATGCCAGAGAGTCCTCCCTCCCAAGCCACCCTCTGCTGCAGGGGAACTGGTCCCTTGGTCTGGAACTCCAGGAGCTCCCCAGGTCCCCCCTGGAGGCTGGCATCCCTCCCAAGGGAGCTTTGACTCTCCCAAGCTCATTTCCCCCAAACCGTGTTGGCCTCCAAGGTGCTCCTGGCCTCCAGCCAAGCTGTGCTGGGTGCCAATGACAGTCCTCAAGCAGCCTGGGCTGTCACGCCCCCCCACCCGGAAGCCAGCTTTTCCCTTGTGGCTCTGGCTCGGGGGGGGGGGCTTCCTCCTGGGGGTCCTACAAGGCCAGCCTGTGGGCCAGGGCTTTCGAGGGAGTTGGACGTGGCAGGCATGTATGACGGGTGGGAAGACCTGGGGGGGTTCGTGTTTTATTTGGGGGCTTTAGACTGGAAATGTTTCCAGCGTCCCGTGAAGCCACAGGCCAACGTTTGAGTCCAGCAGCACCTCCAAGACCTGCAGAGCTTCCTTCTGGGCGGGGCTCGGGGGTGCACACGGCCCCTCCCACACTCCTCACCCCCCCCCCCCGGTGCTTTGGACGCCTGCCGTGTTCTGCTGCATGGGGGTCTTAGGGCTTTCGTTGTGAGCCCCCTCAAGCAAGTCCCAAGTGTAGACGTGCCACTTAAGTGATTTCCAAATATATAAATGAAGGGTGTGGGGGGGCGGGGGGAATTACCTCACGCTAAAATTCCCTTCCGGCAGGAAATAGGGGTGGGCTCAAGCTCCTCTGGTCCCCCAAAGCTGAGCCACTGCTTTCCCACCCAGGATCAGGAGGGACCCTGAGGCTCAGCCCTGGTCACATGCTCCTCCAGCGAGGGAGCCTGCACACTTCTCCCCACCCCCACAGGCCTCTGACACCTGGAACCGGCGTGCCCCACTCGGGCCACACCCCCTCTGGCCCATCTGGAGAGCAAAATGTCCCGCTGCACGACTCGAACCAGACAGACGGCTGCAGCCACCCCTTAGAGTTCCCGAGGTGGCCAGGGGGTCAGGAGGGCTGCTCTCCGTGCTGCAGTAGCTGGGCCAAAGTCTCAGGGAAGGCCACTGGGAGAAGGGGCCAGGCCCCTCCACCGGGGGAAGACTCGGCACCCGGCTGATAAATGCCCCTGCCCAGTAAGAGAATCACGAGCCAGGACCGGCAAGCCGTAATTGTCTGAGGCAGGGGTAGTCAAACTGCGGCCCTCCAGATGTCCATGGACTACAATTCCCAGCATTCGCTGGCAGGGGCTCTTGGGAATTGTAGTCCATGGACGTCTGGAGGGCCGCAGTTTGACTACCCCTGGTCTAAGGGTCACCCCTCCTCTCTTTCCCCTGCAGCCCGTCGCACGGATCGTCCCCTGCAACGACACGAGCCCCTCCCCAGCCGAGTGCTCCTGCCTGTTCTGTGAGCGCCAGAAAGCCCGGGCCAAGCGCACCCCTGCGAAGCGGGAAGGCCAGAAGGGGACGGACCCCTCCGCGCAGGAAGTGGCAGTCCAGCTGCAGGCCGAGGACCGCGTGCCCCGGATCGTGGAGGCCTTTGAGCGACGGTCCCTGAGGGAGGCCAAGAGGGCGGAACGCGACCGGCCCCTGCAGCCCTCCCGGCACAAAGACTCGGAGAAAAGGGCTCGGGCGGCAAAGGGCCGGGGAGACGGCAAGCAAGGCCACCCCCCACAGGGCGGCCCCAAGGCGCGGAAGTCACGCTCCAAGGAGGAGCCGGAGGGGGCGCCGAGGCCGGCCGCAGGGCCGGAGGGGGACCTCGAGCACAGCCAGGGGAAGGGGCAGCCAGTGGGGAGGAGGCCCAGCTTCCTGGACCGGCTTCGAGGGCTGTACTAACTTCCCAGGCTGAAGCCCTGGCGAGGGACAGAAGCAGTCGGCCACCTTGGAGCAGCGAGGCGGTCTCTGGAGCAGGGCCTCACCGTCCGCGCCAGGCCAGGACTCCACAGCAGGGCAGTGCTGGCCCCGACGGGAAGGAGCAGCGGCCAGGACTCCTCGTCCCCAGTGGGTCGGGCCCTCTGAAGAGGCGGGAGGGCTACCTGGAGGCGAGGGAGCCCTCGTCCTCTTGGGATCCTGCCTCCGCGCTCTGGGGACCCCCAAGGAGGCAGGGCAGGGCAGGTGGGGCTCCTGTGCAGAGCCAGCCAGGGCAGGCTACAAGGGGGAGGTGAAACACGTTGCGGAATCCCGGCCGGTCCGTTCAGAAGTCTTCCTGAGGCGAAGGGGCAGGAAGAGGGACCAGCGGACAGCCTTGCAGGCAGATCGTCCCAGGCTAAGAGAGGCCTTGAGGCTGTGCCTGACGGAGGCTGCCAAAGGAGCAGCCTCCTGCCTTTGTGGGCACTCATCCCAATAAATCCTCAAGGGTGATCCGGATCCTGCGATGGTGCTTCTCCATTCACTGCCCCTCCCGCCCCTGAGCTGAATGGGACCAAGGAGAAAGCGGAGAAAGCGGAGAAAGCCAGCAACACATGTCAGATTTCCATTTGCCAAGCTCAGAGCAAAAGGGCCCCGGAGAGATAGAAACGGCCCCCAGCCTGGGAGCCACTTGCAGGGCCCTGCTCAGGGCTCCTGGCCTGCCTGGCATGCAGAAGGTCCCCCCATCCCTCCCCCCGGTTCAGGCAGAGCCAGACCAGGCCTTGCCTGGACCATGGGAAGGCTCCCTGGGGAGGCGAGGGGCCTGCAGAATTGTGTGTTATTCTCCCCCCCCCCAGCACCTCTAGCAGTGGCAGCAGAGAAACAGGGGTCCTGCCTGGGACCCAGCAGTGGAGAGGCGAAGCCAGCGGGATGCAGCGGTCAGGGAGGCTCTGGGAGACCCAGGTACGAACCCCCACTCTGCCACGGAACTTGCTGGGGGCCTTACCTACTTCACAGGTGGGCCTGACTCCAGCAGCACCTGAGAGACCAACAAGATGGGGGAGGCCCCGAGAGCCCCCTGCCTCGGATCCAGGGTTCGTTGTGAGGAAAAAGGAAAACGGAAGAGGGGAATCGGGTCAGCTGATCTGGGTCGCAGGTGGGGAACCAGGTGTGTTAGCAAGCAAGCAACTAAGTAACTCCCCCCCCCCCACCACGCACACACACAAACACACATTTTGGGGCAGAGATGCTAAAAATGCACCAGGCTGCCCACAAGAGTTGCACCTGATGAAGCAACCCCCAGGAGCCTCAAGGGAGGAGTGCAGAGCAGGAGATGGGGTGGGGTTGAGAGCAGCAGAGGCGGGGGCAGGGCCCAGTGATCCTTGCCCCCTCAGCCTCCTGGTGCCCCACTCCTTGCCACAGCTGTGTTGGTGGGCTGTCAGGGTGGGCCTCGCTGATGGCTCCTCTGAGGGGCACACGGGGGCTCCTGTGGGGGGGGGAGAGGCAGGTCCCACAGCAAGGACTTGATGGCCACCTCGGGCCCAGGCCTGCCTGTGGTCCCCTCAATGGGCAGCCAAATTCTGACCCAGCAGCTGATTCTGCTGCTGATTTTATGATTATTTGTTTTCTAACCCCTTAGCGCCTGCTAAAAAATTCATCTTGAAACTTCTGCAGAAATTTGACACACTTGATGCCAAGCATGTATCTGCGGGGTGGGGGTGGGGGGGCGTTCTTTCATGGGTCCTCAGTGTGGGGTCAAGGTCAGAGTGTCAGGCGAAGCTCTGGGAGACCCAGGTTCAAATCTCCCCCATGAAAGCATGCCAGGTGACCTTGGGCCAGTTGCACCCTCTTAGCCTAGCCTACCTCGCAGGGTGGTTGTGAGGATAAGAGGGAGAATGATGCAGGCCCCCTTGGGTTCTCGGGGATAAAGGGAAGGAGGGAGGGAGGGAGGCGTTTTCCAAAAACGGAACCCTCTTGAGATTTCTGGAGACATTGGTGTTCCCTGGTTCCCTGTATGCGCCTGGGGGGGGGGGGGGATGAGGACCAAGGGGAACGTGGGGCAGCAGAGCACAGCCGAAGAAGGCCGAGTCCAGGCCGGGCACCTTTGCCAAGGGGGGCGAGCGCAGGGGCGCTTCCACCTCGAGTGGGACTTGGCTGGTCCTTTGCTCGGGCCCAGGGGGCTGGGCGGCGGGGTAGAGCACCGGAGAGGCGGCCGTGTGGGGTGAGAGCGCCAGGCAGGGGGAGATCCTCCGCATCTGGGCCGGAAGACCACAGAGAAAACAGCGCGGCTGGGCCCGAAGCTTATTGCGCAGCGCGGCTTGCGCGGAGCCCGGCAGAAGTGGCGTCGAGGCGCGCGGGAACGGCCCTTGCTCGAGCGCACGACCAGCCAAGCCCCCCCCCCGCCCCGCCAGAGACGGCCTCGGGCCCCTTCGCACCTGGCGCAGCCCCCTGCAGGGTCCCCAAACCCCCGCGCGCTCCGCCGCCTATCTGCGCCCTTCCTGGGAAGCCCCGCGGTTCTGCGCTGCCTCGATGGGGGTGGAGAGGGTATGTGGTCTGCCAGCTGCAGGGCGCGTGCCCCCCCCCCTTCGGGGACCCACCTACCCCGTCCGAGATCTGCCTTGGGCCGCTTTTGCTACGCCGCCCCCTCGACGGCTCCCCCCCCCAGGGCGGCCCGGCCCGGCCCCTCCCTGCCATCTCTGAAGGGGCACGAACGCCCACCCCCGCGCCCTCCTGGGCCCTCCTCCCTCCAGCCCACCTGGGCCAACTGCCGTCAAGGACGCTCCGTCCCGGGACGCGCATCTTCCCAGCCTCCGGCCATGTCTGCGCCCGAGGAACCCAGCTCGGCGGCTGCTGGGCCCGGGATCCCGGCGCCCGTCGAGGAAGCGGGCGGCAAGCGACCCAAGGCGAAGCAGAAGCGCTACCACCGGCACCCCAAGCCGCCCTACACCTACTTGGCCATGATCGCCCTAGTCATCCAGGCCGCTCCCGAGCGCCGGCTCAAGCTCTCGCAGGTAAGAGGCCTCTCCGCCCGGACGGCGCCCCAAGGAGGCCGCTCCACCGCCCTGCCCATCATCCCTCGGCGCAGACCCAGGGACGGCCAGCAGCCCTCGGAGGGGGTGAGGGGTCGGGCAGACGAGTCTCAAAGAAGAGCGGGTCCCTCCTCTCCAGCCTCCACCTGCCCCTCAGCCAGGCCAGCAACCTGGGAAACAAGGGGGCCCAGGTCTCCCCCCGAAGTAGCCCCCTGGCTCTGGGACTGCCTCCGGACATGGAGGCTCCTCATGGCTTTGCTAGAGGTCTCCTCCACGTGGCCCCCTCTCCCAATCCCACATTCCCATCACTGGCTGTGCCAAGCCTTCCCCCCCCCCCATGACAGCTTCTTTGGATGCCTTTGGAGTTCTGGTTTTCCCCGCAAGCCTGCCCCAAGTGCGAGGGGGTCAAGGAAGCCGCAGACATTTGCCTCCCAGCGGTTCCACTCCGCAGGGCTGCCGTTGCCAGTTCTGGACTGGGAGATTCCTGGAGATCGGGGGGGGGGCAGGCACAGGAGGCATCCAAAGCAGCTCTTTCTTTCTCTGCCATCTGGAGATGCTGCAATTCCAGGAGATCTCCAGGACCCGCCTTGAGACTGGCAACCATACGTCTGCCAGTGGAGAGTGGGGGCAGGAGCCCTGAAATCCTGCCACCTCCCCCAAAGAGGAAAGTTGATGAGGACGGAGGTGGCTTGGGGTCCAAGGGCAGGGGCATCTTGGCAAGGCACTCTGCATGTCCCCGGGGGGGGGGGGGGCGGCTAGTCGCCTCTTGGGTCTCTGCATCTGCTCAGCCCTCCTTCCTTCTCAGCATGGGGGCCCTCCTCCTGGACCTCTGGTTGGGGGGGGGCTGCTGCAGGCCAGGCTGGTGATAAGGCCTATCTATGCAAGTGGAGGGGAAGTGCTATCTGCCCCAGGCATCAGCCGCCCCATTCACCCGAGTGTATGCAGTGCAAATCTCTCCCCCAGGTCAGGGGTCAGCCCAACCAGCTGGGAGATTAGAACCAGCAGGGTGTAAATTGCTTTGCAGGGGGGGGGGCATTGTGGAGAGCGAGAAGGAGGCTGAATCCTGCCACCCCCCCCAGCTGCATCCTTACAGCTTCCAAGGGAACCTTCTGGAAGTCTTTGCCAGGAGCCAAGGGGCATCCAAACTGGCTCAGGGCAGGCTACAGGTCTGCTTGTGCGCAGTTCAGTCTGACGCATGAATGAGGAGCAGTTTGGCCCCAGCCCCGCACTGACTTGGGTCACATTTCCTGGCTCTCTGGCAGACCTGGGCCCGCCCATTTGCTCTCAGGCCCGGCCACCTCCCAGGAGCACCACAGAGAGGCCTCTCGCCCACGAAGGTGTCTAACTCTCTTTTTGAAGCTGTCTGTGCCCACGGCCGTCCCAACATCTCCTGGCAGCCAAGTCCACATTGAAAGCAGGGGGCTCTCCAGATGCCCATGGGCTACAAAATCCCGGCCTGGCAGGGACTGCTAATAATCCAAGTCCGAGGACCTCTGGAGGGCCACCCCAGGGAGAAAGTGCTTTGTCCTTTTGTCCTTCCTGAACCGGCTGCCCATTGGCTTCACTGGACCTCCTCAAGTTCTCAAGACTTTGGGGAGAGGGAAGAAATGCCTCTTTGCCAGCTCCCTCCATGCCGGGCATCATTTGATAAACCCCCTCTTTTTATACCCCCCCCCTTAGTCCACACTGTCTGAGGCTCCTCAGCCCTTCTGCACAGGGAAGGAGCTCCAACCCCTGAACGGGCAACCCCCCCCCCCCCAGCTTCCTCAAGCTGTTACTCTCTAAAAAGGCCACGGGGCCCTTGAGGGGCTTTGCACAAAAACTGTGGGAACCTGGAGCACCTCTTGGCATGTGCAGAGTGTCTTTCTTTCACCACTAACTACCTCAACGTTCCCTGGCAGCTTTTAAGTGCTGTAGAGGAGGCAGCAGTTCAACAGGAAAAGCCCTCTCTGGCTTTCTTTACATACTGTCAACCCAGTGACCTCTCCCAGTCATGCACTTTAGTATATTATTAAATAACTTTTAAAATGTTTTCTCCCCCAGTTGGAATGCCAAATCTTTTTGTCAAAAAGGGCTTTCTCTCACAGGAAATCTCCCCCCCCCCCCCCCGCTGGCATTCACAAATTCGCCTCCACAGGCCGGACCAGCAACACATTTCCACATCAAAGGGGGAATTGGGGGGGGGGGCTTGGCCTGCCTAATTGACTTTTTGCATTTGCTTATGTGGCCATACAGCACATGAAAGCACCTTCTGCTTCTCTTGGAGATGCAGGCCAGAGCATTTAGAGAAACGCCAGCGCATGCAAGAGTGTGCAAGTTACTGGAGGGTTTTCTCCAGGGACGTGAGACCTCGCAGCTACAAGGTGAAAGAAATTCTTGTGCTTCACCCAATCTTGCACACAGGGAGGCTTCAGGCTGCTAGTCCAGCCTCCAACCCCCCTCCCCAGCTGTGCTCTTAACAGCAGCTTGAAAAGTCACCCCCCCATCATCCCTGCATATCTGCTTCGAGCCTCTGTGAGAAAAGGGGCTGTAAACAGAGGAGGAAATCTGCGGCTGCATCTAGAAGCACTTTTTCTCCTGGCCAGATGACAACTGTGGCTTTAGGAGCATCTTGAGCAGGGGGGTTATCCCAGTGGCAGGCTTGGCTGCCTGGATTCTGATGACTGCAGGGGGTTGGACTAGATGACCAGGAGGCCCCTTCCAACTCTATGGTTCCCGGTGATGCCTCATAGCTGACCGGGTGGTTTTCTATTGAGAAAGTGTATCAGCTGCACCTCCAAAGCCCTTGTGTGGAGTGGGGGATGCCTGCTAACAGCCTCAGGACCAACCAGGACCCCAGGAAGGCCCCCTAGCCTGCAAGGGGGAAGCAGTGCTGAACCGAGGAAGGGGATTTCATCCCCCCCCACCTCCCAATAATGTGTGTTTAGGCTGAGCTTCCAGAAGGGAGTGGTCCCCTTCTACGGGGTTGTGGGAAAGGGGAATGCTTGGCCATCTCCAGGGAGACCCAGGTTCAAATGCCTGCCCTGCCAGGGAAGCTCTCTGTGTGACCCTGGGCCAGGCTCACCTTCCCAGCCCAACTTACCGCAGAGGTTCAGGGGGTGGCCATGGTGGTCTGGAGCAGCAGGGTCAAGTTCAAGCCAGGCACTCTGAAGACCAACAAGCTTTCACTTGCAGAATCCGCCTTCCTGGGAATGCCCAATTCTTCAGAGACAAAGACAGATCCCTCGCAGGGCTGTTGTGAGGCTCAAGTGGCAAGGAGGGGCGGAGTGCAGGTGGCTTTGGACTCCCACTAGGGAGAAAGGCAGGAGAGAAATCGGGGGGATCCGCAAATTGTCTCTGCTGCTTCTCCCCCTTTCAGATCATCAAGGAGATCAGCTCCCTCTTTCCCTTCTTCAAGGAGGGCTACCAGGGCTGGAAGGACTCGATCCGGCACAACCTCTCCTCCAACGACTGCTTCCACAAGGTGAGAGGATAGTGGGCTGGGCCGGGCCGGGGGGAGCCTGAGGGCCACACGTCTCTTCTCACCTGGTGCACGACTGCAGGGGCTGGAGCGGCCTTGGGGCCAGGGCACAAGAAGAACCAGCAGCCCATCTAGCCCACCCCGGTTCCAACAGAGACCACCCAGAAGCCACACACACACACACACACACACCAGTCGCTGTGCCGCAGGAGGATCCCAGACTCTGCCCTTGTGGTCCACAGCCACAGAGGTTGACGGTCTACACTTGGGTAATATCCATTACAAAAAAATATTTTGCAGCCAGGGAGGCTGAGACAAAGTCTGTCTTACAGAGTCAATGTCCCTCCCACCCCCAAACCTGTCTCCTGGGCTCCACCCCCAAATCTCCCTGCGGGTCTCCATCTGGAGTTGGCAAGCCACCCTAATCCTCCCTTCTCCGGCAGGTGCTGAAGGACCCGGCCAAGCCCAAGGCCAAGGGCAACTTCTGGACGGTGGACGTGAGCCGCATCCCCCTGGAGGCCCTCAAGCTCCAGAACACGCCTGTCTCGCGCCAGGAGGAGCGGGCCTTTGTGGTGGACCTGGCCCCCTACGTGCTCCACGGCTGGCCTTTCCGCTGCTCCCAGGTGCCTCCGGGCGACTCTGCCCCAGAGCGGGGCCCGGGCCCAACGGGCGAGGAGGCTCAGCAGAACAGCCCCTTCAGCATCGACGCCTTGCTCAGCGACTTCCAGGACGTGGGCCTGTGCGGGAAGCCCCGGGCAGCAGCAGAACTGCCCCAAGCCCAAGCCCCGCCCGCTGCTGGGGACTTCTGGAGCCCGGTCCCCATCTTCCGCATCTCCTCGGGCCCCCCTCTGCTGCCCTGGCGGCCTCCGGGCCCCCCACCGGTCCTGCGCTCCTTCTCCTCCTCCTCCAGCAGCCTCTCCTCCCACGGCCCCTCGTCCCCACAGGGAAGGGAGGCAGGGAGGCGGCACCCCAGGAAGGGGCAAGGCTCCCACGCTCTGGCCAAGCGCCCCAGGGTCCTCCAGGCCCCGGAGAGCAGCAGCTCCGACTCAGGGGGGGACACGCCTCCCCCGCTGCCTCCCCCCGCCCCCCACTGGGAGCAGCTGCCCACCTCCTACAGCAAGTGCGTGGCCCCCAACGTGGTGGCCCCCTCCAGCCCCTTCTCAGCCTTCCCTGCAGTCCCCGGCCTGCCCTTCTTTAGCCCCGGGCCCGCTGGGAGCTCCTTGTCCTGGGAGGAGACCCCAGGCCCTCCCTTGGGGCTTGGCCCCCCGCCACGGCTCTCTGTGGAGCTGGACCAAGCCATGCCCCCCAACAAGACTGTCTTTGACGTGTGGGTGTCCCACCCCCTGGACATTGTGCAGCCGACCTTTGCCAGCGTGGGGGCCAGGAGGGCCGTGCTGACCCACTACGACCCCTCCTGAGCAGCCGGCCGGAAGCGGGAGCTGGACAAACGTTGCCATCAACCTCCCCCCCCCACCCCCAGCCCCGCTTTGTGGATCTCGGAGCACAGTCCCACCTGCCAGGGCTGACAGCCACAGCAGCACATTCCCCAGGGGTTCCCGTCTCCAGATCTTCCGCGTGGGCCGCTGCCTGATGGCCCCTGGGATCCTCCGTGCACAAGGCCAGGGCTCCCTGCCAGAGAGCTGGAACCCCCCACCCCACACCCTGCGGAAGAGGCTGCTAGGCTGCTCTGCCAGACCTCCCGTCAAAGTCTCCTGCCCCAAACTGGGTTCTGCTTGGATGCACCCCAAGCCCCGGTCCAGCATGGAGCAGCAGGAGCTACAGCTGAGGCCACAGCCTGGGGCTGCACACGGCAGGGGACAAAAGGGGGGGCATGGACAACCCCCCACACTGTGGCAAGCTTCAGGACATGGGGGGGGGGCATTTTTCTCGGAAGGCTTCGCTGCTGTGGGAAGCCTCTTGACCCCCCGCACAAGAGCAATCCTCCTACTGGCTTGTGAAAAGCACCGTCCAGAGGAGACCTTGGCAGTCCTGTGGAGCCGCTCTTTTGGCCCGGAGCCAACTGGAAATGGGTCCATAAGATGGCCAGCCCATCCCTGGACGCATCCCAGGACCTGCCTTTCTCGCCCTGCGGCCAGGACATGGCGACCCTCCACCTGGCAGCATCTTCACTGACCCCTTGACTGGATGTTCTGAATAGGAAGCGTCTTTTTCTCCATTGGGGGATTTCCTCGATACCTAGATCAGTGGGGGGAGGGTTGGGGGGTCACCTTTCCCTGTGCTTTGGTTATTCCTTTTGACTGCAGAGAATGGGGCACCTTCTCAGGTGTCATCTTCTGCAGCATCAAGCAGTATCTGTGTCACCATCAGAGCTCCAGTCCATGGCAGCCCCTCCTGGTGGGCCCAGCAGCTACAAGTTCTGACAGCTGCTCCGTCCTCCCTTCTTCTTGCCCTGCCCTCCTGCAGCTCGGCTTCCGGCTTGTCTTGAGACTTGGGGCTGCTGGCTTTGTGAACCGACTGAGTTGCCTGACGCCCGTGGCTTTCCCACCCCGTGGCTTTCCCACCCTGTAACCTACAGTCCAGGGGCAGAGCAGCTGCAGTGGCAAGTGGGGTGCAAGACCCTGAAGAGCCTCTGCCGGCCTGAGTGGGCAATGCGGACCTGGATGGACTGAGGGTCTGACCGTAGGAAGCAGCTATGGGGGTCTACGTATGCGGGAGGGAAGCAAGGGGAAAGCATCCCCATGGGCTGCACTGGAATCCCAGGACTTTGTGTCTCTGCCACGTACTCTGGGAGGAAAAGGAGGGTGGTGTGGCGGCCCCTGCATGTGCTCCCTCCAGTTGCATGGGCAGATGGGGGGGGGGTCTCTTCTGCGTGGCCTCTTCAGTGTTTTGGAAGGTTTTTTCTCCTCCTTGTATTCTCCAGATGGCCACATGCTGCTGGCAGGGGCTCGTGGTGGCCAGCCTTCGACTATGCCAGGGGTGGCCAAACGATGGCTCTCCAGAGGTCCTGCCAGGGGCTCATGGGAACTGTAGTCCATGGACATCTGGAGAACCACCATTCGCCCCCCCCCCCACACTCTAGGGCATCACTACATTCAAAGAAAGTTTAATTCTGGCTGCTATATACATTAAACTTGTTTGTCTCAAAGGTGTCCCTGGAGTCAAACCTCATTCTCATGCGTCAGACCCTCTCGGCTGCCCACCGGAGCCCACCACGTTCAAGTTAGCAGTAAAACAATTCCCACACGTGGGGCACTAGTGCGGCTTCGCTCATAAGGGGACCATAACCTTCCTTTGGTCAGCAAAACATGCCCCACATTACAAACACCCGGAGGACAGGAGAGGGTCGTCTCTCAGGCAGAGGCATAGTCCACACAGCACAGCAAATGCCACCGGGGCAGCAGACCTTGCCCAAAGGGTCACTTCTCCAAGAGCCGCAGGTGTGCGTGTGCATTGCATGGCGTTCCAATCACAAGGAAGTGGCACACTTCCTGGGGGGGGGGAACTGCACCCCACACAAAGTGCAGCAAGCTGTGTGCATCTATCCGAAGCCAAATTGGAGCACAGCCCTTGACAATGAAGGTGGTTCATTGATCATAGAATCCTAGGGTTGGAAGGGACCTCCTGGGTCATCTAGTCCCACCCCTGCACTACGTAGGACCATCACAACCCTCTCGCCCACCCACTGTCACCTGCCACCCCCTTGAATCTTCACAGAATCAGCCTCTCCATCAGATGGCTCTGCAGCCTCTGCTTAATAATCTTCAAAGATGGAGAACCCACCACCTCCCGAGGAAGCCTGTTCCACTGAGGAACCACTCTCACTGTCAGGAACTTCTTCCGGCGGCTTAGATAGAATTTCTTTTGAATTAATTTCATCCCATTGGTTCTGGTCCGTCCCTCCGGGGCAAGAGAGAACAACTCTGCTCCATCCTCTACAAGGTTTTCATTTATTAAAATAGAGATTATATAAATATATAAATATATTGTTAACTGATTTTGATAGCCTGGGACAGGTTCTCTCTTTTTCTGTTAGAATAATTATTTAGAACTGCCTGTTTTTTCGTGTTGTGGTTTTAAGAGAAGGGTTGTTTTGCACAAGGTCAATTTTTTTTGGCCTTCTTGGATGTGCCCATTGGCCAACGGGCCAAAGTCAAATGTAGATCTTAATATGTGTAAACAATACAAATACACATGCTGTGTACATGTCCGTGGTTGGAAAAGGTGATTAACAGGACTTTCCCTTCCTGAGTGGATTCTTTCGGGGGGGGGGTGAAAGGGTCCATCCGTCCCACCCTTCCCCTCGAGGCCAGATCTCTTCCAGTTCCAGGTCTGGGACCAACAGGCCTTCACCAGCTCCTGCCCCTTCTTCGGGATGGCAGGTCCCATCCAGAATCCAGATAGCCAACTGGCTGCTCTAGAAGTGATCTGGATTTGAGTGGGAAAGCAGAGCAGGGAGGGACTGATGCAATTCGAGCCTACACTTGGCCTTGGGCCGCACTTCATGTGCACCTCCAAAGGAAATGCGTGGCCGGTTCATACGACAGAGATGCATGCTACAGAGGAGCAAGAAGAGAGAGCTGTGCGACTTACCACTATGCGCTGCTACACTGTGGCCTTCCTTAATTAGTCTAGGCTGCTTGGAGTCTGCCTTTCGTGCTGAGGCTGCAGGTGGACTTCACAATCTGGTCCAGTCGACAGGATCCAAGAGGAGTTTCAGCTACAGGAACCTGAAAACAAGCCGAAATCTCAAGCAGAGCATGACATTTCTAAACATGGACATACCTACAGTATGAGGTATAAATAACACTTCCCCCCAGAACTAGTTTTGCTTTTGAACTAATCTCACTGTAAGAAAATTCTCCTCTAATATCCAGCCAGCACCTTTCTGCCTGTAACTTAAGCCCATTCTGGCAAGTCCTGATAATGCAAACCCATTGTGGTGATCTCCTTCTTGTGCCGTCCAGTGGGCTCCCCGTCAGAAGGAAACGCCTGAGGTCACCCAGTGGGCTCCCCGTCGGAAGGAAACGAAAAGAAGCTAAAGTGTGGTGTGGTGGTGACAGCGTTGGCCTAGGAGACCTGGGTTCAAATCCTCACGTGGGCCCTGGAAGCTTGCTGAGTGGCCCTGGGCCAGCCACACACGCTCAGCCTGGCCTACCTCGCAGAGGTGATGTGAGGATGCAAAGGAGGAGGGGAGAACGTTGCAAGCTGCTTTGGGTCCCCCTTGCGGACAAAGGTGGGATAGAAATAAAGCAGAATTGGAGCAGGATCTCAGAATGCACCTGCAGACCACCAGGAGGGACACTTGCTCTTCACATCTGGCGTTTCTTGAAGCCTCACAGGTGCCGAAGCAGAGCTGACTGAAAGCGACCCACTGGAGCCCGTGGACAGGCGACTCAGACAGGCCAAGGGAAACTCTCCTTTACACAGAGAGCCATGAAAACGTGGAATGGGCTGTGGAGAGAACACAGTGAAAGCCACAAGAATAGACAGCTTTATGGAGGAGAGCTCCATCAGTGGCTACTAGCCATGGTGACTGAAGAGAACCTCCACATTCAGGGGCAGTCAACCACTAAATCCCAGAGCCCAAGGGCAACATCAGGAGAAGGCCTGGAACTGTCTGGCCACTGTGTGGGACATGATGCTGAACTAGATGCACCCTCCTCCCTGGACTCCCCCAGCAGGGCCCTTCTGGTGTTTCCTAACAAGGCTTTTAAGCCCCCCCTTTTGCCCTTGCTATTTCATGCACATGAAAGCTTATATTCCAAATTGAGCTTTGTTGGTATTAAAAGGGCCACTGGACTCAACCCTCATTCTACTGGTGTATGAAGCATATTTAGATCTTTTCCCTGCAGAGCTCATGGATGTATACATGGTTCTCCCCCTGACTTTTTACTCTCACAACAACAACCCTGGGAGGTAGGCTATCCTGTGTGACACGCTTGAGGTCACCCAGTGGGCCTCCTGAAACGGAAATTCAAACCCTGCTCCAGTCTTCCACCCAGCTCTTGGCGTGAGAAGCAAACTCCACAGGGTATCTCTTGGGCTGCAGCCAGGGACACCTTCCCTGAACCCCAGGGTCTCCCCCATGAGCAGCACTAAGCTTAAGCCCTGGAAATAGGCTTGCCAACCCCCAGGCAGTGTCTGGAGATGACCCGGGATGACAATGGACCTTTAGGTGACAGAGATCAGTGCCCCTGGAGAAAACGTCCCCTTTGATGTCCCTTCTCCCCACCCCCCAAACCCTGCCCCCCTCAGGCTCCACCCCCAAATTTCCTGGTATTTCCCAACACAAAGTGGTCTCGAAGGGGCTCCTGGGTTGGCAAAGCAGCAGGGCTGGCCCCTGGCTGGGAGCAAAGGCAGCTCCTCTGCCCTCCCTGCCTGGCCCTGCAGGGCCATCAGCGAGACATTAGCAGTCCCCTTAGCAAAGCCATCAGGAGAGTGGGCTTAATTCCCCCCAGCGTTAGCACAACAAAGGCCGAGGGGGTCTGGAGCTCAAGGGAGGTGCCTGCCAGGAAAGCACTGAAAGGCCCCAGCCTAGCCTGCAGGCCAAGGGCCCCTGATGACCTCTCCCCTTCCTGTCTCTGGAAGCTGCTCCATTCAGGAGCCATCCTCTTCGGCAACCTGACCCCCATCCCCCTGGGCCAAGCTCCCCACTGCAGTGCCAGGGGGGAAGGGACCCTCCACCCCCCACCCAGAACTGAATGTCCAGTTGGTTTGGGCAGGATGCTTTTTCCTGGGGCCAACTCTGAAAAGCAGGCTTGGAAAATGCCAGAACCAAGAATGCTTCTCAGCTCTGCCCTGGAAACAGCAGGTGTATCCACCTATTCAGGCCCTTCATTTATACCCCACTTTTCCTCCCGACAGGGACACAAGTGAAACGACCATGTGTGGTCATGCTGACCTCCCCCTCCTCCCAAAATTGCCAGTGGGGGCCCCAGGGAGGGGTGTGTAGAGCTCTGCTTCCCAGCCATCTTCTGCACAATTGTGCCACTTCTGGGGTTTCTCCGTGGTAAGAAAGCTGAGAAAGGCCATCCTGGCTCTTGCAGCTGCACGCTCTGGCATGGCGAGGAGATGACGCTGCATCTGAGGAAGCGTGCTGCACACGAAACCACATGCCTCGAATAAAACTTGGTTGGCCTTGAAGGTGCCTGACGGGACTCTAAATCTGTTCTGCCGCTTCAGACCAACACGGCTACCTGCTTGCATCTGGGAGATGAACTGTCACCCCAGAGATCCTGGATTCAAATCTCACCCTCCCCACCGACTCTCCCAGGAGCTGCAGGCAAGCTGTTCTCTCCCAACTCCAAAGCAGGAGGAATCAAAAAAACAACTTACTTTTCCAAGTAGTTTATCCATTTTTGTCTTACTTTTCTTGCAAGGACTTTCAGACCAGGATGCTTCTAACATATTCAAACTTATATTTACTGTTGGAATTGTAGATATATTGTTGTTACTGTTAATGTATAATGTCCTATGTATCCCACAATGTTCCCATGTAAACGGCCCTGGGCGATAGATAGATAGATAGATAGATAGATAGATAGATAGATAGATAGATAGATAGATAGATAGATAGATAGATAGATAGATAGATAGATAGATAGATAGATAGATAGATAGATAGATAGATAGATAGATAGATAGATAGATAGATAGATAGATAGATAGATAGATAGATAGATAGATAGATAGATAGATAGATAGATAGATAGATAGATAGATAGATAGATAGATAGATAGATAGATAGATAGATAGATAAACCCTGCCCTGTAACACCAGATGGAGCAAGAATGACTGGGCTGAAATCACTCCATGAACTTTACGGCCGAGCAGGGATTTGAACCCATGTCTTCCTGGTTGAAGGTGAACCCTCTATGCGCAACTCCACCCTGCCTCCTGCCATCAAGACTGAAGGAAAACAATGCCTGTGATTTTGAACTTGCTGTGTAGGTGCTCAGACTAACTACGATGCTGATCATTCTTGGCTCCAGCTTAACAGAAGAGGAAGAGGAAGAAGAGTTGGTTCTCATACCTGCTTTTCATTGCCTGAAGGAGTCTCAAAGCAGCTTACCAACACCTTTCCTTTCCTCTCTCCACAACAGACACTCTGGGACATTAGTGGGGCTGAGAGAGCGCTGACAGAACTGCTCTGCAAGAACAGCTCTAAGAGAACTGTGACTGGCCCAGGGTCACCCAGCTGGCTGCATGTGGAAGAGGAGGGAATTGAGCCTGGCCCTGCAGATTAGCCAGTTGGTATAGAGGTTTGGATCGGGCTAGCCAGCCGGGTTTGACAAGTAGCCACCAGGGGCAGCAGTCCCCAGGGAGGGCAGATCCCCCAGCTGGGGAGGGAGGTCAGGCAGCTGGAGCAAAAGAGCTAAACCAGCAGAACCTGGCCCGCCCCCATAGCATTTGGCAGCAGAGTGGATCATGAGCAGCCCCCCCCCCCCCCCGCTCCTTGCACCACTTCAGGACAAGAGAAAACCCACCCAGCGCAGCCTCCTGCAGGAGGCTGAGTTTCCTTAGCTGAGCTTCTAGTTGCTAAATTAGTTTTGCAAAGGGGAGAAAACAAGGGATCAGGAAGGGATGGTCCTTTCCCTCCCCGGACTCTCTTTGTCCACTCCAAGGTGACAAAACTGCCCCTGGACACACACACACACACACTGTCTGTTATCTGGACCTGTCTGTGGGCAGAGCCTGCTGCTTCCAATTCTTATTCCTAGAGAATAAGATTGGCCAGTTTGTAAAGCTTGGGGTTCGAATCCCCTCTTTCTCTGGCGGGAACTCCCTGGGGGTCCTTGGGTCAGGTACCCCTTCCCAGACTAAACTGTTGGGAGAAAGCTGGCATATAAACAAAGGCACATATAAATAGACTTGGTGCTTCAGATGGTAGAACCTGTCCCCCGCCCACACGCACATATACACACACACACATTTTGGTCCTGCTGGCCTCCCCCAGAGGGTAACACTTCCCCCCCCCAAAGAAAAGACCCCGGGGCTTGAGGAGGCCACCTTTTCTCCTTGCTTTCCGGGTGTGGGGGATGAACAAATCTATACAGCTGCAACCCAACACTTTCTTGCAATGTCATCTACACTGGAAGGCGGCCCTCTGCCTTGAATGAGGAGATCTGGCTGCCAGGATCTGTGCCACGGAACCACAGAGACTAGACTCCCTTTGGATAGGCAGGTAGCGGTGAGTTTCCTGCATTGTGCAGGGGTTGGACTAGATGACCCTGCAGATCCCTTCCAACTCTAGGATTCTATGATTCAAAATGGGCCTGCCCTTGAAGTCAGCTCAGAGATTCCAGTTGGCTTAAAATGCCACAGCTCAGATGTTATTAGTACCTACGTGAGTGTCCTGCAAAATCCAGGGGGTTGGACCAGATGACCCAGGAGTTCCCTTTCAACTCTAGGATTCTAGATTCTATGTGGAGCATGGATATTAGCCCCATATTGCAGGCACTCCATTGGCTGCCTGTCTGTTACCATGTTCAGGTCAAGGTATTGGCTATCGCCTATGAAGCCCCCCCCCCCCAGTGCGTGGCCTCGGCCCCTCAGGTCTGTGCTGCTCTGCCACAACAGCTTCACTTACCTAAGCAGGACCTTCTGCGGGGCCACCCAAAAGCTTAGAGAGATCTGCAGTCCCTGCCATGTCCACCTTGTAGAACAGACTGCCCGAGGAGTAGAGGTGGGTGCGGCTGAAAGAGCTCTGAGAGAACTGTGACTGGCCCAAGGTCACACCGCTGGCTGCAGATGGAGGCGGAGGAGGCGGAGGGGGGTCTCTCCAGGCCCCCAGAAGGCTCCTTCAACTTTTACACTTTGAGACCAGCTCGGTTCATTCCTGGGGAGGCCGGCAGGGCGCCCCACCTGGCCCTACCCTGGTATTCTGGGTCACACAGTCGGAAGGGGTTCCAGACCCCCATTCTGCCCAGGGCTCTGGGTGGTGCCCGGTGAGCCACAGGGAGGCTCCGAGAGGGGGGGGGGCTGCCACTTCTTTTTTTAAGCACACTTTGGCCTTGCCCTGAGCTGCCCCAAACGCTGGGCACCCATCGCCCTGGCAGGGAGGCCTGCGAAGCACCCGGGCTCCACTCCCAGCACGGCCACACGCTTGGCTCCTCTTTCCCGGGGGGGGGGGGGGCAAAGGGTCAGGCCGCGGGGTGAGGGCTTCCTGCCGCTGACCTCGAACCCAGGACCTGGCCGGGCGCAATCCACAGCCCGGTGCGGGTACAAGCCAGGCGATTAGGGCGCTCATGCCCCCCCCCCCCGCCCGCCTGGTGCCAGGAGTCTGCCGCCCAAATCTGCATGAGAAAAGGGGGGCCGGGCCCTCCCCCCAATCCAGCCCAGGTCAGGCCCGGGCCGCCGCCAGTGGCCGCCAGAGACCCCCAACCAGGCAGCCAGGCAGCCAGGCAGGTAGCCGTGCGTGCGGGCGGGCGAGCGAGCGAGCGAGCAGATGGGCGCGCGCGGGCCCCGCCGGCCGTCGGGCAAGAAGCAGTACCGGCGCCACGCCAAGCCGCCCTACTCCTACCTGGCCATGATCGCCCTCGTCATCCAGGCCGCCCCGGACAAGCGCCTCAAGCTGGCCCAGGTGAGAAGGGCGGGGCGGGGCAGGGCGCGGCGGCCCGACGGGGCGGACAGACGGAAGGGTGGGTCGCCTCCTGGCCCTGCGCCGTTCGTGGGAGGCGGGGGGGGGGGAGTCTTTGGAAAGCAGCCCAGTTGCCGCAAGGGCGCCCCTCTGGACATGGCTCCGCCGTCGGGCTCGCCTTCGCCGCTCTCGGGAGGTGGGGCGCCTTCGGCAGGCTTGGCCGGGGGGGGGGGGGCGGCCCAAAGGCTGCGGGCGGCCCGGAAGGCTGCGGGCGGCCCGGAAGGCTGGGTCGGGGGGCGCTTCGAGGGTCGGTCTCCCGGGCAGGCCACAGAGCTCGGCTGCGCCGCTGGAGCGAGAAGGGGTCCCCCCGAGGCCATCGCCTCGTGCCCTTGAAGTCGCCAAGCTTCTCCCCACTTCTGGGTAGGGGAACTAGAGAGTTTGGAGAGGCTAGTCTGGAGGAAAGCGGGCTCCGCGGCGCTTACTTCCGAGGAGGCCCGGCGGCAAAGCGAGACGCCAACCGGGCCCATTTCTTGCCCAGAGCTGGAAAAGTCCTCCGCAGCTGCCCTCCCGCCCCTCTGGACCAAGGCCCGGCTCCTAAACTGGCCCCCTCCTCCCTTGTTCCAGATCATCAAGGCGATCAGCTCCCTCTTTCCCTTCTTCAAGGACGGCTACCAGGGCTGGAAGGACTCGATCCGGCACAACCTCTCCTTCAACGACTGCTTCTCCATGGTGAGGGGCTGAGGGAAGGGGGTCTGGATTGGGGCCGAGGCCCTAGAGATGTTCTTCGCCTTCCCCTTGCTGGGGGCACAGGACCCCCCCCCCCGGGCCTTCTGCTCTGCCTGGGCCCCTCAAGGCCACGGACTGGCCACTCCCTGGTGGGGCAGAAAGGCCTTGCCTTTCCCCTCCCCTCCCCTCCCCTCCCCTCCCGCCTGATCCTCTTAGCTGGCAACCCTGGGGACCCTCTGCATGCCAATCCGCTCCTCTGCCACGGGGCCACAGCCTCTCCTGATAGAAACAATCCCCCCCCCCCCCGTGAGGCTGCCTCAGTCCCTCGGGCTCTGAGGCCCAGGTCTCCCCCCTCCCCACCTGGTTGGGCCCCTTCTGGGTGGGTTGCCAGGATCTGGCCCTGGCACCCTCTGCCTGCCGAGCGGGGGCCCAGCCCAAGAGCACTGCTGCACTGAAAGGCTGGTGTTGACCTGGGGGGCCCTGGACTCCAGATGCGACCACTGGCCTGATCCTGCAAGGCTCTTCAGTCTACACGCCGGCCGCCTCTACCTGGTCAACCTGGGCTGGACTCCGTGAGGCAGTCGGCTGACTGAGGTTATCCAGGGTCTCCTCCACCCCCTCTTCAAGGAGCCCTATGCTTTAAAGCCAAATGCTGGCAGGGGCTCATGGGAATTGTAGTCCATGGACATCTGGAAGGCCACAGGTTGACTGCCCCTGCTTTAGCAGATGGCAGCTGTTAGACTTGGCAGCCATGATAGTGAAAGAGAACCTCCATGTTTGAAGAGAGTCTATCCCTCAGGGATGATCTTGCTTTTGCACCCTGCATGTACACTTGCTTGAACCGAGGGCCAGATTGGTAAAGTGGTTCAGGCTTCTTATTTGGCGAGTTGGGTTGGATTCTCTACTCCTCTACACGCAGCCAGCAGGTGACCCTGAGTCAGTCATAGCCCTGATAGTCCTGATAGTGCTGATCTCACAGAGCAATCATAGAATAATCGAGTTGGGAGGGACCTCCCGCCTTTGCTCTCTGCCGCTATGCAGGACGCTCACCCCCCTCTCGCCCACCCACTGTCTCCCGCCACCCCCGTTGTTCTCTGAGCTCTCTCACCCCACCTACCTTGCAGGCAGAGGAAGGGGAGGCGATTGTAAGCCACTTTGAGACTCTTTCTGGTGGAGAAAAGCGGGGTATAAAACAAACTGCCAGATTGGGAGGGGGTGTTTGGTAGAGGTTAAGAGTGGTGGACTCTAATCTGGAGAGCTGAGGCCGGCTGGGTTCCCTTGGGCCAGCCTCTGACCTCTCTCAGCCCCATCAGCCTCCCAAGGTTGGGGGAGGGGGAGGGAAGGTTTGGGACTCCTTCAAGCAGGGTACAAAAACCTAGAGGAAAGACTGGCCTCTGGTCTCCTTCTCCGGCCATTGCATACATGGGTCTGTTGTTCTGAGAAGGTCACGGGATCCCGAAACTTGTGAGTGGGAAAGGAAGTCACCGTGTGACCCCAACGGGCCCCCTCCCCTCTTCTCACTGTCTCCATTCCCTGCAGCTGAAGGACCCGGCCAAGCCCAAGGCCAAGGGCAACTTCTGGACGGTGGACGTGAGCCGCATCCCCCTGGAGGCCCTCAAGCTCCAGAACACGCCTGTCTCGCGCCAGGAGGAGGTGGCCTTCATCCACGACCTGACCCCCTATGTGCTCCACGGCCACTCCTACAGGGCCCCCTGCGCACCTGGCGGCTGGGCCCGGCCCCTGGCAGAACCCCTTCCTGCTGCCCACCCTCCTCGGAGCAGCCGTTTCACCATCGAGGCCATGTTGCACAAGGAGGACTCGAACCCAGAGCCAGGAAGCGGCGCGGCTGAATCCTCACCCTGCCCGTGCGCTCCGGTCCCAGACAGCCGGGGCTTCCCAAGGGGCCCTGTTGCCCCCCAGGCTTCGACCAGCCCTCCAGAGCTTCCCCATGCCTGCTGCGTCCCTCCAAGTCCCCTGGTGTGCCAGTTTCCCATGATGCCCTGGGGCCCGCTGCCCACTTCCTGCTCTGCCAACCTGGCCTGCAACGCATTAGCCCCCTTTCCTCTCCTGCCGCTTTTTGCTTTCCCGACGCCTGTCCTGCCCGGCTGCCCGTATAGCCCCACAGCGTGCAGACTCTGCCTGTGGGGACACGGCAGGAAAAGCCCTGGGTTGATGGGCCATGCTGAGCTGGAACTGAACATGGAAAAGGAAGGACAAAGCTGACTGCCAAAGGCAGATTTAGAGCGACCCTAATTCCAGCGGCCACTTTTGGCTGTGAAAGTTGGACGACGGGGAAAGGACACTTTGAGCCCTGGTGGACTTCCGAGTCATTTGGATTCTTCTTGTCTCCTTTGACCTAAGAACAGAGCATGGATCTGGCTTGCTGTCAATTTCCTTTCTGCATCAATTAAATGAAAGACGCCCGACTCCGGCAAGGTAGCCTTAGTGACAGGTGAGTCCCGAGTCTGCTGTGGCCACAGGAGCCCCACCTGGCCGCTTGAAAGGAAAAAAACACAGTTTAATTTGATAATATTAGGTAAGTTATACTTCTAGTGCAGAAGTACTCTAAATCAGGTTTTATAGGAAGATATGATGATATAAGCTCATGCCTTGAATAAATCTCTGTTGGTCTTAAAGGTGCTACTGGACTCTGATTTTATTATACCTACATGTATAATTATGCACTGGTTTCTGTAGCATTTTGTTTAGAAATGACATTGTACAATGTGTATATCATAGAGATTTTCTGAATTGTAGAGTCACTGCAGAAGAGAATTCGAAAACAAGTAAACTGCTTACAAACTTGTTTTGACTTCTATTGACTTCAATAAACATCAGCCATCACCCTTGTCTTTTCTCTTGCTTTTGATTCAGCCTGACGGGTTGTTGGGTCATTCCTGGCTTCCCACATTGGGACATGGGAGCAGCCCCCTGGGCCAGCAGTCTGCACTGCAAGCTGGTAAGGACCCACCGGCTCCCAGCTCGGGCCCCCCGCCTTGGTGTCCCCTCCCAGGTGCTCTGGGGCCAATGATGCTGTGGGGTGTCAGGCCAGAGTCTGTGCCTCTCTCAGCCCCAAGAAAGTAAACAGGCAAGTCGATATGCAGCAAAAAGGGGATTATACATACAGGTTAGGGACCATTTCATCATATAATCGAATACCAAATAGATCATCCTCTTCTCTTCAAATGACTCCATCATCCTCTCATGTAAACTTGGAACAACTTTTAATGTTTGGCATAATATTGAGCACAGTTTAAACAATCGAGTAATTTCAAAGAAAGAATTCTCTTGATACTCCAAATTCAGTATATGGTTTACATTTCCCCTCTTAGCATATTTCTCTCTATAAGCTACTGTCCTCAGACCAATATCTTCTTTTACTATAATTCAGAATAACAATTCCTCATATATTAAATATTTATAATAAACATTGCAGAGAATAAAAATCTCTTCAAGTACCTTAGGCAGAAGTACCTTAGGCAGGTAATATTTCCAATAAAATATTCTTGGGGTACGTAAGGAATTGCCGGTTGAGCTCTTGGTCCAGAAAGAGCAGTCCCTGCTGCTGGACAGGGGGAGGGGGAGGGGGAGGGGGAGGGGGAGAGGAGGGCCAAACAAAACAGCAACCCTCCAGCATCAGACGGAAGGGAGGGGGGCTCCCACTGGAGGGGAGGGGCGGGAGCGCAAAGAGCCAGGCACAGAGGGGCACCCAGAAGCCCCCAGAATGGGCCTTGGGGCTCTTCAGGCAAGGAATGACCGGCAGGGGACTTCCTTATCCTGTAGCATGAGTGTAATGTAACCAGGGGATCAGAGGACTGTTTCCATGCCGGACGGGGGACATTTGGAGGTGCCTGGCCGTTGCCTGCCCTGGTGCTCCTGGAGGTCACACCCCCCCCCAAGTGCGAGCCAGCTGCTTGGCTTCCAAAATGTGCCTGGGCTATCCAGGTTGGGCTTCCGGGGGGGGGGGGGGGAGCAAAGCAGGCCTCTCTGGGGGTGGGGAATGGCCCTCAGGCTGGACAGAGAATGTGTGTGTGTGGGGGGGGTGTCTTTCCTGCCCTTGGGACCGGCTGCGGCCTCCTTCTGCAAGGCTGGAGGGGGGGGGGGCTTGGCCGGCTCAAGCCTCACGCTGGGCAGAGGAGTCCACGCGACAGGAGGCCGGGCCCAGCTCCACTTTGCAGACTCGCTGGGCAAACTTGAGGGAGCAGATGGACTCCCCCAGGTTCTTCTCCAAGGGGGAAATCTAGGGAGGAAAAGGCAAGCGGTGAGGGAAAGGGGGCCCTGGGAACAGCCAGCCCTCCTCAGCAGCGGCAGGCACCCCCCCCTGCCGGCTGGCCCCGATCCCTGCCCTCACCTGCACCAGCATGACCGTCTTGCTCCCCTTGCCCAGGGAGTCCTGCAGCAGGTAGGTGAGCTTGGAGTTGCGGAAGGGGACGTGAGTCTGCTTGGCCCGCAGCGCCTGGATCACCTCCCCCAAGGCCAGCAGCGACCTGTTGATGTTCTGGGCCTCTTTCAGCCGCTCCCCTTGCGCCCCCGACTTCCACACCCGCTCGGAGCCAGCCAGGTCCACCAGGTTCAGCTTCCCTGGGAGGGAGGGAGGAGAGAGACCGGGTTGGAGGAGGAGGAGGACGGACAGACGGATGGACAGCAGCCCTGCTCCAACGGGGACGCGTCTGCAGCATCTGCTGTAGGCAGCCACCGCCAGAGGTTCAGGCCCAGAGTCAGAAAGACGCAGGGCGGCAGCAGAAACTGGGGGGTTCCAGCCACAGAGAACAGCTGGAGGGGGACAGAGCAGGTCCGAGGGACGCCAGCCTCCAGGTGGACCTACCTGTGGTCTTGGTGCCTGTGGCCAGCTCAGTGCTGGTGAAGGTGACGGTGAGCAGAGCGTGGGAGCGGGAACTGTGCTCGTTCATGTGAGTGGAAGACGTCACCCGGTTCCGCTTCCCCAGCGAGAGCATCTATGGGGCAGGGGGGAAGGAAGGGGGCGGCCACATCAGCCTTGGAGGAAGGGGGAAGCAGCCCCCCCGAACCCAGACCCCTCCCCAGGACAGCTGTTGTGCCAGAGCCCTGCAGGATGAGAGCAGAGGGAGGCCTCCTGGCCAGCAAGCAGCTCCCCACCAGAGCCAGCGCTCGGCTCCCTCCCAGCCAGATCTTGTGGCCGGGCAGGGCCTGCAGGAGTCCTGGCTCACTTCCTCAGGGACCCCACGAACACACCCAGAGCCTTCCTTTCATTGCGAAAAGGTCACCCAGAGGGAAATCAGAGATTAGAACCCAGGCCCTGGCAGTAAGGGCAGAAAGCCCCCCAAAGACAGGCTGCAGCATCACCCACCCCAACAGCACCCACTTCACACCCCACCCCACCTACACACACTACTAGAGCCCCTTCCAATCCCTCCTCCCTTTGTGGGGTACCTTCTTGATCTCCCGGAAGCTGCCCACTCCCACGCAGGTCAGGCCGGGCACATAAAGCTGGCCGCTCCCATCCGGGTTCAACTTGACATCCAGCTTTTCATGGGGGTCCTTGGCCAGGAGGTCCCTGGAGAGGGAGAGCAAAGGGGAGGCCCCAGACTCAGATCTGACCCTCCACTCCCCCCTGGGGGGCTCTCTGTTGGAACTTCCCCAGTGTGGCAGCCAACATGCCCATGCCTTGAGCGCACAGCATCCCAAACTGTGGTCGGGGTGGGGGGGGGAAGAGAATGGGTCTGAAACTTCCAGGGAATGGGGGTGGGGTGGGGCATAAGGGAATTGGCCCTGCTGGGAGCTGGCCAACATTATGGAATTCACACTTCAAAATTTAGATCTGGGGGGATCACCATGTTGGTCTGAAGCAGCAGAACAAAGCTTGAGTCCAAGGGCACCCTGCAAACCATCAACATTTGATTAGAGTCATAGCGCTGGGAGGGACATCCAGGGTCATCTAGTCCAACCCCCTGCACAATGCAGGAAATTCACAACTCCCTGCCCACCCACAGTGACCCCAATTCCATGCCCAGATGTGTCCCAAATAACCCAGAATCCCTTGCCAATCTGGCCTGGAGGAAATCGGCCTCCCAACCCCAATGTGGCGATCGGCATTTCCCTGGGCAGGCAAGAAGGGGCCCCAAGAGCCAAGCATAGACACAGTCCCCTCCTGCCCTCTGCCTAAATTCACAGGCTCAGCCTCTCGGTCAGATGGCTCTCTAGCCTCTGCGTAAAAACTTGCAAGGAAGGAGAGCCCACCACCTCCCGAGGAAGCCTGTTCCACTGGTATTCTTCCTGCCATAAGCTTGCACGTGCATGCATTTTTAAGACCAGCCAAGTTTTCTTCTGGGTAAAAGCTTTCGTGCGCGTGCACACTCCTCGTGGTGCCACTGGACTCAAATAAAAGCAAGCCCAGATTCACGGGTGTTGCCATGTTGGTCTGAAGCAGCGCAACGAAGTCCAAGTCCACGGCCTCTCCTGGGCCCTTCGCCCCATGTCTCCAGCCAGTCCAGGCAGGCAGGGGGGAGGGGTGGGGAGGGCGGGGCCAGGAAAAGCTAATGAGAGCCAGGTAAGGAGCCATTGAGATAGTGCAGATTCAATTGAGGCAGTTTGCAGGACCTGTGAATGGCAGCTCGTTAGCATTCAGCATAACAAAAGAGTTTACAAACAGACTTGGAGGACTCAGTGAGGGCCTCTGGTCCCACCTCACAGGCTGATGCCCCTCAGGGTCTGCACTGGATGGCCTTAGAAGTGCCACCGGACTCCTCCCAGGAAGGCCAGGGGGCTTCCAAGGCAAGAGGGGCTCTGCCATTGCCCGCCTCTTTGTGGTCTCCTGTCCAAGCACTGGCCAGGCTGGACCCCACGGAGCTTCCAGATGGGGCTTGTCAGCTAGCCCTGGGATAGGCGGGATACACACTTTTCTGGGATGCTTCAGGATGCTCTGGGCTGATCCTGCGTTGAGCAGGGGGTTGGACTAGATGGCCTGCGTGGCCCCTTCCAACTCTATGATTCTGTGATTCTATAGCCTTGAGCCCCCCACCCTCCTGCTCTGTCGGCCCCCCTCGCCCCGGTCGGAAGCCCTTCCAGCTCGCTCTGGGCAGGCCAGCCCCTCTCCCGCCTGCCGGTCCCTGGCCAGAGTGGGAAGAGCTTTGGAAACTTTTCTCCACCCGCCACAACCCTTTTATTCCGGGGCCAATGAGCTCAGCTGAGGTCTCCCCCTTCCGGTGACCCTGGCGTCTGTCAGCCCCCTTGTTGTGGGCATTAGAGGGCAGCCTTCGTGACCTCCAGGAGAAGTTAAAGCCAGCTTGCTGCTCTTTCAGCCGGACTCCCCTCGCAGCCCCTCAGGGGCTGAGCTCTTCTTTCAGAGCCCTCCCTCCTGTCAGGGTCTCCAGGGAGCTGAGCTTGAGACCCTCTTGCTGCCCCCCAGAGGCGCATGGATTCAGCATCATGGGAGGGAGGAGCGGAGGAGGGGAATGTAGAGGAACGACCATCGCGGTTGGTCTTTCCTTCCAGGCCTTGCAGTGAGAGGAAAGCAAAGTATCATGACTCCTTTGGGCTCAAAGATTCTCCTTTCCTGATTTAATCGGAAGCAGAATGTATGCAGAATCAGCGCTTGGATTCTGCTGCAGGCAGGGTGTGGCCCTGGACACACCGTGCAAACCCTGCACCTGGGAAACAAAGTGCAGGATGCGACCCTGGGCATCGGCCTCCCTTGGCGTGAGAGCTGGCTTGGGATGATGGCCAGGCACAGTTCTCTCAGAGCTCTCTCAGCCTCATCACCTACCTCACAGGATGTCTGTTGTGGGGAGAGGAAGGGGAGGCGATTTGTAAACACCTTGAGACTCCTTCAGTGAAAAGTGGGATACAAAAAAGCAGCTCTTTGCTGCTACTGAGACCTGGAAATTTCCCGAGCCACACGGCAGTCAAGATAGCTTTCAGCTCTTCCTTTTACCGACATATTCAAGACTTTCCCATCCTTCACTCCATCCTGACAACCACCCTTGAAGGTAGGCCAGACTGAGAAAGCACAGGATTGGCTCCCAAGATTGATGCAGTTTTCCTGATGACAGAATTGTGGCATGCAGAAGCAGTGCTCCAGGGCACCCCAAGGCCAGGTGTTTCCCCTCCGGAGCCTCCCTCCCTCCCTCCCTCCCTCCCTCCTCTCCGCCGTCTCCAGGCCACAGAGAGGCTGGCAGGGGTCGACCTTCCCCTTGAGAACAGCCATGTGCGGCAGAGTGTGGTGGCAACCGGACGTTCCCCACATGCAGAAGCCCGAGACGTTGCAAGCGAGTGCTCTGTTGTGACCAGCCGCCAGTGACAGAAGGGCCTCAGGAGGCAGCGGGTGCGTCTGGCGTCCCTCACCTGATGGCCTCATTGTAGATCTCCACCATGCTGAGGCAGACCGAGTGCTGCCAGCCCTCCTCCCTGGCCTCCATCTCCCGGAAGAGGGCCTGCAGGGCGCGCTGGCTGATCCCCGGGTCGCCTGGAACGCCCTGGAAGAAGAAACGAGGGAGGGGAGTGGGAGGCGGGACTCCGGCAAGGGTCCAGGCCTCCGTTCCCTGCAAAGCTGCCCCATCTCGGCCTGCCCCTCGGTCCCACCCACCCCCGTTCCTTGTCCTCGTAATGTCAACGCCTGCACATTCTCTGCTGCACCTCGAGGTCACACGCAGCACCTGGCTCCCTCTCGGCACAAAACACCTGGGGAACGCAGCAGTGGGCGGCAGTGGCTCTCCAGAGCTCCGGGTCAAAGTTTTACAAATCTTTAATGATTGTTTCAAGTGGGAAGCCGTGTTGGCCTGAAGCAGCAGGGCACATCCGGAGTCCAGTGGCATGCGCATGCACATGAAAGCTCATAACTCCGTTGGTCTTAAAGGGGCCACTGGACTCTAGATTTGTTCTTGAAAGTTTCTCTAAAGCTCGTGGACTATGATTGCACACCACCCTGAGCTGCTGGGGAGGGCGGTACATCAATCAATGAATCAGTTAATTACACAGACAGAAATGGCTCCCTGCCAACCTTTGAAACCTCTCCAGAGCCTCAGGCAGAGGTCCCTCATGTCACCAATCCCCTTGTGCCCCTGGGAGGATCACAGTTCTCTTAGGGCTGTTCTCTCAGGAGATTCCAGGATTGAATCTGGGACCTTCTGCATGCCAGGAAGAGCCTCTGCCACTGAGCCGCAGCCCCCCCCCCCAAGACTTCAAGACCCAGACAAGTTCCTCTCTCCCAAGGTCAAGGTCACGACCCCCCCCCGCCACACGTTTGCTCTGAGCCCACAAACCCGGGAGAGTCACCGCCAGCCGCCTCCCTGCAGTGCGGCACGCCTGCGTGGCTGAGTGGGCGTCATGCTCAGAGCAAAGGCCGCAGGGTCTCCCCACCTCCATGGTGTAGGTCTTGCCGGAGCCAGTCTGCCCGTAGGCGAAGATGCAGACGTTGTAGCCGCTCAGGCAGGACATGACGAGGGCCTCAATCTCCTGGAAGACCTGCGGAGGGAGACCGGGAGGCTTACAGAGCAGGCGTGAGGGCTGGAGGACTGGCTGGCTGGAGGGCTGGCACCGGGCCGTGGCGTGGAACAAGCAGAGTCGGTTGTGGCCGAAGAAAGCGGCTGCTGGCCGGGGAGGGCCAGTTCTCTGCTGCCGCGGCCACCCCAACTCCGGCTGTCCCGCTGACGTGTGCCGTTCCTTCCCGCAAGGGAACTCAGGCGTTGAGAAGGGGCCACAGAGGAGCCACACCCAGAGGGGGCCAGCCTGGCACAGGCAGGAAGACGCCCACAGACACCTTCTGGAACACGCCTTGGCAAAGGAGGACAAAGCCCCAGATCGCCATTTGGGCATTGGATTGGGATCACTGTTACTTCTGAGTTCCAGAGACCAAGGAGGGTCTCCGCTTCCAGGGGTCAAGGCTCCCTTTGCCAGATTCTGAAGGGTCCTTCCTTTTCCAGGTCCCTCTGCCCCACCCCCCAATGCTGCATGTACCCTCCCCAACTCCCTGTGGGCCACCACTGATTTCCCACCCACCCACCCCTAAATCTGGGATTCTGAATGGGGAAGGGGCCTGATTTCTTAACCCTTTCCCTGCTAGCCAGTTGCCACTGCAAAATCCTCCCTAACAGTCTTTCCCCCCCACAGGTAAAAAGGGACAGGGACAGTTCTGAGAGAGCAAATGAGTTTAAAGAACTCCCCTCTTTCTGTCTCCCTGGTTCAGGATCCCGGCCTCCCCGCATGATCTGGGTGCCTGTGTAGGGGGGGGAAGCGCCCCCCAATAAGCATCCCTAAAATGACAGCCCATCTCTGGACGGCAGAGATCAGTTCCCCAGGAGAAAAGAGCTGCTTGGGAGGGGGGGGGGGCAGAGGGGGTCCCCAAATCTCCTGCAGTTTCCCAACCTGGAGCTGGCGATCCTGTCTCCAAAGGACAGACACGGGACTGACAATGGAAATGCTTGTTCCAGAACAGCCCTCCTTTTGTGTGCCCGAGAACACCCACCGCTCTGGCAAAGGCCTGCTGAAGAGACCCCCCCAAGCTCTGTGCTGCTGGAGGCCACCCCCCTCTGGAAGGCTCTCTCTCTCTCTCTCTCTCTCTCCGGCCCCTCCCCCTCCTCAGCTGCCCACTCGCTGGGCCGGGGGCCGGGGTGGCCAAAGGCGGGTCGTGCTGGGAGCCTCACCTCTTCCTGGGTGGCCTGCGGGAGGAAAACCTTGTCCAGCTGGAAGGAGCGCTCCTTGCCCTTGTAGCAGGCTGTCACGCAGCCGTTGTCCGCCGGGTCGGCACCCACGGTGGCTCCTGCCTCCCCCTCCTGCTGATCGGCGCCCGTCAGCGGCTTCAGGCGGCACAGCACCCGGATGTTGCCTTCGGGGAGAGGGGGGGTGCAGACCAAATTATTTATTTTATTAGCTGTATATGGCGCGAGTGCCACGCAGCCAGGAGAACGGAGGCTTGTCCAGCAGCCAAGCAAGGGACGGTCGGAGGTGACCGGCCTCCGTGTCATGACCCCCTCCCAGTGTTCCTTGGAGGAACTGCCACCCAAATCCCTGGAGGTCTCCCCCCCCCCCAATAATAGCCAGGGTTGGCCCTGCTTATCTTCTGAGATCTCGCCATGGCTCTCCAGGTCAGGGCAGCAGAAGAAATGTCAGGTCCTAATCTCCACTCAGCCACGGAGCTCTCTGGGTGGCCTGTCTCTTCTCCCAGCCTACCTCTCAGGGTTCTCGAGAGGGGGACAAAATGGGGTGGGGGAGAACAAGGTCCCCAGCCCTGAACTGCCTGGGGGGGGGTCCGCTGAGTGCCCTCCAGTGGCTTCTGATGAGTGCCCTCCAAGAGTCGTCTCGTGGTGAAGGGCCTTGCCAGGTCTCAGGGGCAGAGGGCTGTAGGCTGCCTGGAGACCTGGCCGTCATTCTCCTGTTGGGCCGAATGAAGGGGGTGGGCATGCAGAAGGTGCCTCAGGGTGACCTTGCCAGGACCTATTGGCTGGTGACTGTGGTGTCAGCCCACCGCCTACCCCATTTGCCTACAAACTGAGCATGGCACCTTCAGCATGGAGCGAATGGCCTTTCGCCAGAGCTGCCGAGCTGAGAGGGGGGATGGCAGGAGGGTCACCAAGAGTTCCTGCCTGCTCTGAAGAAGACCCCTTCCCTGGAAGGCCCCCAACCCAACCCCGCCCCACCGGCACCTTTCAGCTCCAGCAGCTGGTCTTGGCACTTCTTGTGAAGCAGCGCCTCCCGCTGGTAGCGCCCCTGCAGCCACTGATTGGCCCGCGAGGCCTCTTCCAGGGCCGAGCACATCTGGAGGGGCGAGAGAGCCAGGCTGGGCTGGGCTGGGCTGGGCACTGCGAGGGAGGGAGGGAGGCTGCTTCCCACAAGCACCACCCCACCCCACCCCTCTTCCGCTTCAGAGGGAGCAAAAGACACACAGACCCCTTTGCACGCCCTTGTGGGGCAGCCACACCCCTGGGCCTCCTCACGCCCTCTTTCCCCACCCTTCCTTGCCCCACAGGTATCCTGCCGCAGCCAAGATGCCCCGCTCAGCTGCCATGCCCCAAAGGCTGCCTCTTTGGCACAGCAGAGAAAGGCCCTCTCGAACCCAAGCCCCGGCCCGGCCTTTGGCCCAGGATCTCACCTGCTGCCGGGCCTCACTGAGGGCGGCTTCGTAACAGTCGGCAAAGCTGTGCACCTGTCCGCGCAGGCTGTGGTAGTCGGATTTCATGCCCCTGAGGAGGGGCTGGAGCATGTCCAGACGCTGGCGCACACCTGGAGGGAAGCAGGAGGAGAAACAGAAGGTTCCTCGGTTAGCCCGCCCCCTCCTCTGTGACGGGCGGGGCCCGGAGGGCTCCAGAAATTATGACTGACCTCCAGACAGCCAAGAGTGGTTCCCTGGAGAATATTTCCCCTCTGGGGATGACCACCGCTACCCAACCCCCAGAGCACCAGGAGGGTCCCAGTAAGGAGCTGGCAGCCCTACGCCAAGTGCATACGGTATTATCTTCACAACAAGCCTGCGAGGCGGGCTCGGCGCAGACAGAATATTTGCCCAAAGCCGTCCAGTAGGACGGGGTGTCCCTCTGCCGGGAAGCAGGCCTCTGTTGATCTATTTAAAAACCAAGCGTGGACACAGCCTCCCATGCCGGCCCCAAAGTTCATACCGGCCTTCTCCTACCCCCGGCTCAAAGACCCCTCCCCTCCCCCCTGCTTGCGATCTCTGGAGGGGGGAAAGGTGTGTTTTCTATTACCTGCCCACCAAAACTGGTTGCAAGGCTGCTCCTGCCACCCAAGTGCCCCACCCACCAATGGGTGCCACCCTGAGGAGACAGCCCCCGCCCCCGCCTCTGCTTGTCTGGGCTGCTGAGACCTGCCTGGTGCTGCAGTTCAGGGTGGGCACCTCTAATCTAATCTGGAGAGTCCAGTTTATACCCCAGTCCCCCTCCACATGCAGTCTGCTGGATGACTCTGGGCTAGTCACAGAACTGTTCTCACAGAGCAGTTCCCTTAGAGCCCCCTCAGCCCCATCACCCCACCAGGGTCCTGCTGTGGGGAGAGGAAGGGGAAGGTGCTTGAGTGGGCTGCTTTGAGACTCCTTCGGGGAGAGAAAAGGGGGGTATTAGAAGCCGCTCCTCCTCTCCTCCTCTCCCCCTAGAGCGGAGGTGATTTGTGCAGAAGACCCAGCCAGAGCAGGGCCAGTCCTACCTGCAAGCTGCTCCCGCAGGTGCTGCAGGTGTTGCTCAGAACACTGGGAGGCCTCGCGGATCGCCTCTTCCTTCCGTGCTTCCAGCTGGTGGATTTCCTGCAGCAGGTCCTGCCGGAGCCCTGCGATCTCTGCCTCGTAGGCAGAAATCTGCCAGGGGTGAGGGGTGGGGGGAGAGGCCTTCGGTCAGAATACAGGTGCATGCACCTATGCAGCAAGGACCCTCAACTGTGCTGCTCTGCCTGGCCTGCTGCTCTCACTAAGCCTCTGAGTGGGAGCACTTTAAGGGCTTCAAAATCATCTTGACAGATGTCGATATATTACGTGAACTTTGATGCACCAGGAAGCATCCGGGAGATGTGTCCGTAATACCATACCCTCCTGACTCTCTGGATTCAGCCTTGCCAGATCAGAGCGTCATGGGATTTCTTCTGCCCAAGCAGTTCTCCAATCAGCACACCCTAGAATGGCAATGCCTTCAAAATCCGGAGCGGTTGCTATTGGGACAGGACCAGGCAGAGCTCCGAAAGCCCTGCTGCTAGGCAGCATGACTTGAACCCGGGTCCCACTCACCTTGTGCCGCAGGCCGGCCGCCACCTCATCCGAGCTCTGCAGCTGTTCTGTCAGCTGCTGGCACCGCTCAACATGGATAGAGAGCTGGGCCATCAGGGTCCTATTCCGCTCCTCTGCTTCCGCCAGGCTCTGCAGGGTGCGTGGGGAATCCACCTCCACCATCTGGGTGATGTACTGTGCGGGGCAGAAGGGACATGAGGCCTAGAACGGGCTGCAATCCTGGCCCCCACCCCGGCAAGTCCTGCTTTAAACTGCGGAACCCCCCAGCCCTCTTCTAGGCCAGGGAGGGTCCCTCCAGTCCAGCCTCCCGTCTCACCCAGGGGCCAGCCAGTTCCTCTGCAGGGCCAGCCACAGGGCAGAGAGGCCGAAGCCTTCCCCTGAGAAGACCCTCAGAAGAGCCCTGCTGGGTCAGGCCAGGGAGGGTCCCTCCAGTCCAGCCTCCCGTCTCACCCAGGGGCCAGCCAGTTCCTCTGCAGGGCCAGCCACAGGGCAGGGAGGCCGAGGCCTTCCCCTGAGAAGACCCTCAGAAGAGCCCTGCTGGGTCAGGCCAGGGAGGGTCCCTCCAGTCCAGCCTCCCGTCTCACCCAGGGGCCAGCCAGTTCCTCTGCAGGGCCAGACACAGGGCAGAGAGCCCGAGGCCTTCCCCTGAGAAGACCCTCAGAAGAGCCCTGCTGGGTCAGGCCAGGGAGGGTCCCTCCAGTCCAGCCTCCCGTCTCACCCAGGGGCCAGCCAGTTCCTCTGCAGGGCCAGCCACAGGGCAGGGAGGCCGAGGCCTTCCTCTGAGAAGACCCTCAGAAGAGCCCTGCTGGGTCAGGCCAGGGAGGGTCCCTCCAGTCCAGCCTCCCGTCTCACCCAGGGGCCAGCCAGTTCCTCTGCAGGTCCAGCCACAGGGCAGAGAGGCAAAGGCCTTCCCCTGAGAAGACCCTCAGAAGAGCCCTGCTGGGTCAGGCCAGGGAGGGTCCCTCCAGTCCAGCCTCCCGTCTCACCCAGGGGCCAGCCAGTTCCTCTGCAGGGCCAGCCACAGGGCAGAGAGGCCGAGGCCTTCCCCTGAGAAGACCCTCAAAAGAGCCCTGCTGGGTCAGGCCAGGGAGGGTCCCTCCAGTCCAGCCTCCCGTCTCACCCAGGGGCCAGCCAGTCCCTCTGCAGGGCCAGCCACAGGGCAGAGAGGCCGAGGCCTTCCCCTGAGAAGACCCTCAGAAGAGCCCTGCTGGGTCAGGCCAGGGAGGGCCCCTCCAGTCCAGCCTCCCGTCTCACCCAGGGGCCAGCCAGTTCCTCTGCAGGGCCAGCCACGGGGCAGGGAGGCCGAGGCCTTCCCCCGAGAAGACCCTCAGAAGAGCCCTGCTGGGTCAGGCCAGGGAGGGTCCCTCCAGTCCAGCCTCCCGTCTCCCCCAGGGGCCAGCCAGTTCCTCTGCAGGGCCAGCCACGGGGCAGGGAGGCCGAGGCCTTCCCCTGAGAAGACCCTCAGAAGAGCCCTGCTGGGTCAGGCCAGGGAGGGTCCCTCCAGTCCAGCCTCCCGTCTCACCCAGGGGCCAGCCAGTTCCTCTGCAGGGCCAGCCACAGGGCAGGGAGGCCGAGGCCTTCCCCTGAGAAGACCCTCAGAAGAGCCCTGCTGGGTCAGGCCAGGGAGGGTCCCTCCAGTCCAGCCTCCCGTCTCACCCAGGGGCCAGCCAGTTCCTCTGCAGGGCCAGCCACAGGGCAGAGAGGCCAAGGCCTTCCCCTGAGAAGACCCTCAGAAGAGCCCTGTTGGGTCAGGCCAGGGAGGGTCCCTCCAGTCCAGCCTCCCGTCTCACCCAGGGGCCAGCCAGTCCCTCTGCAGGGCCAGCCACAGGGCAGAGAGGCCAAGGCCTTCCCCTGAGAAGACCCTCAGAAGAGCCCTGCTGGGTCAGGCCAGGAAGGGTCCCTCCAGTCCAGCCTCCCGTCTCACCCAGGGGCCAGCCAGTCCCTCTGCAGGGCCAGCCACAGGGCAGAGAGGCTGAGGCCTTCCCCTGAGAAGACCCTCAGAAGAGCCCTGCTGGGTCAGGCCAGGGAGGGTCCCTCCAGTCCAGCCTCCCATCTCACCCAGGGGCCAGCCAGTTCCTCTGCAGGGCCAGCCACAGGGCAGAGAGGCCGAGGCCTTCCCCTGAGAAGACCCTCAGAAGAGCCCTGCTGGGTCAGGCCAGGGAGGGTCCCTCCAGTCCAGCCTCCCGTCTCACCCAGGGGCCAGCCAGTCCCTCTGCAGGGCCAGCCACAGGGCAGAGAGGCCAAGGCCTTCCCCTGAGAAGACCCTCAGAAGAGCCCTGCTGGGTCAGGCCAGGAAGGGTCCCTCCAGTCCAGCCTCCCGTCTCACCCAGGGGCCAGCCAGTCCCTCTGCAGGGCCAGCCACAGGGCAGAGAGGCTGAGGCCTTCCCCTGAGAAGACCCTCAGAAGAGCCCTGCTGGGTCAGGCCAGGGAGGGTCCCTCCAGTCCAGCCTCCCATCTCACCCAGGGGCCAGCCAGTTCCTCTGCAGGGCCAGCCACAGGGCAGAGAGGCCGAGGCCTTCCCCTGAGAAGACCCTCAGAAGAGCCCTGCTGGGTCAGGCCAGGGAGGGTCCCTCCAGTCCAGCCTCCCGTCTCACCCAGGGGCCAGCCAGTCCCTCTGCAGGGCCAGCCACAGGGCAGAGAGGCCAAGGCCTTCCCCTGAGAAGACCCTCAGAAGAGCCCTGCTGGGTCAGGCCAGGAAGGGTCCCTCCAGTCCAGCCTCCCGTCTCACCCAGGGGCCAGCCAGTCCCTCTGCAGGGCCAGCCACAGGGCAGAGAGGCTGAGGCCTTCCCCTGAGAAGACCCTCAGAAGAGCCCTGCTGGGTCAGGCCAGGGAGGGTCCCTCCAGTCCAGCCTCCCATCTCACCCAGGGGCCAGCCAGTTCCTCTGCAGGGCCAGCCACAGGGCAGAGAGGCCGAGGCCTTCCCCTGAGAAGACCCTCAGAAGAGCCCTGCTGGGTCAGGCCAGGGAGGGTCCCTCCAGTCCAGCCTCCCGTCTCACCCAGGGGCCAGCCAGTCCCTCTGCAGGGCCAGCCACAGGGCAGAGAGGCCGAGGCCTTCCCCTGAGAAGACCCTCAGAAGAGCCCTGCTGGGTCAGACCAGGGAGGTCCCTCCAGTCCAGCCTCCCGTCTCACCCAGGGGCCAGCCAGTTCCTCTGCAGGGCCAGCCACAGGGCAGAGAGGCCGAGGCCTTCCCCTGAGAAGACCCTCAGAAGAGCCCTGCTGGGTCAGGCCAGGGAGGGTCCCTCCAGTCCAGCCTCCCGTCTCCCCCAGGGGCCAGCCAGTTCCTCTGTAGGGCCAACACAACGGAGCTGCATGGGCAGGCTGGCCCCAGGCATCTTCCTTACTGCATGCTACAAAGTGTGCACGTGACACATCATCCCAGCAAATGTGCGAGTTGATTCTCGGGCATCCTAACAACCTGGAGGGACCCTGGAGTGCTCACCCCCTGTTCCGAACTGGTCTACCGTCTAACTCAGAAATTCCTTCAGAATCCCGGGAGAGATGCGCACAGAAGCCTCTCCCCAGAACAAAGCACTTGTTGGTCTCAATTCGTTCCACTGCTTCAGACCAACCAGATTCCACAGCAGAACTGAACCCCCACGAGGCTGCTGGTCCTGCCCTCTAGTGGCCAGAGAAGGAGCCACGGCTGTGCTCACCTGCACCTCAGGGGGCTGGTTCTTGTGCGCCTCCAGAGAGAGTTGGAGTCCACGCAGGCGCTCATCCATGTGGCGCACTTCCTCCTCCTTGCGCCACTGCAGCCTGTCCATCTGCACCTCCAGGAACATGAGCTCCTCCACCTTCTGCTGCAGGGTGGCCTCCAGCTGCTTCACTCTGGTACGCAGGTCTTCGTTTTCCTGGGAAGAGTGCTGCGGTCATCCCAGGAACCGCTCTTTGCTGAGCACAGCGCAGCACCGCCCCCTAGTGGCTGCTTTGCATCAGGGTTCAACCTGACTGGATAGCCCAGGCTAGCCTGAGTCAGATATCAGAAGCTAAGGAGGCACGCGCTTGGACGGGCGACCCCCCAGGAAAACAACAGGGTCAGGACGTGAAGGCAGGCCAGGGCAAGCCGCCTCGGAGGGCTCTCGCCTTGGGAATCCCGCTGGCAGCTGGGACTGGCCAGGACTCCCCCCCCCCCCCCCCACACCAAGCTGTTCAGCAGTTGCTTTGCAATAACCCAGTTTGGAGCACATGAGTCTTGAATCGGGCCATGGGCAAGCAGATTCCCCCCCCCCCCCCCCGTTGCTTCTTACAGCCACCTGTGTTTAAAGCCTGCAATTCTTGCATTTAAGTGGGCAGAGAAAGTGAATAAGCCACAGCTGCAGGTTTTGTTGGATCTAAAGCCCCCCCCCCCCATCCCTCCTCTGCCTTTTCCTTACTTAGGACACTCTGCAAAGCTAACTCTGCAATCACCCTTAACTTAAAGGGGGCTGTTGTGTGCCCCAGGCATGACACCCGCCAAGCACCCCCATGCAGCAACACAAAATCTCAAAGACCAGGATATTCAATATATTACACAATGAGCCTCTTAAACTGCAAGAATATTTTTCAGCTCAGACTGATTGTAATTTGAGTCCAGGGCCCCTTGAAGACGCACAATGTTTTATTCTGAGTATAAGCTTCAACTGGGTATGTCCACTCTGTTATATTCAGGCCACCCACCTGAATATTTTTATTCATTTACCTATTCCATTTAAGCCCCGCCTTACCCTCCTCCCTCCCCTCCATTTTACCCTCACAACAACCAGGCCAGGTAGGTTAGGCTAAGGCTGAATGACTCGCTCACGGCCGCCCAGTAAGCTTGCAAGGCAGGGCAGGTTTCCTGGGCCCTCGTCTGACACAGGCCCCACTCAAGCCAGCGGTGGGAACCCTGGCAGCCACAAGACCCTCTGGGCAACGACCTTGCTCGCATTCCCAGAACATGGGGTGGGTGCTGTTTGGGGGGGCAGAGGTGGCACGTCAAGCAGTCCCCTGCGGCTCCTGAGCCACTGAGTGAGCATCCCTGGTCTAAGGCCTTTCTATCCCTGCCTCCTCCTAAAAGGACCCAGGTGGGTTGAAGCCGCAGGAGGAAGCCTGAGGCCACCTGGAAGGCCAGCCAAGTTCGAGCCCTGGCGTCAGCTCCCTTCCTCTGCAGCAGCGTTGTGGTTGTTAGTGGCAAAGTCGTGTCCGACCCATCGCAGCCCCATGAAGCAGCGTACGGGCACACAAGAGTGGACATCAGGAGTACAACTTTGTCGGCCTCAAAGGTGCCGCCGGCTAGACTCACACTCTGTCCTCCTCCTAAAAAGGACTGTCTGGTGGGACGGCAGGGACGTGGCTGGCAGATCAAAGAAGCCAGCGGCTGCATGCCAACGCCTGCGAGGGCACACCCACGTGTCTGCAGTGTCTGCAGTGCCAGCACTTCCCACCTGCTGCAGCTGAGAGGTAGCAGGTGCCTCCGCAGTCCCTGAAGAGGAGGGTGACCCTGCTGGCTCATGGGGGGGGAGCGTGGAGGAGTGCTGGAGGGAGGCCGTGCTCCCTTTCTCCTGGGTGTCCCGTGCCCCCAAAGACCAACTGGTGGAGAATCAGAGGCAGATTTGGAAGCGGGAGGGAGGGGGACGAGAGGCAGAGCCTTACCTTGGCCATCAGGGCCGGGGGCTGAGCGGACACAGTAACCAGCTGCTGCAGAAGCCCTTGGGTAACCTCCAGGCTCTGCTTCAGGCCCTCGTTCTCCACAGTCAGGTTGTGGATCCGCTTCTCGGAGTCCGTCACTCCCTGGGGTGGGAAGGGAACCAGGAAGTGCTTTCTGCCAGCGTCAGGCCCCTTGGGATTCCGGGAAGGCGGGGGACCCCAAGGCGCTTTCCTGGGCCCTACCCGCCAACCCTCTCCCACCCCCTTCTCCAGGCCTTTCCTCACCGTGCCCAGCCGGAGGCGTTCCAGTTCCTCTTCCCGCTCACCAATTTGCTGCTTCAGGTCCTGGATCTGCCGGGAAAAGAGCCACAGGCAGGAGAGTCAGCGGCCCCAGGAGCCAAGAGGGCCTTTCACCAGCCACACACCCCCCTGGGCAGAAAGGACCCCTTTGAGCCCGCTAGACTGGCCCCCAACTGGCTTTGGCTGTCCTGGGGTCCCAGTTTTATCACACCAGGGCCTGCTCAGCAGCTGCCCCAGAGCTTTGGAACGCCTCCCTCCAGCAGTTCTACTGGCTCTTGGCGCAGTAAACACGTGAGTGTTTCTCCCGGGCTCCAGACATCCTTTCCCTTGAGTTTGGGCTATCTTGCACTGGCGTATCAGGAATCTGAAAGATCTTCACTGTGGCAGAGAGCTTGAGTGACAGGCTGTTCCAGGTGTTCTGACTAGCCAGCAACAGCTGGAAGAGTGATAAGGCAGAAACCTGCATGGAGAGAAGATCTCTCTGTGCCTTAGCGGTAAAAACTCTACTCTGAGGAGATTTTAGACACAATCGTGACTAATCTGTCTGGATTCAGCAGAAGATGAAAGCTGTCAGGAAAACCGGGACTGATATTTCAGTAGTGGTGTGGGACTTCCCAATCATGTGAAAGCAAAGGGGAGAAAACTTTGAGAGAAGATAAATCCCTGACCAATTAAAAGGGGGAAATTAATTGTGAGGATTTCCCATTACTGGTGTGAGAGGAACTTACTTCAGTCCTCTCAGGAGTTAGGAGGAATCTGGTGTTCCTAAGGAAGGGAGACTGGGGTACTAACAGGATCCCAGCCTTCAAAGGAAACCAGGGGAGGTTAAAGGAATTCAAAGAAAAATACTGAAGTGGTAAACACAGCCTCAAAAGCCTCTCCTGTGAAGATATCAGAGACAAGAAAAGGCTTCCACGCAAAAGTCTGCATTTTAGACCTAGAAACTGTACAACTGATTTTTACATCAGAGCTTTATCGCCTCATTCCAACTAACCTTTCCCGGTTTATTAAATAAAATATTTTACTTTGCTTGGCATAGAAATAATCCTGCAGTGCCATATTGAAAAGGTCTGACACTCTCCCTCAGGGTTCCAGTGCTGAGCTAAAAGCCGAATTATCTGGGTGGGACAACTGGCTTTATTATTTCACCACAAAGGAAGCATGCAATTTGGGCATCTCACTCAGTGTGGGAGCACAGTTTTCTTTTGGCAAGAAAATTTTACCTCAGAGGGGGCTCATCAGAGATTTGGGGAGTGGAGCCTGGAGAGGACGGGATTGCGGGAGGGGAGATCTCAGAATGGTCCAAGGCCACAGAGTCCCCCCTCCAAAGCAGCCATTTTCTCCAGGGGAACTGATCTCTGTTGCCTGGAGGTCAGCTGTAAAAGCAGGAGGTCTCCAGTCCCGGCCTGGAGGTTGGCAACTGTAAGCTGCATCCTGCTCAGTCTCTGACAGGTCTGCCTGTGCACCTTGACTTGTTTCCCACAGATCTCCCCCCCTTCCCCCACAGAGCAGCTGCCACGGTTGGAACCAGGTGCTGATCTCACCTGTCGTCGGAAGCCCCCTGCCAGCCGCTGCTTCTCCTTCTCCCGCTCCTCCGCCTGGTGCCTGAGGCTGGCCACCTCCTCTGCCAGCCGGCTCCGCTCCCCTTGGAGGGCGCTGACAGACTCCACCAGCTGATGCAGACCCGCAGGGGCCACGGGGTACAGCAGGCAGGTTGAGGGCAGCTTCGTACCTGGCCGGAGGAGAGAAGGGGCACCTTGATTCTGAAGGTCCTAACAGAATGAGCCATTTGTTTATTTATTTATTAGATTTTCACACCGTCCTCCCAGCAAACCGGCTCATGGCGGTGTACAAAATTATAGGAAACACGGAATTAAAGCAGATAAAATTTAAATAAATAATGGCAGGTTAAAACAGCAGCAACCTTTCCACAGAGCGTCTATTATAATTGCTGGAATTCTCCCAAAATTCAGGCCCGTTTGGGAGTGAATGGACGGATGGGTGGGTGGGTATTTGGGGCCATGAACGGGCAGGCAGATAGGTGTCAATTCTGAAGGGAGAGCTCCGTTTTACAGGCCCTGCGGAATTGTGCAGAGCCTGTGACTGGCCCGGGGTGACCCTGTGAGCTTCCCTGGCATAAGGAGAGCTTCAAATCCAGGTCTCCCAGATGCTAGTCTGGCACACCGATCGCTAGGACCCACTGGCTCTCTTGGTGAGAACGAGAACCAAGCTACTCTGAGGTGGTCCTGAGGCCAAGCACCCTCCTGCCCCCCCCCCCCCAAGCAGGCCCAACTCACCTTCGTGGGTTCCCTCCAGGAGGCCTTGCTGCTCCGAGATGATCCCCTCCAGGCTCTCGATGAGGCAGAGCTTGTCCTTCACCCGCTGCCGGTAGGCCCTCCTCAGTCCCCGCAGCTGCTTGTGGCGCCGGCTCTCCTCCTTGCGCAGGCGGGAGCGATATTCGCCGGCCTTCTGCTGCAGCTGCTGCAGCTGGGTGTACTGCTCCAGGAAGGAGAGCAGGTGGGACACGACGGAGACGAGGGGGGACTCGGGGGCCTGGGGGGGGGCAGAGGGAAAGGGGAGAGAAGACAAGGAGGCCCAGGTGTGGGGAGAGAGTGGAGTTACCCAGAGGCCACGCAGAAGGAGCCGTGGGAAGGAGGTCGCCATGGCTCCATGCGCCCCTGAACTGGTCTCTTCGTGGCCATGCGGCATCCCTCTCCAGCCACCCCTAGACAAGCCCCAGAGTATGCTGGGAATTGTTACCTTTCCACCAGGCAGCTCTTTCTCCGCCAGGCCGAGCTGCATAGCAGCCTCTTCTTTGAGGGTCCGGAATTCTGTGAGGGGCGTGGGGGCCTCCCCCAACAGCCCAGGGCCTTCCTCATCTTCCTCGTCCTCGGTGCCGCCACCTCCCTCGCTGTCCGAGCTGCCTGAAGGGGGACAGGACCCACACTGCCAAATGGCCCCCATCGGAGCTGACCGGCTCCCCTCCTCTGAGAGCATCATCATGGCCCAGAGCCCTTCTTACGGTGCCCCCTCAGAAGCAGCTTCCAATCACCTTCCCTTCCTCTCCCCACCACAGACACCCTGTGAAGTGGGTGAGGCCGAGAGAGCCCTGAGATTACTGAAGAAGAAGAAGAGTTGGTTCTTAGAGGCCGCTTTTCCCTACCCGAAGGAGGCTCAAAGCGGCTTCCATTCACTTTCCCTTTCCTCTCCCCACAACAGACACCCTGTGAAGGAGGGGTGGCTGAGAGAGTCCTTACTGAAGAAGAAGAAGAAGAGTTGGTTCTTAGATGCCCCTTTTCTCTACCCAAAGGAGGCTCAAAGTGGCTTACAGTCACCTTCCCTTTCCTCTCCCCACAACAGACACCCTGTGAGGGGGGGGGGGAGGCTGGCAGAGCCCTGAGATTACTGAAGAAGAAGAAGAGTTGGTTCTTATATGCCGCTTTTCTCTACCCAAAGGAGCCTCAAAGCAGTTTACAGTCTCCTTCCTTTTTCTCTCTCCACAACAGACACCCTGTGAGGGAGGTGGGAGAGCCCTGACAGAACTGCTCACGCAGAATAGCTTCATCCGTTCTGTGGCGAGCCCAATGTCACCCAGCTGGCTACATGTGGAGGAACGGGGAATCAAACCCATCTCACTGTATTAGATGCTGCCGCTGTTAACCGTGACACCAGGCTGGCAAGTTAATTAGGAACGGAGCAAAGCAGCCCTTTCCTCCGTCTGGAACTTCATTCCCATCCAGTGGGTGCCCCAGATCCAAGTGTGTGGGGCCAGGGAGGGAGAGCTCTCCTTGCTAACATTCTCCACCCCGTGGATCATGCAATAAACCTCCCCCACGTCCCCCTTTGTTGCCTCTCTTGTCCCAGACCCTCCCTTCGAAATGGGCTCCAGCTTCCACCCCGGAGCCATCTCTGCGGCATCCTTTCTGAGACTCCAGATGAGGCCACCCCCTGGGGCCCACCTGACAGGCGGTGCCCTCACCTGTGCCGTCTGCCTGGATGTTCCTTGGGCCTTGCCTGCCATTCGAGCAGCTATGAATGCACGAGGAGGCCGGGGGGTGGGGGGGGAGGGGGCGGGATACCTACTCTCTAGCTCTGCCAGCTCTGCCCAGAGGTCCTTCTGCTGCGGCTTCTTGGTCCTCCTGGGGGGCTCCGGAGGACACGCTGTGGGGCCCTGCAGAGGAAGGGGGTCAGAGACATGCCTCAGCATCAAGGTACAGGGCATCATCCACAAGAACATCCCAATGCAGAATGACCCCAGTCCAAACTGGGAAGAAGACCATTCCCCACCACCAGCCAGCTTCAGAGAGAGGAGAGGAGAAGGGGAGGGGGGGCAGAGAGGCCAAGGCCTGACGTTGGCTCCTGGGTCTGAAGGTGGACGTTCCCCTCCAGCACCGAGGCTGATGGCCACTGATGCTCATCCTCCCCCACAGTCTTGCCTGCTCTGACCCACAGCAGCCTTCCAAGGTCTTGGGCAGAGCAGTTTTACATCCCCTCCTGCCTGGTCCTTTCCAACTGGAGTGGCTGCCGGGGATTGAACCTGGGACCTTCCGCATGCATGGCAGAGGCTCCCCCACTGAGCCACAACCCCTCCCTGTCCCCCACATCGCCCTCTGGGATCCTGAGCTGGCCTCAGCAGTACACATCTCTAGCAACTGCAAGCAAAGATCCGTGAGCGCGTGGCTATCATGCTGGATGAATGCAGAGTCTAGAGGAAATGCATGTGGTGCTTCTCCCGGGCACTGGAAACTAGCAGGGGGAGGAGATGCCAGTTGAGCTGTCAAAATCCCCCACCTCTCCCGACAGAGGCTCCGCGATGCCTTGAGACCAAATGAGCCCCCCACCCTCGGGCCTTTTTCCTGAGAGCAGCAGAAAACTCCTGCTGGGAGACTGACCGTGTGCTGCTCTCCTTGGCCAGGCGCAGAGAACATTTTGTTTGGCTCCTATGGAAGAGGCTGGGAAATGCACACCTGAGACAGGTAGACGGGGGATGGTGGAAAGGAGGGCTTTGGAAGAGAGCGGGAAAGTTCAGGCCTGGCATCTTGAATGCTCATTCCCAGCTGGTCTTCCCCTCCGATGGTGACACTTCGTCCCCCCACCCCATCCCCCGCAATTAAGAGCCTTCAGCGGCTGGCACGGCTGACCGAGTGGCTTTCGGCCAGAGCCACCGGCCACCACGGCTCCACTCCCTGGGCGGCCGAGAAGGCGGGCCCTCCCTGAACCAATCTCCCCCCCCCCCCCCCCCCGAGGAGAAAGGCCTTGCAGGATTCCCCTCCGACTGGAAGCTAGCATTAAGTCTGAGGAGGTTTTACAATAAACAAATACGTGAGCTTGGGAAATGCCTGGGGCTTTCCACGCAGAGAGACCTGCAAAAAGGCAGTCTTTCAAAATAGCAAGCTCCCCACCAAAAAAACCAGGCCTGGCCACCCTAGTTAGGAAGCTGCTCTGTTTCCATGGTGACAGGCGCTATGGAAACACCATCAGCAAGCCATGGGCCTGCTGGCTGATGAAAAGATCCAGACTGATTCCTCTTGCTGCTCTCATCTGGCAGGAAAGGACCACTTTTCCCAAGCCCAGGGAGGAAGCGGGCCAGCCTCTCTCCCTGAAGCTCAGCTTCCTTGCCATCCATCTGCACCCTGTTTTTATGCTCAGGACATGCCACAGACTTCTGAGCACATGAAGAGTTCGCCTCCATCAGAAGCCAAGGCCAGCCACCGGCCCTCGAGGCTCTGCTGCTTCAGGTCAGTTCTGATGAATTTCCCGCACAGGAAGCACAAATGTTGTGTGCATGGAATGGTGGGAAACCCACACAGAGCTGGCCGCGCTGAGAAGGCTGCACGCAGGCCCACCTCTGTTCTTGACAGACGTCCCACACGGCCCCGCACCTTCCATTCCACAAAATAAGTCTGGCTTCACCCGTGAAAAGGAGAAGGAGGGCTGGGTTTTTATACCCCGCTTTTCACAGCCCAAAGTGGCTTCCAACTGCCTTCCTCTCCCCACAGCAGAGACCCTGTGAGGGAGGTGGGGCTGAGAGAGCTCTGAGAGAACATCCCTAGGAGACTGTGACTAGACCAAGATCACAAGGTAGGAGGTGATGGGAAAGACTTCTGCCTGAGAACCTGGAGAGCGGCTGCCGGTCTGAAGAGACCTGATAGATCAGTACAAGGCGGCTTCCTGGAGGGGGGGTGCAGCTACTCAGGGGGAAGAGGGGAGAAAGCGTTCTTCAAAGGAAAAATCATTCAGGCCGGCATGCGTGGGCGTTGACAGGACCAGGGCAGGGGAAAGAGAGGAGGCAGGCTTGATGTAGCTTCCTGGCAGTGGGGGGGGGGTCCTGCTTCCCAGGCTCCGTTGCTCACACCAGGAGGGGGAGGATGGTCCCTGCACCAAGTAGGAGAGGGAGCAGGAGAGAGGCGCAAGGCATGAGTGGATGGGACAGAGGCATGCTTGCATGCAATCTTTTTAACGGGGCCCCTCTCTGTGGATTTCCCGCCCAGGCCAGCCCCATCCGGTCAGGTCACCAAAGCAAAGCGGGGTCAGCCCTGGGAAGGGCGACCCCCAACGGCTACCAGGGGCAGGCAATGGCAAACCGCCTCCACACGTCTCTTGCCCCGCTGCCAGCCAACCCGAGAACGCCCTGGCTACAGAACGCAGGAGCCACACGCTGAATAAAACAAAGGATGACCACTCCATGCCCAAATGGCCGGGAATCCTTCGGAGAGCCCCTGCCAGTCTGAGGAGACGCCCTGCCCCTGGGGCACCCAGAGGGCAGCTTCATGCGCCCAAGAGAAGGGCAGGGAGACCTCCCGTCTTGCAGCCCACGGCAGTGTCCTAACACAGAGCCTGCTTACAGGAAGGCAGGGGGAGGGGCATATCTGCGCAAAGCCCCCCCCCACTGCAGATGCACGATGCCGCCCCCCACCCCTCCGTACCACTGGAACCCCTCGCGCCTGGCCATGCAGCACCAAGGGGCAGAAGGCCCTGCGGACACACGGGAAGAGAGCCAGGGTGCCGCTTCTCAGGGGCTGGCCCTGGGTGGGTGTGGCACTGCCCACCGCCAAATGGCTTCAGCCCCCGCAGGCAAAAGGCATAGGGGGCAACCCTGGCGCCTCCGCAGGAGCGGGGCAGGACACACACACACACACACACACACACACACACACACACGGTGCACAGTCACTCTGGGCCTGCCTTCAGCTTTCCCAGTTAGCGGCCTGAGCCCCACACTGATCTCCCCCCTTTTAAAAGACCTTTTTCTCTCCCTGCGGCCAACAGCTGGGCCACTGAAGCCGGACCCTGATGCGTCTCTGTGGGTGCAGCAGAAGAACCGACCCGCTGGAGAACAGGAGGGCCGCAGTTCTGTGGGGCTTTGACTGGGGCAGGCCAAGGAGGTGCCCTGGTGCCCATGGGGCTGCCCATGGAAGCGCCTCTGCTTGGCATGCACGAGGCCCCGGCAGCCTGGAAAGGGCCAGGCGGGGTGGGGGGGGGGTGCGTGTGGCGGACCCCTCGAGAGCGGCTGGCGCTGCCCTGCATGGCAGACCCCCGGAGGGACGGCAGGGGCTCAGGGTCAGAGTCCCGGGCTCCCCTCCCCTCCCCTCCCGGTGCAACGAGCAGGGGCGGCCATCGCGGGCAGCTCCCCCCCACCCCCCGGGCGAGGGGACACCTGCAGCAGCAGCAGCAGCAGCCCTCCCGCCCCCCTCCCGCCCCCCTCCCGCCCGATCCTTCCGCGTCCCTTACCCGGGGGCAGCGCGCCGGGCCGCCCTCCTGCTGGGCCTGGCCGCCGGCATCCTTCCGGAAGAGGCTGTAGAAGATGTAGACGAGCAGCGAGTAGAAGGCGTACATCCTCCCCGCCCGACGCGCCGCCGAAACCGGCCCCGGCCGCAGCGCCCCTGCCCAGCCTGCCCGCGCCTGCCCGCCCGCGCCCGGCGCCGCCCCCTGCCTGCCTGCCTGCCTCCCTGCCTGCCAGCCTGCAGCAGGGCTCGGTGGGAAGCTGCCCGGCCGCCGCCTCCGGGCCCGCCTCCCTGGGGCTTGGCGGCCCGTCCCTCGCCAAGGATGCCAGCCTCCCGGCGGGAATGCCCACTCCCCCGGCAGCAAGCGGATGCTTGGGGGGAGGCAGGGGGCTCTGGGGCAGTTGCCCAGCCTGCAGATGGCGATCCTGGGTGCCAGCCTCCAGGTCCGACCTGGGGATCCCTACAGCTCATCTGCAGGATCAGCCCCCTCCCCCGGAGTAAACGGCAGCTTTGGAGGGCAGACTCCGCAGTACTGGGGCCTCTGACCTCCCACACCAAAATCTCCAGTGTTTCCCGGCCTGGATTTGGCACCCCTGCCTCCCCCTCCCCCCCCCACTGGTCAGGAAGGGACCAGGAAGCCCTTGAAAAGGCACCAAGCAGCCAGCCTCTCCTGTGCTTTGATTGGCTGCATGGCAGGCGGAAGTTCAGCAGGGCAAACACACAATGGGGACATGGGGCCCTGACAATGCATTTTGCACTCAAGGAATTCCAGGCGGCTCAGGTTTCACTCTCCCCCATTTTTGCTCACAACAACCCTGAGAGGTAGGTGAGGGAGAGCGATTGGCTCAGGGTTAGCTAGGAGGCATCATGGCTGAATTGAAATTTGAACTCTGAGTTCCTCAAACACTCTGCGCCGTGCACCACACGGGCTCCTACTGAGCTTTCCCAGCAGAATTCCCTCCTGCGGTCCTGCCACATTCCAAGGCACCAGCCTTCAAGAAACAGGACAGCTGAGCATCAGAGCCTCCCACTGGTCCCTGGCTGGTTTTCAGAGGTATACTGCCTTCAAAGAGGAGCCTCCACTAGTTTATCAATGCCTACTAATCAGGATAATAATTTTTTTAAACAAAAATTGTATCTCACTTTTCTCACCTCCCAAAGAAGCCAACAATTTAAAGCATGCACCAGAAAATCACAATTACAAAACTATTACAATCACACACACACACACACCCCACATCCTGCAAGGCCACCTGTTCCTACCTCTGCAGCAACTGAGGCCCAGGTGTTCTCAGGAGGGAGGCAGCCTCTGAATGGGGACAAACCTGCTTGAAAAAGCTCTAGAGCTGCACACAATGTCTCCCGGTTCGTATTTCAGAACGCTACAAAAGTGAGGGAGGGAGAAAGGGGGGGCCTCTGTCGCCCTTCCTGGACCTTCCGTTCCTATAGCCCATGAACAGGCTGCAGCTGGTAGGGCTCATACGGCAGGAAGCAGTCCTTCCAGGAACAGCAGCATGTCAACTGTGGGGAGACTGTGGGTCAGCCATCCAACATGTGGGTCTTAAATGGGGGGGGGAGGGTGCTGTACATTCCCCGCCCCCACACACACACAGCTTCTGCAGCCTCTTTGTCAAGCTGGCTCAAAGGAACCCCCTAGTCTTCCACCACATATTATTGTAATATTTATCATCTGGCAGAGCAAAACACAGAAGGCACCTATATAATAAAAACTGCATAGCTAAGCAGGTATACCGGTCATGCAGACAGACTGACCACCCTAACACGGAAATTGGAGCTCTGCACACGGTAAAGGTCACTACAAAATCTGCACAGACCACGAGGGGCCGTGTCCTCACTGCACAGTCCATCCTGCAACCATCCCAGATGGACCAACTTCCTCCTGCCTCGTGCCCCCCCCCCCCCGTCAGTTGGTGTCAGCCAAAATAAAGAGGAGTCGGGAAGCTACTTAAAGATCAGAAGGCTTTTATTTCAGCAGAATAAGATTTTGTGAAATTTGTTTGTTTACAACATTTTTGTAATGGCCTTTTTACTTTGCAGAACTAAAAGGCGGCTTACAATGAAAACAGAACAAGAGTTATAAAGAGACATATAAAAGACCATAATTTAACATTTCTGATTAGGACGGCTAATTGGTAAAATCTAAATTAGACCAGAGCCTATCTCAATGAAGTATCCCTTCACTGGGCAGACATTTTATGCAAGATTATCTCTTTTTGTAGGCCGGGTCAAGGGGACACAAGATTCAGGCAATACAGGGGGGGAATTTACTGATTTAAAACTGAGATCTGATCAAGAAAGATGCAGAGACCTCTGGTAGTTATTCTAAACGAGTCCTACAATTTGCTAGAGTACCATCGTTAGTGAGAAAGCAATCCCGGGTCCTTGTTTGACCCAGGTCCGAAGCTCACTTCAAACCTCACAAGGATCCTCCAGTCAGAACTCCAGATGGAGTCTCCCTTCCCATTTGCAAGAGATCAGAGATTTTTAGATCATCAAGGACGGTCCTGGAAGGCCATTCTAACTGTCCCAAAACCTTACTGTTATCATCCCTCTCTTCCTCCCACCCCCTCCCTTCCTGTCTCCTCAGCCCCCAACTCTTCTCTAGGGCACTACAGCGCATGGGAGACCCCTCCCCTCCAGCATGGGGGAAAGGACCACAGAGTCAACAGCAGGAGGTGAAGAGACCCCCTAACCGCACAGTCCTTTGGGATGAACCCTGCCAAAGAGAACGGAGTTGACGTCTGGGGGGACCTTCAGGTTTATTCAAGGTCTAAGCGTTTTTGGGCCTGCCCAGGATAAAACTTTGTTGGTCTCAAAAGGTGCCCTAGATTCAAACTTTGTTCTGCTACCTGGTGACCTACCTGAATCTACCTGCCAAAGGGGGTCATTCTCCATTCTCTCCATGCACGGCACACTTTGGGGAAAAGAGGACCAGCACAATCTGACCTCTTCCTTGGCACCTCCACGGAGGCCGACTCCACTGGGGTGGCTCAGTCAGACGGAGCACCTGGGCTCATGCGCCCCCCCCTCGCTGCAGCAGAGGAAGCTGCTGCATTCACCCCACACAGCCAGCCTACCACAAGCCTGGCCATGCCTGTCCCCTCCTGAACCTGCAACCACCACTGAGCCCTGTGGCCTTTGGCTTCCAGAGCAGCTCGCCCTTCTGCCCCCAAAGGGCCCCGCTCTGCTGTCAGCGGCAGGATGACCCACAGGCAGCAGAAGAGCAGAGAAAAGCTCTGAGGCGACTCCGCCCCTTCCCAAGACTTTGCTGAGCTCAGCACTCACAGGCTCCGCCCACTCCCAGTTGCCCATGACTCAAGCCCTGCCCAGCATCCCTGCAGGTGTTCCTCGCTCAGGAACGGAGGCCTTGGCTGTGTGGGTCGTGCTGGCCGGAGGAAGACGCAGGCAGGAGAGGGGCAGGAGCTGCCTCAGGTGCCCTCTGTGGAGCTTCTGGCGGGTTCTGGAGCTTTCGCCTTGGACTTTGGCCTCTTCTTGCAAGGCTGGGTGGAGGCAGCCTGGAGAGAGGAGAGGCCAAACCGGAGCGAGTGACCCCTCTGCCCACTCAAATCCCACACCCAGCAGCCTACTGCAATGTGACGGTTACATCAAGGGCTACTAGCCACGGTGGCCGAGGGGAACCCCCAAGTAGGACCCTGGATCATCCCGGTCGCTGTCCTTTGCACCCACTCAATTCATTTTGAAGCCAGGCCTCCAGAACTGCCTGCAGAAGCCCGGGAGATTTTGGGCAGCAGGATCCTCTCCCCAAATGTGCCTCTCTGTGAATCACAGGATCCCGCCTGCAGGCCAGGTCCTCTCACCTGGGGGGGGGGGAAAGCCCTTCTTACCTTCATGGGCCGTTTTTTGACCTGGAAGAACTGCCCGAGCTTCCTCTGCTTCGAGCCGCCCTCGGCTGCAGGGCCTGGCAACTGGGGCTGGGAAAGCTTCAGACAGGCCTGACGCCACCTTGCCATCCGCTGGCAAACGCGGCTCTCGCTGGAAGAAAGCAAACTGGATAAGCAAGAGGGACGGGGGGGGGGGGGGGAAGATGTAGCGCCCTGCAGTCTGTCTATGTGCAAAGCCCTCCTGTCTCTCCCCGCTGGCCTGTGAATCTGCACCCAGGAGGCTGCTCACGCCTTGTCCAGCACACACCGCCCTGTCGAGGGCTGAGCACACACTGCAGTTCCTGCCTTCTGAGTCTTGCTGGAGGGGAAATGGTTGTTCTGGCTCGCCAGCTTCCAGGACACAGCCCCAATGCACGGTCTGAGGGACACTGCTCCAAGACGAGGGCGCTTGCGTGGGGTGGACACCGGTCTGAGCGTAGAGAGCAAAGCTGGAGGCCCAGCAGGAGAGGCCAGCTTTTAGCACAGAAGGGAGGATTCTGGCAGGCAGGGCTTTCCTCCCATCGTAGTGGCAGAATGGGGGGGGAGGGTGAGCAAGTGCCAAAGTCCTTCCTTCCCCCACCTCCTCCCCACATCCTATGCTGCCAACAGTGCCCCACTTTTCTAAAACGGCATCTTTGGGGAGCCAGGCTCTCTCCCTGTTCTCTGCCCACTCCAGAGTGCCTCCCTCTCTCCCGGCCCGGCCTGGCTGGGCTATGGCTGAATGGGAGAACGATGCTCTGACAGCTGCCAAAGGAGTCCCAGCCTGGGGGGGCGGGGGGGGCAGGCAGGTTGTGGTGAGCTGGTTGGAGCTGGAAAAGCCCGAGAGATCGTGCACTGCCCCAGCAGGGAGGGTGCAGCTATGGCCCGGGACAGCCAGGCAACCACAACCCCGATCAGTCAGTAGCACGATACCCTGGTATGAACTGGGAGGGGTAGGGAACACCCCAAAAGACAGAGGTAGAGTTCAAAGGGATCTGAACACGCTGGAGAAGTGGGCGACTGAGCAAGATGCCATTCAGCAAAGAGAAGTGCGGAGTTCTCCATCTGGGTCTCAAAAATGAGAACCAGGCCTCCTGGGTGTGTGAACGCCCATGATCCTGGGCTCCTTGTGGCCTGTAAGCGAAATCTGAGCAGACAGTGTGGTAGTGAAGAAGGCAAATGCAGTCTTGGGCTGTATCAACTGAGGCATCACATCCAAATCGCAAGATGTCAAAGTCCTCTCTGTGCCGTGTGCCACATTGGTCAGAGCCCCAGAGGCTGTTCTGCCTGTCTGTGCCGGGGGGTGGGGTGGGGGGGGAGCACGGTGGGCGGGAGGAGGCTGCAGCACTCATCCTGCTCCTGGGCTTCCCAGAGGAAACTGGACGGCCGCAGAAAGCTGGACTGGACAGATGGCCACGAGGGCTGACCCAGCAGGGCTCTACTTACGTCGTGGTGTTAACACTCACTTCATGTGCTTCTCGTGAGCCAGGAACCGCACCAGGCCAGCCTCGTCCGGTTCTCTCCACTCCAACACGACGTGGCTCAGCTCGGCCACCTCCGGCTGCAGGAAGAGTCGCCGTGCCTCCTCCAGGGGCCAGCTGGTGGGCACCGGGTGCTTCTGCAAGGGGTAGAATGGGTCCCCCGTGACGTGGGCCTCTCTCCTCCTTGCTGGTGCCACACGGGCAGGGAGTGAAGCCTCGAGGGCGGAGGGACCGAGGCACAGCTGGTCTCCTTGGGCCGGTGAGTCCGACCCCCCCCCTACACTCACACTTAATTTTACCCTCTGCAGTTGGGTATCCTCTGGGCTGAAAAAGGGAAGGAGTAGATCCTTAAGCGTCAGGGTGTGTTGCTGGTGACTCAGATCAGGTTAATTCAGGCCATCTCATTCCCCATTCCTATGGGATCCCAGGATCAGAACCACACAGAGCTGGAAGAGACCACCACGGGCCATCCAGTCCAGCCCCCCACCCTCTTGGTGACTTAAAATCACACACCCCTGATGGGCTCATCCCATCTCCTCCTAAAAACATAGAGTGAAGGAGACTCCATCCAGCGGATTCCATCCACGAATGGCCCTCGCCCTCACACAATGCTTCCTCATATTTAGGTGGAGCCTCCTTTCCCTCAGTTTGTCCCTAAACCTGCAGTAAACAAGTCGGCCCCCTCCTCAACTTACCTGCCTGACGTAGTTCAACACAGCTGTCCCATGACCCCTCGCGCTCCTCTCCTCCAACTCTCTCTACTTCTCTCCTCCTTGGCCCCCGCCCCTGCCCTGAGGAATGAGCTCCCAAGAGAGGGCAGGGCCCAGAGGGAACTTGCCAAGAGAGAGCAGGGCCTGCTAGATGGAGCTCTTCTGCTGGGTTGGGGCTGGTTAGGAAACCACATTATAGCAGCCAGGCCTCCCTCCCACTCATCTCCCGACTCTTACCTCCTGTTCGGCAACCAGGTTCCCTGGAAAAAGTCTTGGTTGGTCTCAAAGGTGCCCCTGGACTGTCCTGCTGCCTTGGACCCACCGGGCTTCCCGCCTGAATCTCGTGCCAACGTGTGAGGGGTGGCCAGTTTGAAGTGGTCCAATTCCTCTGCTCTCCTTAACAGTTGGGCCCACAAAAGTTTCCCCCGGGGAAGGTTCCCAGGAGGGGCCATTTTCCCAGCGGGCACCCAGGGTCACACGGTGCTCGTCCCAGTGGGGCTAGCAGCTCTGGAGGGGCCTGTGGGAAGGGTCCTGGCCAGCCGCCTTCCCCTATCTCCTTGGCACTGCTGCCGGCCAACCGAGACGTCCCTCGGGGCTGCTGCCCTCAGCTCCCGTTGCAAGAGGGCTAAAGGGGAAGCCGTCCTGCCACGATCCCACCCACCAGACCTCGTCCTCAAAGTTGTAGCAGGCCCAGGGGCAGGACAAAGGTGGGGGGGGGTCCAGGAGGGACGGAGGAAGCGGCCCCAGTACCTGCGGACTGACACACTCCAAGACCCGCTCGATGGTCCCATGTTGCCGCAGCAGCTTCAGGGCCTTTTTGGGGCCCAGACCCCGGATCTTTCCACAATAGTCGCAGCCGAGCAGAATGCAGAGGTCCACAAACTGCATTGGGGGAGAGACAGGGGAGGGGGAGGTTCACCAACTGTCTCAAAATGTTCCTGCTCCCACGCTGCCGTGCCAGCCATGAAAGCATCAGAATGGCCCCTGTGGCATCAGCCCAGCAAGGAGGGCCTGTCTAGTCCAGCATCCCAAAACACACCAGTTCCTCTGGGGGCCAAGCAGGGAGGATGCAGGGCCAAGGCCTTCCCCTGAGGGTGTCCCCTGGCTCTGGGATTCAGAGACACGGATCCAGCCCCTTCTGTCCAGACAGCCTCCCCCCTGCCCCCTTCCACTTCTCACCTGCTCCTGCGTCATCCCCAGCTTCTCCAGAACGACGGGCAGGGAGATCTCCTCCAGGTCACTAGGGAAGGAGAGCTGGTTTTTTATACCTTGCTTTTCACTGCCCAAAAGAGTTCCAAAGTGGCTTACAAACACCTTTCCCTTCCTCTCCCCAGCACAGAGACCCTGTGAGGTAAGTGAAGTGAAGCGCTCTGAGAGAACTGCTCTGAGAACAGCCCTAAGAGAACTGTGACTGGCCCCAGGTCACCCAGCCGGCTGCATGTGGAGGAAGAACAGGGGACCAAGGCCAGTTCTCCAGATCAGAGGCCGCTACTCTTAACTGGCTCTCAGCCAACACCCTGCTTGGGATTTCTGTCTCAGGGATGTGTGTGTGTGTGTGGGGGGGATAGACTCCCCCATCCCAGAATACCAGCTGAGTAAGCCCCTGGTCCCACTGCTCATTTCTGCCACAGGCAGATTGGGAGGGAGGGCCCTCTAAGCCACGGCTGTTGGCCAGCCATGCACGGCTCCTCGGTGCCATTTGCCACCCTGCAGGGCAGGCCTCCCCCTCCAGGTCTCTGCTGGGGCCCACATCGGACCTTGGCAAACGCCAACTCAGTGGCCGCCTGCAGCAGCATCTCCCTTCGGAACGGTTTCGCTGCAGGGGAGACTTCTAAGCCTCCTCCGGAACGTCCAGAGGGCTTGAAACGATTCGTTCCCCAAGGAGAGGGAGGCCCTGGGGTCCACACAATTCCCCTGGAAACCCTTCTCCTCCCTTGTCCTCAGTGGTCAGGAAGGCACTCTGCACATGCCCAGAGGGGTCACCACAATTTCTTCTCTGACAGGGCCTCGCTTGTTCACACTCACCTGCCCTTCGTGTTGAGGTGCCTCAGCAGGCGCAGGCTGCCGAAAGGCAGGGCGTCCATGTCCTCCGTGGCCGTGCAGACGGCGAGGCCGGCCTTCACCAGAGCCGCACAGGTGGCCTCTGCCTCCGCCGGAGCCTGGATCCCGGGGGGAGAAGAGAGAGAGCAAAATGTTTGGCTTGAGCCATCTGTCTCCACCTGGGGATTGAGGGGCCCCCTGAAGGGCCAGAAAGCCACAAGTAAGGGTGCATTCGGACTCCAACCTTCTCCAGGTCTCTGGCCCCGTCTCATGGAAGCTTTAGGGCAGCGGTAGTCAAACTGCGGCCCTCCAGGTGTCCATGGACTACAATTCCTATGAGAATTCATGGGAATTATAGTCCATGGACATCTGGAGGGCCGCAATTTGACTACTCCTGCTTTAGGGTGACTGGGTGGCCCCTTCTGACAGTGCGATTCTGTCAGTAGGAAAAAAAACTTTTGCTTCTCTTTCTGGGACCTTTTGGGGATACTCTCCCAACTGAGCCACGGCTGTCTTACCCCCCTTGGTCCATTTGGCCCCACCAGGATGCACTCCCTCTGGTCACAGCCCTGTCACAGGCCGTCTGAGAGAGCAGCCACCAGGCCACCCGCAGGCAGAGGAGGGGCTCAGCCGCAGAACTGTGGGGGGAAAAACCCCTCACTGATACCTGAATGTAAGGAACCCCCAGGAGGGTCAAAAGGGTCTCGGAGTCTCGTCTTGGGAAGCGTTGTGGAGCTGCACCAGTTGCAGAGTCTTAAAGAAGAAGGAGAAGCAAAGTCAAAGGTTCAGTTAATGCACTACTATGTCCCCCGTCCCCTCCCCTCCCCTCCCCCCGGGCCTTGGAATTTTAAGGAATCCAAATGTTCCCTTCAGCTCAAGACAGACCTCTGATGACCTCTTAGGGGGGTTTAGATTCAGGTGGGCCGCTGCGCTGGTTTGAAGCAACAGAAAAAGTAAGACCAACAAAGTTTAATTCTGGGCCTAAGCTTTCGTGTGCGTGCACACTTCATCAGATACTGTGAAGAAATGTGGATGTGTACGAAAGCTCCTACCCTGAATAAAACTTGGTTGGTCTTAAAGGTGCCCCTGGACTCAAGCTTTGCTTGTTCTGAGTTTTTAGGTTTCCAAATGCAATGTCTGCCTTCTTCATTCCAGAGGCCTGAAGGAGAACCTTTGCACCATTCCTACCAAATTTAATCCATCCATCCTGCATAAGGCTCTAAAGCTTCCCCCTTATTTAATTAATTAGTTACATTTACAGAGACAAACTTGCTTGCTATTTTGAGATATGTTGGGATATTTTGCTTGGTCCTCATTGAAGTTTGGGCCACATTTGGCTGTGGGCCAGCATAGCTCCCTGCAGCCTCTGACCCCGGGACCGGGGTGGGGTGGTGTCCTTGACCGCTGAGTCTCCTCCACCAAATAAAGGCCGGGCCCCAAGGAAAACTCAGCCGGGAGAATCTCGGTGGCCCTTACCTGCCACTTCCCTCCTGGCTCCGGTGACCGCGGCTCGCTTGGCCAACTGCAAAAGAGGGGCAAGGGTTATGAAGCCTGCCAGGGCTGCATCCCCTCTTCAGCACACACATGCACCCCCCCCCCACAGGGACCACTAATGCCTTCCCTGGCTCCCACCAAGCTTCCTTTTCAAGCGGGTGAGGCCAGGCTGGGCTTCTGACTGACCACTGCAGATCTGTGCAGTGGTCTGTGCAGATACATAGAACGGTTGTGTCACAGCACAAGGATCTGCCCTGTGTGTCTGGAGGGAAGCGGCGGCAGCCATTTTGTGGCTGGCCCTGTCTCCTGCGGCAGCCATTTTTTGGCTGGCCATCTCATACACCAGCCATTTTTTAAATTATTATTATTATTATTTAATTTTTAGACCGCCCTTCTCCCAATAGGTCTCAGGGCGGTTTACAACATAGTTAAAACACAATAAAATCCCCATAAAAACCCCAATTAAATTTTGTGGCTGGCCCTGTCTCCTGCGGCGGCCATTTTGTGTGTCTGCCCATGATGCGATGTCAGAATTCCAACGGTCTCTGCAGACCCACAAAGGTTGGGGACCCTGCCCTGATCACTAGGCCAGACCGAACTATTTCCCGTGGAGCCTCCTGTGTCCTGCCCCCCTCCCGCTGGTCTTCCTTCACCAGCTCACAAGACTGGCAATACGCTGGGCAGATCAGGAAATCCTTCTCACGAACCACGGGCTCCTTGAGGGCAGGCGGCACTCCGTCAAAGACGTACACCGGTTTGATGCCGTTCTCCAGGAGATGCAGCGTCCGGAAAAAGAGCCCCTGCAAGGGGCTGGAGCAGAAAGAGAGCCGGTTAAGCAGGGTGGAGTCTGGCAGGACTCCTGTGGAAGAAATCAGATATGGGGAGGGGGGGGGTTTGCAGTGGGGCAGCTTGGAACAGCAGGGGGCATGCTCAAGGACTAAAGTATTGATGCCAATGAGCCTCGCTGTTTGTGGCCCAAGGGGAGTGAGGTCAAACAGTCCTGCCCTTGCCAAGGCTGGCTGCCTGCCAGGGCCAATCCCGATCCCCACCGCGCTGTCAGCCGACTCAGGGTGCCTCCGAGGACAGCTATTTGTGTACTGAAAACCTTTCTTAGCTGCCGCCCTTCCTTACAGAGCTCAAGGTGGCTTGCAGTTTAAAAGGAATACATGGTCAAGCATTAAACCCAACATTTAAAAATGTTTAGGACTGCTTTAATCAAACACAGTCCAGAGCCAGTTTGGTGTGGTGGTTAGGAGTGCGGACTTCTAATCTGGCATGCCGGGTTCGATTCTACACTCCCCCACATGCAACCAGCTGGGTGACCTTGGGCTCGCCACGGCACTGATAAAACTGTTCTGACCAGGCAGGAATATCAGGGCTCTCTCAGCCTCACCCACCTCACAGGGAGTCTGTTGTGGGGAGAGGAATGGGAAGGCAATTGCATGCCCCTTTGAGCCTCCTTCGGGTAGGGAAAAGCGGCATATAAGAACCAACTCTTCTTTTTCTTCTTCTTGAATAAAACTGACTCCTAAAGAGGGAAAGGGTTTCAGTTGTTCCATAATTGTGGGGCTGCCACTGAAAAGGCCCTGTCTCGTGTACCCATCAGCCCGGTTTCCTTGGTGCGTTGGACGGTCAAGAAGGTCCCTCAGCTTCCCTGGGCCCACGGCAGGCAGGCCTTTCAAGGTCAAAACCAACACCTGTCAGTGGGCTGGGGAGCAGAGCCACTCACCTGATGTTCTGTCCCTCGCGGTTGATGATCTTTGGCATGCCAGTGAGAAATTGGTAAATAGCCACAGAGGCATCCAAGGCCACGACGGTGTCTGAGACAAGGAGGGGGAGGAGAGAAAAGGTGAGGGAAGGGGTCGATGCCACCATCCGGAGACACATACCGGTCCAAAGGAAGGGGGCATGTGCCTGCTGCCAGCCCTGGCAGACTCAAGACCCCTGGCCGTGGATCGGTTACCACTTAGGGGGCTGGGGAGGGGGGGCAGCCCTCCCCCAAATGGGCTAGAAGGCCAGGAGGGAGGCAACGTTATTGGCTTATGCAGATGAAACATGACAAATTAAATATAGGAGGTTTTTGTGTAGTATGTTGGGTTGCCAGGTCCCCCCTCGCCACTGGTGGGGAGTGGGGTGGGTGAGTTTCCAGATCCAGGTTGGGAAAATCCAGATTTGGGGGTGGAGCCTGGGAATAGCACAGTGGGGTGCAATACCTTGGGGGTTCCCTTTCCAGAGCTTCCAGTTTTCCCTCAGTGAACTGATTTGTGGAGAGGAGGAGCTGCAATTCCAAGGAATCCCCAGGTCCCATCTGGAGGCTGGCAACCCTCGTTGTTGTAGGGGAGGGGGGAAGGGGAAGGGGCTTCCCTCCGCGATCCTTCCTTCCTGACCAATGTTTTCATTGTTGCTTTTATGTCTTTGCACCTGTTTGGCCTGTTTTCAATTGTTTTCGTAATGTGAGACATCATCTTAATGAGGGGTAGTATATAAAATGAATGAATAAAATAAACATGAGGAGGGTTGGTTTTATCATCAGGGCTTCTGGTGGTCTTGCATCTTCTAAGGGGCACGAGGGGGAGAGGTCTGGCACACACTGTTTTATTCTGCTTTTAACTGGAAAAGTTTGTAACTATTATTATCACAAGGAAAGGCGGGATATAAATGTTTTAATAAATGAATAAATAAATGGCGCTTCTGAGAGCAAAAAGGTGGGAAATAAATTTTGTGAACACATAAAAATCCAGTGAGTTTTGCAGATGGGTCTCCAAAGGTAAGCTGTAATTGTAAACAACCCTGAGCCAAAATGGGAAGGCAGCATATAAGCATAAATAAATAAATAAATGGACCTCATTTCATAGGCATATCTTCTGCCTTTATACTCCACTTTCTGTCACATTCTGACACCCAGCTGGCTGCAGGTGGAGGAGCGGGGGATCAAACCTGTCTTGCCAGATTTGCGGGTGCCACTCTTAGCCACACCCCCACCCTGGCTCTGTCTAATCAGACCTACCTGTTTTAGTTACATCACGAAGAGCTGTTCTGCCCAAAGTGTTTCCTTCTAGCTTGTGGGGCTCAGCAGATATGGGCCCGGGGTGTTCTTGCATTGGGTCTTCCTGATTTAGCCTCGTTCCCAGTAAGGTAACCCTAATTCCCACTGCTTTGTTTATTGGGTGCTTTAAGACGACCCAGCTGAGTGGCTTCCTACAGTTTGTAACCCAGGGTCGAGGCTGCAGGGGCTTTTTACCCACCCCCAGCGCGACTAAATCCCTCCCGTCTACACTGAATTCGATTTCCCCTTGGCGTTTGGGCCCTTTAAATCTTCCCTCCCGGCTCTGAGCCTCCCCAGTCGAGTGCAGGAGGCGTTCAGGATCGGGGGGGGGGGGGGAGGAAGTTCAACTCGATCGCAATTCAGGAGGGTCGCAGCCGCGAGAGCAAAGCAAGTGCGGAATCTGCTTTCGGTGCCGCTGAAAAGGCCCCCGACGGCGGCCAGGAGCCGGCCGGGAAATGCGGCGCCGCCTTCCCTGCCAGGGCCGCCTTCGGGCCGAAGGAAAAACAACCCCCCGAGGGGAAGGGGGCCGCCGGGCTGCAGCGGATCCCGGGAGATCCGGGGAGGCGGAGGCGCGATTCGTGGGGCGGCATCTCCCTCCGGCCAGCCCGCCGGGCTCTGGGTTGGGGCGGACCCGCCCGCCCGAGGGTCTCCCGCAGGCGCCTCCCCAGCCCCCTGCCCTGCCCTGCCCTGCCCTGCCGTGCCGTGCCGGGGGTGGGTCTCACCGCGGTAGCGCCCCAGCGGGACGGCGCGCACGGCCTCGCCCGCCTCCTCCTTCAGCAGCTCGCCCAGCCGCGCGATCCCCATGGCCGCCCGCGGGGAGGGACGGAGGGGCCGGCCCAGCTCCAGCTCTAGCTCCGCCCCCCCCGCCCCGTGGGCAGGGCCGCGCAGGCCTCTGAGCAGGTGCAGAGGGCCCGCCGGACTGGCCGCCCGCCCCCCTGGCCCTGGCCGGACGCTGCCCTCCTCGCGCCCCCCTCGAGAGCCTCACGACGACCCGGCGAGGTAGGCGAGGCCGAGGGGAGGGGAGGAGCATTCCAAAGGGGGGCGGGGAGGACTAGAGCGGCCCCCTCCCCCCGCCTGGCCCTGCCCCTGCGCGCGCCGCTCTAGCCGCCGCGCCCCCTCCGCCGCGCCCATCGCCCCGGCCTCTGGCCCGGGCGGACCGCGCCGCCTCCCCCGCGCAGGCGCAGCGGGAGCCTCTGTGGAGCAGGCTTAGAAAGCTGGGGCTCCCGCTCCCCGTCACTCTCCTCCCACACCGCCGCTCGACATCTGGCGACGCGGACGCCGCCGCTGCTGGGGAAGCGCACCTGGAAAGGCTGTCCCGGGGCGAGCCTCGGCGGCGCAGGAGGAGGAGGAGGCGGAGGGCCGCCCCTGGGGAGCAGCAGGCAGCTGGGCCCCGGGAGTGCCCCCTGATGGGCAGACGGCTGCTCAGGCACGTGGCCCCCCTCCAGCTCATCCACGAGCCCCTGCACCCCCCTCCTGAGGAGGCCCAGCTGTCCTTGAGCCAGTCTTTGGAGAGGGGGCATCCAGATACAGACCTGGCGTCCTGCCCCCAAGGCCCGCGGGCAGACGGGTCCTTTTGGTGGAGCGCGTCCAACCTGCCGCTACCTTCCCTTGCAGAGCGGGCGGATCTTGTGCCGAATGTTTTGCGGGCCGGACGAGGGGGCGGGCGCGTTCTCCAACCTGCTGCTGTGCGCCGCGTGCCTCAGCTCCGCCTTGCAGACCTACCAGGTTTGAAGTGGACGGAGCAGCTTTCTGCGCAGGCCCCTCCCTCTGGACTGGACTGGGACGCCCGTCTTCTAGCGGCCTGTGGCCAGGAGAGCTCCTCAGCACGGGGACCCCCCCCTTGGGCGCCTTCCCTGGTGCCTGCCTAGTGTTTTTAGAGAGGGCGGGGCCAAGTGGGGCTTCTGCCCAGCAAGCCTTCTGATTGGCCATTGGAGATTTGATGGGACTAGATGGCCCTGGAGGTCCCTTCCAACTGCTCCAAGGGAGCGAGGCTTGTGACATGGGTGAGGGGGTGGGGCTCCCCTGGTGGGGCGGGGTCAGCCACCAGCCCCACCCCTCTGACCTCCCTGCCTGCCTTCCTCTCTTTGCAGATCCATCGAGGGGCTGGGGCGGGATTCCTCCTCCAAGCGCTTGTGCCTCTCCTGGAATCGGCTGGTCCCTTGGCGGCGCCTCTGGGGCTCGACTGGGTCTCGGGGTCCCCGGACAACGCTTGGACCGCCACAGCCGTCGGCCTCTCGCTGCTGGCGTTCGCGTTCCACTGGCTGGCCGGTGACCACTGCACGGCCAACGTCCTCTTGGGAGGGGGGCTGCTGGTGGCCGCCAGCGTGGGCTCCCTGAGAGAAGAAGGCAAGGCCGTGGCGGGCCAGTCCGTCTCGCTGGTCGCCTCCGTCACCATCCTGATCGTCTCCATCTTCACCGGGAACGGCTACGGGATCGTGGGCAGCCTGCTGGCCGGAACGGCCGGCCTGCTGGCGGGAGACAAGCGGCCGCGTATGCCGTGGAAGGGGGACGTCCTTCGTTGCCTCGTGGCAGCGGCCAACTTGGCGTGGCGGTGGGCTCTTCGAGTGCAGCACCGAGAACTGGAGCAGGGCTCTGCGGGGGGGCTGGCTGAGGCGCTTGACTGAGGCCCAGGCATCGCAGGGGGCGTTCCAGCCTCCGTCCCTTCAGACAGTGGCTCTCCCAGAAGCCTTTTCAGGACTGTTTTGGTGCCCTCTGTGATCCCACAAGGCAGGCTGGGGTTTGCATTTGCCCCACAACACACCTTGGGGTCGGGAAGCGGGAAAATCCCCAGGGTGGGAGGAAGGAGGCTGCGAGTGTTGCTATGGCACCAGCAGGGGACCGGCTGCCCCCTCGTCTCCCCTGCAGTTGGGGTGGGAGTCGGATGGGGCCGTGGCAGCCTTCCCAAAGGTCGGGGAATGTGGGCCGAGGCTCCTCCCTGGCTTGGCAGCACAGGAGGGGCAGGCGGCTGGCCTGTTATGCAGACTCCTCTTGGGCTCTCCCCGTTCCCCCTGGCAGCAAAGGATTCTGGGCTTTTCGTGACAGTCGGGTGCCCCCCGGCGTCTTCCCTCCGGGTGAGCTCTGCGTGACCATTTGAGATCAGTGCATGTGGCAGTTCTCGGCCAGGGCCAGAAACGCAGGTGATCCTGGGCTTCCATGTTCGTGTCAAAATAAACTAGGCACGGTCCCACAGGAGACTTACCTGGGCAGTGCTCAGAAGTCCTTTGTCTGGGGGGCTGCTCAGCCTTCAGGGGCTGCCCAATGCCGGAGAGAACGGCTGAGGTGGTGGAGGCCCTTCTGCTTGCCTTGCCGGTGGGCTGACTGAATCCAGAGTGCTGGCGCTCGCTGGCCCCAAGCCATTGAGCCCCGGGGGCCCTGTGTGTTCTGTGGCCCACTAAGACAGACGCAGCCCAGCACACCACCATGCCCTGCCAGGGCCTTGAGAGCATCTCTGGTTTCTGCGCTCCTGGGTGGGCCTCCAAACTGGGGGGTCTGTCAGGCTCCAGGCACACGAAGCCTTGGTGAGTCATGGGCTGTCCAGGCCGGGCCTGGCTTGGGCCACCGGGTGGTTGGGTTTTCAGAGCTTTGCATGCAGCCAGTTTCTGCGTGGATGAGGAGTCTCTGCTCACTTCTGAAGACTCACCAAAGCTCCTCCCGTGCCCCAAATGCTGTGAGTCTTTAAGGTGCTCCTGGCTGCATTCTGCTGCTACAGCCAGACTAACACAGTTACCTGTCTGGCTCGGAGTTTGCGTGTCTCCACTCTCTGTCCAGGTGCCGATTCTCCATGTGGAAGTGAAACCCAAGCGCAAAATCACTGCACTCCAAGCTGGCACTGTTGACCCAGCGCTTGAGGGTTCTTCCCTCCCTCCCTCCCTCCCTCCCTTCCGACCGTCTTGGCCTTTCCCCCCCACTTGGCCAACCTCGAGGGCCCTTATTGGTACTTTGGACTCCCGCGTTTCCCTGGGCCCTTTATGAGCTCAAACATGAGACAAGGAAATGATTCTTTGAGACAGAGCAAGGCCGTAAACCTTATCACAAAGTAAGTGCCCACGTTGGCATGAAGCACAGCTGCCCCCTTTTTGCCATTGGCTCAGATGCGGCAGAGAGGGCTGGGTCACAGCGGCCTGGCCAGGGCTGGCTGCTGCCTGCCCAGTTGCTCACAGAAGAGACCGGATGGACATTTCTCTCCCTGCCCTTTTTCTGTGACCAGCGGCCATGTGATTGGCGTGTGACAGTCGGAACAGGGAGAGTGCTGGATCTTGCGGAGGAGAAAAACTTTTGCCAAATGGGTGACTGATTTCATCGGCACGGACAGACCCGCCCAGGGCCAAGGTAGAGGATTTGGGTCCCTCAGCCGACAAACCCTGCTTTGCTCAGCTGCTAAACGACGACTTACAGGCCCCCAAATTGGATTCTTCTGGGGATGCCGAATGCAAGCAGAGTTGAGTTGGGGTGGTGGCCAGACAGCTGCCCGAGGAGGCAGAGGCACCCAGAGAGGAGGCCAAACTCAGGAGAGAAGAGGGATCATTTTAAAAAGATTACTTGGGTGTGGAGTTGGGGTCACTGTGAGCTGGCAGGTACTTGTGAGTTCCTGCATTGTGCAGCGGGTTGGACTAGATGACCCTGGAGGTCCCTTCCCACTCTAGGATTCTAAGAGGAGAGAGGAAATGAAGCCTCCAGCAGCCAGTCAAAAGCCCAGGCGAGAATTCCATATGGCTCAGCCCACTCCCCAAAGGATACTTCAGGGTGGGGGCTGTGCTGGTGCTCTGCTGTCCCTCGCAGCACTTTGGGAATCCCTGTCTTGGGCCCTTATCTTGGACCCTAGAGTGGGGTGAAGGGGAACAGATGCAGTCGGCACAGGGATGGGAGGGCCAAGGTCCCTGGCCCAGAGCTCCCAGTGGCGTTACAGAGGCTTGGGAATGTTCAAGGGCAGGGGTAGTCAAACTGCGGCCCTCCAGGTGTCCATGGACTACAATTCCCATGAGCCCCCGCCAGTGGGAATTGTAGTCCATGGACATCTGGAAGGCCATAGTTTGCCCACCCCTGCTTTAGAGTTTGGGTGGCAGATGTGATTGAGCCCCTCCTTCCGCCAGGCCTGTCCTCAAAGCCCACAGTAATGTCTGACTTCTGCCAGCCTCCCCACTAGAGCCGTTCTTCTCTGCCATCTGACCTCCCTCTTCCTCTCTCTCAGTAGGAGAAGAACTACCAAAGGCTTTCGATTTTAATGTTAATCATTTAATGCTTTTATTGCTGTCCCTATATTTTATATAGATGTTTTATGATATGATGTAGTCTGCCCTGAATCACAAGAGAGCGCAGAAAGTTGAATAAATAATAAATAATAACCTTGCAGAAGGAACGCCTCTGGGCATGAACGTTGTAGGGCAGATGAGTGAGGCCCTTTTGCCTCTCCCCACAGGGTTGTCTTTCAATGACTTCTAGCGGCAGAAGTGGGCACCAGTCCTTCCCAGGCCCCTCTGGGCTGAATTCCCGCTCTCTCTTTTGCTGCAGCTAAATCCTGGCAGGAACCCTCCTCCCCGCCACTGGGAGCAATGAGGCCTGTGCCCCCCTGGAAGGAGAGATCCTGCCGCTAGGAGCACCGTGCCCGACCCAGAGGACTTGGCCATGGAGGCTTCTCCCCACTGGAAATTCAAGCTGATCTTCCTGGGGGATTTTGGGGTGGGGAAGACCTCGCTCTTCCATCGCATCAGGACAGGGCGCTTTCTGCAGACGGCGCATGTCCTCGGGTGCCACATGGGCACGTGTGACAAGACCCTGCTGCTGAAGCTCAACCGCAGCAACCTCCAGGTCCAGGTAGGCACAGTGGAAAGGACTCACCGACTCTTGGGCTGAGATACTATCATAGAGTTGGTCAGTGTGGTCTGGTGGCTAGATTATCAGACCCGGATCTGGGAGACGCAGGCTGGAAACCCCACTCCAGCACAGGAGCTTGCTGGGTGACCTTGGCCAGTCACAGCCTCCTCGGCCTAGCCTATCTCGTGGGGTTGTTGTGAGAATAAAAGAGAGAATGGGAGAACAATTTAACTTACTTTGGGGTCTCTGTCGTGGAGAAAGGCAGGGTGTCAGTGCAGTAAACAAATAAATTAGTGGGGTCCTTTGAGGCTTGTTGCTCAGGGAGTTCCAGCCAAGCTCCTGGAACAACTGCTTGGGGCAGCCCAGTGATGATGGCGGGGGGGGGGGGTCTCACAGGCCATTGGGGATGTGGTTGGTGATGGGCATCCCCTCCTGGCGAGAGAGGGAGAGAGGGAGGGGGCTTTGGGCATAACTGAGGTGTGGGACCCCAATGCCTCCATCTATTTGAGACCCAGTTTGGTGTAGTGGTTAGGAGTGCTGACTTCTAATCGGGCAAGCCAGGTTCGATTCTGCACTCCCCCACATGCAGCCAGCTGGGTGACCTTGGGCTCGCCACGGCACTGATAAAACTCTTCTGACCGAGCAGTGATATCAGGGCTCTCTTAGCCTCACCCACCTCACAGGGTGTCTGTTGTGGGGAGAGGAATGGGAAGGCGACTGTAAGCCGCTTTGAGCCTCCTTCGGGTAGGGAAAAGCGGCATATAAGAACCAACTCTTCTTCTTCTTCTTCTATTTCCCAAAATGTTCACGGATGGGCGGGGAGGCATTAGAAGTGCTCCTTTTCTCTCCTCGGCTCTACCTCCTGCCCTTTACCAATCGGGAGACTGCACACTGTTGTAGGGCTGTTTCACCCACTGCTGCTGCTCCTTCTCGAATAATCCTTCCTGAATGGAGCCGTGGGCTGGAATCCCACCCCTGACACCAAAATGGGTCCAAAAGAGCTCTTCTGCCAGGTCTTTGGCTGAGGTCAGGGTGAGGCTGATTGCACACATCACCGCTGCTGCACTCCATCGGGCAGGGCAGGCACTCCTGGAACCCTGAGGTGCTGGGGGGGAGGGGTTTACTCTGCTGCCGGGTCACTTGGTTAATTCGGTACATTTTTAAGCAGAGGATAACCATCTCATGGGGAGGCTGATTCTGTGGAGGCTCAAGGGGGTGGCAGGTGACAGTGGATGAGCGATATGGATGTGACTGTCCTGCATGGGGCAGGAGGTTGGACTAGATGACCCAGGAGGTCCCTCCCAACTCTAGGATTCTATGATTCTATGATTCTGTGACGGTTCAAGGGGGTGGCAGGTTAGAGTGGATGAGCGATAGGGTTGGGAGTATCCTGCACAGTGCAGGGGGTTGGTCTAGATGACCCGGGAGGTCCCTCCCAACTCTTATGATTTTGTGAAAGGGATAGCTGGCCTCTGGGTCTCTGTCCTGCCTGGAGGGCTCCAAGTGGGAACTCTGTCTTCCTGTTCCCAGTGCACACCATTTCCAGTCATTCTCCAGAAACAGAAAATGCCCGAGCAGGGTCAGAGTTCTTGATTCATGTGGCGGTGAGTTCCTCTGCTCGGACCTCCCTCCGTGCTGCTTTTGTCCTCTGTGCCTGCAGATCTGCCTGTGGGACACAGCGGGGGAGGAGCGGTTCCTGTCTCTGAGCAGCTGCTATTTCCGGGATGCTGACGCCATCCTCCTGACCTACAGCGTCCAGAGCCCCCCCTCCTTCGACAGCCTCTCCCACTGGGTCTTTGTGGCCAGGCGGTACTGCGCGGATGGTAGGATGGGCAAACAGGGTGGTGGTGGGGTGGTCAGGTGGGGTGGCTCTCTAACCGTCCACTTCCGCCCTTTCTATGGGGTCAAGAGAACAGGGGGGGAATAGCTAAGGATCTCAGGTGGGTCGCCGGCTTGGTCTGAAGCAGCAGAACAAGGTCTGAGTCCAGGGGCACCCTTGAGGCCAACAAAATTTAGTTCTGGGCCTGACCTTTTGTGTGCATGAATGCTTTGGACACTGTGACATGCGTCCTTGACCAAACTGCGGCCCTCCAAATGTCCGTGGACTACAATTCCCAGGAGCCCCTGCCAGCATTCGCTGGCAGGGGCTCCTGGGAATTGCAGTCCACGGACATCTGGAGGGCCGCAGCTTGACTACCCCTGAGTTAAGATGTGCAAGTAACCAGGCAATTATAGCGGGGACTGGACTGGGGCGGTTGGCAGCCTCTTCTCACAGCTTCCCGTGTCCATCCTGCCCTCCCTAGCTGACATCTTTCTCCTGGGCAACAAGAGCGACTTGGAGAGCTGCGTCCCGGAGGAGAAGGCCGAGAGATTTGCCACCGAGCACAGCACCTCCGGGTGGTACCGCGTGTCGGCCAAGACAGGTAGGGTGGGGCTCCGGGCTTGCCTGTTTCTCGGAGGCGGGGGTTGCTTTGGAGTCCTGAGACGGGGGTGGGCGTAACCACAAGATGGCTGCCACAGGAGGCGGAGCCAGCCACAAACTATCAAGGAGTCAGGCTATCGCGCACTCTTGCAAATAAGACATCTGCACATCAAGCATCCATATGCGGCCGGGAAACCTGCCTGGACCGGAAATTGCTGCAAATTATAAATTCATATTGGATCAGACACCGTTTGGATAAAAAACCCACATGCCTTCAGCAGAGGTTAATACATTAATCCACCAGTTTTCTTACAAGACAGACATATATGCAATATCTTTCCCCATCAAGTCTCAGCTAACTCAGGGGTTCCCGGCCTAAGAGCCGTTCAGGGGTGGTTGGCCTGCTTCTGTGCCTGGACCTAGGACTTCCTTGGGTGGTCTCCCATCAAAGTCACCCCTCAGGGCTTCCAAGATGTGACAAGACTTGGGCTAACCTGGGCTGTCCAGGTCAGGATACGATCACATACGACTCCCTTTTGGAATGACCCATGCTGGAGATCGTGTGACAATAAAATACCTTCAAGGCACCTCCTTGATTATGGCATGTCCTTTCACAGAAGCTTTTTCTTTAATCTTCAGGGTGCCACAAAAATCCCTAATTTGTCAAAGCTAACTGACCAGGAGCGTGCCAGTGTGGACTCCCATGGCAGGAGTCGCTCGAGCATTCTGCACCAGCCGCCACAGGGCAGCCATGCCGAGCCAGCGAGAATTCGTCCTCTGCCGTAATGGGAGGAGCCCCGTTCTGAAGAACAGGATCTACTCTGCACTTGTGGCCGTGGCTGCTGTGGGCAATGGCAAACATGTAGAATTGGCTGCCAGAGGATGTAGTGATGGCCACAGGCACAGACAGCTATAAAGGGGGGCTGATAGATTCATAGCAGATAAGTCCATCAGTGGCTTCAAGCCATAGTGACTGAGGGGAACCTCCACATCCAGTCACAATTTGCACCCCAGGGCCAGGAGACAACATCAAGGGAAAGTCTCTCTGCCCTGTGGCTGGCCCTCCAGGGCAACTGCTTGGCCCCTGGGTGAGACGGGAGGCTGGACTAGATGGACCCTCCTCACCAGCCTGACCCAGCAGGGCTCTTCTGAGGGTCTTATGAGGTATATGTGAATGAGAGAGCCGGTGTGGTAATCAGAGTGTTGGATTAGGATCAGGGGAACCCAGGTTTGAATCCCCGCTCTGTCATTTAAACTGGGTGACCTTGGACCAGTCGCACATCTCAGCCTCAGCTACCTCACAGGGTTGTTGTGAGGATAAAACTGAAGAGAATGATGGGAGCTGCTTTGGGGCTCCCCCTAGGGGAGAAAAGTGGGGTATAAATGGAGCAAATAAATAAATAATATTGCCAGCCTTACAGAGATGTGGCAGCCCACATTAGAAATATTATGCTCCATCTGAGAAATATTTTGTGCCGCCCTTCTGCGAAATGGCAGAGATTGTGACAGGGAGGGACGATAATTACACACCTGGCAGCCAAGAGTGACGGAGCCAGCTGAACAGGGAAGAGGTGGGAGTGTGGCATGCCAACAAGCTGCCTGGTGAAAGAGCTGAGCCGATGAAGGAATGCTTGTGTGTGCGGATGAGGCTCTGGGAACAAATAAGGAAGGGGAGCACAGCGCGCTCGGTCACAGGTGCCTCTGCAGGTGTGCATCACAGCCCAGGGGGGGAGCAGTGACGGGGGGTGTGCAGGCAAGCCTCCTTCACTGCAAACAGTCATCATAGAATCATAGAGTTGGAAGGGGCCTCCAGTGTCATCTAGTCCAACGGCCTGCACTATGCAGGACATTCATAACTACCTGCCCACCCACAGTGACCCCAGTCTTGAGCCCCTCTTTGGGATCCCAGGGAATGCGTCTCAATCAGGGCTCACTGTGATTATTTGGATGAGAGACCATCAAGGAAGGATAGGGCCCCATGCACAGAAGCAGGAAATGGCAAAACACATCTGAACATCTCTTGCTTGGAAATCCTACAGGCTCAACTTATGTTGGTTGCAACAACAACAGGGAAATAAATACCTGCTCTGCTCTGCTCTGATTTAGCAGTGGCTCTTCATTGAGTCCTCTGAGCTCCTTTCTCCTTTCTCAGCAAGCCAAGCAGGAGTTTCCTGGACAGTAGTCTGTCAATCATGGCAGCACCAAGGTCTCTGCGCTTCATGGAAGCTTTGGGAATGTTTCTTGATGGGGAAATGTCTTTCCTGCTGACTTGCCTTTCTTCCGGGAAGCGGATTAGGAGGCAGAAAAGGTGACCCAAAGAAGGGCCATTTGGGGGTCTTCTGAATGTGGCAACTCCCATGGACAGGCTACTCAAGCCCACCAAGTGCCTCCGTCATGCTCCTCCCGACAGCTAGCTGTGGCTTCCTTCCACTTCCCTTCCAGGTGAGAATGTGGATCGGTGCCTGCAGGAAGTGGTCGAGCAGCTCTTCCTCAAAAAGGAGTTTCACCGCAGCAGCCCCCATACTCCGCTGCAAGAAGATGGCTACTACAGCCGGTGTGGGTGCTGAGGGGTCGGCTGGCCCACCCCTGGCCTTTCGCAAGGAGGGAGCCTCCTTTTGGAGCCCTGCTTGGCGGGGGGTGTCTGTAAGAGCTCCCCTCCGCCTTCGATGGAGATCTCTGCGTGCTTTCAGTGCTACTGGTTGGTATGTGTCTTGCTGGCCTCCGACTCCCTCTGCAAAGAGAGCACTGCCACGTGCTGTATCCTGAACAAGGCGAATGTACTGTGCATGTGCAGTCAATCTCTTGGAAACTGGAGATTCTCAGGGGCTAAGAGAACATGGAGACGTGTATGCCAAGATCTGCCGTGCACGTGAATCAAAGGGCTATGAAGACCTCTGGATTTAAGGATATCCTGCAAGGGGCATCTGGGGAGATAGGTAATTAGCATATTTAGATAGGAACTTCCTAGTATTTTAAAGATAATCTCCTCCTGTGTCTTGATTAGCGCAATTGGAGATCTACGACTCAGTTGGAGACTTGCTGCTCCTTTGAACATGCTTCCTCCCTGTTTGTCTTCAGATGAAGAACACAGACTGGGAGTTAGACTGCTTGGATTCTCTCTCTCTCTCTCCACAAAATTCCTTCCATTCTCAATAAAGCTATTTATTCTTTCAGCAGCCAGTGATGTGCTCCTTGCCTATTTAACCTCTGCCAACAATCCCCCCCCCCCCCAATATGCTTCAGACTCTCAAACAAGGCTGTTTGTCCTCCTCCCCTTCACGTCAGGCTTTTCTTCGGCTCTTGAGTGAGCTCGACTTTTCAGCAAGGGGAGTTCCGTTTAGCCGGAGATGCCGCCAGGGAGCAGAACCTCTGCATGCAATGCGGCCCCTCCTCCAGAAACAAAATATGTCTGCGCTTGGCCCATCTTGGTCAAGACGGCTGCTGAGTTAGCGTCATCATCGCTGCTGTTTCCTTGAGCCTGAACTTGGAGAGGTTTGTGCCCCTCCTGCCCTTGAGGCAGATGCGACAGAAGCCAAGAGGACAGGAGCTCCAGCAGTCCTGTGTTCTGTCTCGAGGGGGCTTTTGGGTTTGTGGATTCGTCCCGTGGCATCCTCAGGGGCATCTCAGGAGTTGTCCCTGATCCAGGCAGGTGCCCCTTCCCTCTCTCCTAATGCCTCCTGAGAGGGTGGCCAAAAGTCCACTTCCGGCCTTGGGGCCGGGAGGCCAGAAGGCCCTCTGAGGGGAGCAGGAGCAGCAGACGGATGGAGAAGACCCATAAGATTTCCTTAGGGATTGGGGGGTGGCCGCCTGGGGCCCCCGGGCTCCTAAGGGCTCCTAGGCAGGCGCTGGGGGAAGGCCTCCCGGCCGGGCTCCTCCTGCTCTTGGGCCCGGGGCCCTGCGGCGGCGGCTGCGGCTGCTGAAGCCCGGCCAGAACTGGGCTCAGGGACTCCCTTCCTAGGCCAGGCCGGGGCCCCTGGGGATGCCAACCTCCAGGTGGCCCCGGGAGGAGGGGGAGGGGTTGGCGAGGAGGAGGAGGAAGACGGGCCCCCCACCCCTGATGCTGCTGCTGCGAAGGTGCGCTGCCCTGGCAGACACGCGTCTGCGCCGCGGGGGACGACTGAACGTCGGAATCTATCGAGACATGGGGGGGAGAGGAGAAGGGGAGGCGGGGCTCCGCGTGACGTCACTGGCCCCTCCCCTGACGCGCGCGAGGGAGGCGGGGGCCGGCGCCGGCGCCGCGATTCGCCTTTTGTGCTGCCCAGGCGGCTCCTCCTTCGGCGGGCGGCGATTGGCCGAGCGGGGCGGGTCCGGAGGGGGCCGGCTGTCCGTCCGGGGCGCGCGCTCCTGAGTGGACGAGGCGGCCGTCCGTCCGCGCGTGGCCGAGGCGCGCGGCGCCATTGGCGGGCGGGGCGCTGAGGCGACAGAGGGCCCGGGCGCGGATTGGCCGGGGCGGCGGGGGGCGGGCCCGGGGGCGGGCCGGTCGGCCGGCTGGCTGGCGCCGGCGGAGTCGGGGAAGGAGCGGCGGCCAAACAAAGATGGCGGCGCCTGAGGCGGCCGGGCCGGGCCTGGGGGCGGCCGGGTGACGGAGCCCGCCTCGCGCAGCATGTCGGGGCCGGACGAGCGGGAGCCCGGCGGGGGCGGCGTGGCGGCGGCCGGCGTGGTGGCCGCGGGCGCCGGGGTCGCGCTGGCGCTGGGGGAGGCGGCGGGGCCGGGCCCGGGGGGCGCGGAGGAGCCGGGGCCGCCGCTCGGGGCTGGCGGGGCGGGAGGGGGCGGCGGCGGCGGCGGCGGAGGGGCGCGGCAGGGGCAGCCCGAGCCCGGCGCCGACAGGGACGCGGACGCGCCGCCCAAGAAGCGCCTCAAGCTGCCGGGCGGGGCCGAGGGGGGCGGCGGCGGCGGTGTCAAGCTGGAGGAGCGGCTCTACTCGGTGCTCTGCTGCACCGTCTGCCTCGACCTGCCCAAGGCCTCCGTCTACCAGGTGCGACCACGGGGAGGGGGGGGAGGGGAGAGGGGGAGGGGAGAGGGGGAGGGCCTCTGGCTCGCCTTAAAAGGAGCGTCCCCTGGGGTGGGGTGGGGTGGGGGGGCTCTCTTCACCCGCAGAGCCCCCATATGGGCGGCCTGTAGGGCTGGGGCGGATTGAAGGTGCAGCCTTCAGCGTGGGGTGGGCGCACACGGCTCAGTCGTTTTGATGGAATTCATTTGTTCCCCGCCCTCCTCCCCAGCCAAAGCGGCTTTCACCCCCCCCCCAATCTCCATCCTCACAAGAGGCCAAGTAGGTGACTGGGCCAAGGTCACCCCGCCTCCTTCCATGGCAGAGAGAGGATTCGAATCTGGGCCTTCCGAATCCCATTCCGACACTCTTCAGCTCTAGAACAGGGGTAGTCAAACTGCGGCCCTCCAGATGTCCATGGACTACAATTCCCAGGAGCCCCTGCCAGCGAATGCTGGCAGGGGCTCCTGGGAATTGTAGTCCATGGACATCTGGAGGGCCGCAGTTTGACTACCCCTGCTCTAGAAAGTATAAAAGAAGGGGAGTCACTGTGGAGGGTGGGTTGAATTCTGTTGCGGGGCTGGAGGAGTCCCTGGAGCACAGGGGTGGTTCCAGGAACTGGGAAATGCGTGTATTCCCACCCCTTTGCAAAACATAGTAGCTTCCATCTCTTTCTGTCTCACTTCATCTGAGGATTCCATCAGGGGTAGAACTAGAATCTGACCTTGGTTTCATGTCTGTGTGTAGTAAAATGGAGTCCAGGAACACTGAGAGACCAACAAGAATTTCAGGGTGTGACTCTCAAAAGCTGATGCTCTGAAATTCTTGTTGGTTTCTCAGGTGTGCCTGGATATGAGTCCTTTTTCTGTGGGCATCCTGCTGCCTGTCCCAGTTACCCATCAGTCCTTGTTGCTGGCAGGCCAAGTTATCCATTTCACCAGCTCTGGTCCTGGCCTGACTCCTCTCAGGCTGCTGTGAATATACCCTGTCATCATCATCCCCCAAATGTTGCTAATATTTTGTTCTGAGTTTCTTGGAGGGGAGGCAGTGCAAAAATAAGTGAATAATAAATTACTGAATGGCACCTTTAATGTTTTCTCTGAGGACTTTTGCATGGTCTCTGCACTCTACATCTGCCTTCTTTGTAGTAGGGTTTCCAGTCTCTTCCCCCTTCTCCATTTGCTGTTCCCAGTTGCCACTGGTTCTGCATTCCCACTTGCTGCTCCATACATGAGGAGCTGAGGACTCAGAAGGGAGGAAGAGTATTTTGTGTGTCTGCCCTCATCCCCAGTTCAGCCTGTCCCCTCTTTTGGTCCCCTGCCTTAATCACCCAGTTTCGTACCCGACTCGCTGTTTTGTTCCCCTTATCCAGTTGCCTGGCTCTCTCCTCTCTGCCACCTGCCCAGGCCTCCCTTCCCCCAGCCAATTGTCTACCTTTTATTCTCTATCCTTCTCATTTTCCTGCAGCATCTTGGGTTGCTAGGCAACCCTAAGATGTCATTGTTTACTTTGGGTAGGGGTTTAAACCCCCCCTCCATTTTTCTAGTTTCCATACTCTCTGCAAACCTTGTAGGTTAACCTGGGATTTTAGGAGCATGCCAGTTGCAGATTTGGGGGCCGTCTGTCACCATTAGATATGATGATTGCCTTGGTTGTTTACAGTGTCTGTTTGCAGAAGTGCTGGCTAGAAGCTTGGCAGTTGTCACAGGGCATGCAGGGCATTAGGAAGCCGTGGAGGGGTATTGGAAGCGGGGAGTGGGGAAAGGCACAGCCTCAGAGGGCCTGATCTGTCATCACTTTTGACTCTCTCCCAAATGTTCGACTTGCCAGTCTTCTCCCTGCCTGGGCTGTAGAGCTCTTACCTTTTCCCTGGTGAATGCTGACAGCGTCTTTCTTCTCTTCTTTCCATCTCACCTATAAAGCTCTGGGCTCCAAGTGAGGTCAAGCACCCCAAGTTCCCTGGCTCTCCCTTGAATTCAAATTTACCTGTATTGGTTTTAAATGGGTGCGGAGCTCATATTCGGATGGGAGATGAACCAAGAGGTTCTGTCTGGTAGAAGCCATCCCTGCTTTCCCCCTAGCTTTTCACTTGTCTCCCTGCTCAGAGAGGTATTACGTGTGGGCAGTTGGCTCCTAGGTGCTCAGGTGGGCAGTGACATCTTGGCAGCCCTGAAACTTATAAAACAAACATTTTAGACAAGTAACCCTGGCTGGCTGGCTGGCTGGGGCTTGCGTTTGAAACAATGAGATGATATTAGAATGCTTGAGAGGGGGCCTGCCTGCCTGCCTGCCTGCCTTCTCTGCCTGCCCCTGCTGATGCCAGTCGGGAACAGAGAAGGGTGCTCTGGCATTCAGTGCTAGTTGTCTGGATGTTTTGCTCCTTGCCGCCTGAGAGGAGCTGTCTGTCTTCTTTGTCTGGTGGGCCTCTGTATGGATCGAGGCGCGTTGCTGGTGGTCTTTGTTTCCAGGGCTCTGCGGTTTGCCTCTGTTCTGGCAGGGGCCTGAGGTCTCCAGCCAGTGTGGAGGGGCATCCTGCCAAGGAGCTCTTCTGCAGGTTGCTCTCTTGAGCAGCATCTAGTTCTGTACTTGAGGCAAATGTTTTTAGGATGGACCAGCCACAGAGGACTCCTAAGAGGAGCAGAGCAAACAAACCAGAAGCCAGCAATCAAATGGACTTTTGTCCAGTTGTGCCTTGAATGACAGCGGCATTCACTGCATGAAAACAGCCTTCTCTTTCTCCCCCCCCCCCCACCTTAATTGGTGCGGAACAGGGACTTGAACTTAAAGCCAAGTATGAGCCGGAGGCAGAGAGCATGTGATGGAGGCATGTGACTTGCCTTCGTTAAGTCCCAAAATGCAAAGGTCATTGCCTTGGTGATGCTGCACTTTGGTGATTGCACCCTAATAATATCTGCAGAGGGTTTTGTGCCTCACTGTAGCCTAAAGAGGTGCTAGAGTTGTGCTGTCCCAGGATTCCGAGCCGTGGAATTGGACGGGGGGGGGGGGCTGCTCTCGAGTTTGAGTCAAGAGAGATCAGTGTTAAATACTGGACACTCGAACGAAGGGGCAAGAGAAGCAGCACTGCGATTCTCAGGTCCCAGAGAGGGACATTCGGCACTTGCCTGTTAAAGGAAGGGTTTTGTGTTGATGCCGCAGCCTTTCCCTCAGGCCCAGGGCTCCAGAGGATGTGAGAGTTCTTCTCCACAACCACCTGTCACCTTCCTCAGGCCTCCCTGCAGCTTGACCGGCGAGCCTCGGAATGAATATTTGAAGCCTATAAAGCCAGTAGGTTCTACTCTTCATATATAACTGGAGGAGCAAGGTGTTTCAGCAGCTTGGTGCTACCGATCACCAAAGAAAGCAGAACTTGCTGTTTGTTTGTAAGCTGGTTCAAACTGGCCTATGACCACCCAAATGGCTGGGGCATTTTCTTGATTTGGCTAGCTCTTCACAGCCGCGAGAAACACGCAGCCATCTTTGTCCATTTAAAGAAGTTAAATTGAAATATATACTGTTCAGTGTCTGTTTAGGATTTCTTCCTGTACTGAAGGTCTGCAACTCTAAATATATATAACCAACAGCGACCAAAGGGCCTCTGCTCCCCACCCCCCCTAAGAACACCACCTATACACTCTGGACCTGTTTGTATGTTGCAACGTTGTATTGTTTATTGGTTATACAATTATAATGTTATATGTTTACAATTATCAGTTATTATTGCACGGTTATTCAAATGTTTTATAGACTGTTCCATGTATTATTCTTATGTTATTATGTAAACCGCCGTGAGCCCCCAGGGAGGGCAGTATATAAATATAATAAATAATAAAATAATACATCCTGCGGTTTGATCCAAGGGATGGCAACCCCACATATAAACGGCACTCCAATTCCATTTTGGCCTCACGGCAGTGGCTCAAAGGAAGTCACAGGCCACTAGTTTGCCACTTGCAAGAGCAACCGGTCCTCAGACTGGGGATGAGTGCCGACCACAGGAGGACACCGGAATGCAGACCCCCAGCAAGAAGACACGCAGCACAGCACTTGAGCAGCAAGATGCCACACTGACCACATCCACGTTCCTCAATACCAGCCTTCCTGCCACCAGACCCAGCACTTATAGCTTCAGAGGCAGCCGTAGAGGAGAACAGCCTCGCTTGAGTCCAGGAGCACCTTAGAGGCGAACAAGATTTTTTGGGGGGAGGGGGGATGAGCTTTCAAGAGTCAAAGCTTCCATCATCAGATCTGACTCTCAAAAGCTCATAACCCAAAATCTTCTCATCCCTGAGGTGCTGCTGGACTTGAACCAAACATTTTATTTATTTATTTTATTGTAATTGTAAACATATCAGAGCCTCTTGTGGCGCAGAGTGATAAGGCAGCCGTCTGAAAGCTTTGCCCATGAGGCTGGGAGTTCAATCCCAGCAGCCGGCTCAAGGTTGACTCAGCCTTCCATCCTTCCGAGGTCGGTAAAATGAGTCCCCAGCTTGCTGCTGGGGGGTAAACGGTAATGACTGGGGAAGGCACTGGCAAACCACCCCGTATTGAGTCTGCCATGAAAACGCTGGAGGGCGTCACCCCAAGGGTCAGACATGACTCGGTGCTTGCACAGGGGATACCTTTACCTTTAATTGTAAACATATAACAGTATAGTAGAATAAGCAATAAACAATACAACAGTGCAACAATACAAACAGGTCCAGAGTATGTGGGTGGTGTTCTGAGGGGTGTGTGCGGGGGAGCAGGGGCCCTTTGGTCGCTGTTGGTTATGTCTGGTCTCAACCAGATGTCTCAGCCAAAGGTATAAGATAACGTTAGACTCCTAACCAGCCTTGACCGACTCTTGAAGGAACTGCTTGGTTTGCTCAGGCCGAAGACGGGCGGGAGGAGTCAGGAGGCGTCACCACTGTGGCCTGCCACACTCCTCCAGATCCTGCCGCAGAGAGGCGGCTTGTCTTTGGGAGGCTGTATTCTTTTGTGGTGGCCTTCAGGTCTCCCTAGCTGGCAACAGGGAGAACTGGATTTGTTCTCCATTGTCTCTGTTGGGCAGACACGCTCTTGCATGGAGGCTCTTTGTCTGTCTTGGAACTAGGAAAGAATCATTGTGGGTCAGAGCTAGTTAAGCAGATGGTCTAGTAACTTAGCGGGCCCTGGGCCAGAATGCAGCTGTTTGAATCCTTGAGTTCAAAGCTGATTCCCCCCACTCCCAGTCCTTCATGCCTACTGATGTGGAGCAAGGTGAGGAAGAAGAGCGTAATGCCGTGCAGTGACTTTCCATATGGGTTAGTGAAGCCGTCAGCTCAAAAGAGCCTGTGGCACAGGAGAAGATGACGTGTACCTTGAGAATGTAAACAGATTAATGACGGGGTGCGTTGACTGGGTCTGCCGCATCCTGAACTCCTTGGTCCTGCCAACCTCAGATTGCCTGGATTAACTGCATCCTTCTTGCCGCTAAAGTCTCCTGCCTTTGCAGTCTCCTAAATTCATTATTCGCAAGATCTCGCTTGGGTTTTATGGTGGTTGGGATGCTTCTGGGTTGCTGTTTCTTCTCCCATCCGTCAGTCTGTGTCCGTTGACCACTGCTGTGGTTTGTGCCCTGCTTTGTTCAGTAGAGTGCCCTTTTCACAGCATCCAGTTGAAACACTTCAGATTTGTTGGTGGCCCTTTGTGATGTAGGCAGTTCTGTCCTTGCCACTCATGTGGGGAAAGTAGCAAGCACCTTACTTGTGACTGCACAAGCAGAGTGTTTCTCACCCAGGTGTTTCTTTTCCACGGTGCAACAGAGCAATCTGGCTGTGTTGTTGGGAGTCTAGGATTGCCAAGGGAGGGAGGGAGGGGTTGAGGTGCCAGTTCATTCATCGAGGATAGCTTGGAGCACCTTCCCTTGGGGAAGGCTGAAGAGTAGCCCTTCTCTGTTGAGAAAAGAGGCCTCTAAGGGGGGACATGATGCCTGGGGTGGAGAAAGTTGACAAAGATAAGTTTTTCCTCCCTCTCCTGAAAGACTAGGACTCGTGGGCATCCAGTGGAGCTGATGGGCAGGAGGAGGTTCAGGAAGGAAGGACAAAAGGAAATGGCACCATACAGAGAAAGTGATTAAAGTGTGCAGTTTGCTGCAAGACGATGTAGTGATGGCCATACGAATAAACTGCTTTATAAGGGGAGGGGGTGAGATAGATTCATGAAGGATGTCTATTAGTGGGTACTGACCTTGGTGACTGAGGGGAATCTCCATGTTCAGAGACACTAATCCTCTGACTCTCAGTCCCAAGAGGCAACCTCAGGGGGAAGCCTTGGCCTCTTTGCCCTGTTTTTGGTGCTCCAGAAGGGCTGGCTGGCCACTCTGTGGGGCATGATACTAGACCAGATGGACCCTCACTGGTCTGATCCAAAAGGGCTCCTCTTATGCTGTTATCAGGGGAAGGCCTCAGCCTGTCCGCCCTCCAGAGGAACTGGTTGGCCACGATGTGAGACAAGATGCTGGACTAGATGGGCCATTGGTCTCATCCAGCAGGGCTCTTCTTGTGTTCTTAAGGAGCAGTTCACATGGTCATCTCAGTGTAGCATGGGTTGCTGTGGCCTCTCTCAGACTTCTTGTGTGTGGGCTGAGAGGAGGTATCTATACTTCTTAGAAAATAGAAGCAATTATCCTTAGAGATGGATTAGATGGAGCCCAGGTGACTGGCCCAAGGTCATCCAGGCCAGGGAACCTCATGTCAGCAGGTGGGCTTCCCTAGTCCCAGTGCTCTAACCACTGCCCCCCGCTGGCTGCCTTGGGGTGGTGCCGGGGAGGTTCCATTTCCCCATGTGGCCTGTTGCCGGGGTCTTGTTTCTCTCTCACACCCAGTTTGGCGTACTTGTCTGGCCCGGAAAGAGGCTGCTAAGGGAGGCAGCGCAAAGTCAACCTCTGGCCCTTTCCGTGGATGTCAGATGGCTTCAGCTAAAACTTGCCCCATCATCCCTTGCAACGTCTCTCTTGTTGATGTTACTGCACACCAGAAGTTGTTTCTGGATTGCTGCCAGGAGAGGGAAATTGCATCTAGGCAGGTGTGTTTTGGTAGTTTAAATGAGAACACAAAGAACCAGCCCCTTTGTTTCCCAGACCTCCTGCTTTCCATCCTGCAAACTGGTGGAGGTTAGATGGGTTCGGCTCTCCCACGCAGCACACAAACCTGCCTCTTCCTGGAGTGCAGTCCTGCCTTCTTAGCTCGGCTTCCTTTGGCCTGCCTGGTCCTGCTGTTGACCTGCTCTTGCATAAAGGCGAGGAGGCGGAGGAGTGCTGCCTGCCTGTTGGCAGAGATGCCCTGTGCTGTAGCCATTTGTCCCCTATCTCTGGAATCGAACCCGAGGCAAATAGCTGAACGCTGGGATAATATTCCTTGCTTCTTGAGTGTTTGTTGACTGCCTAGTACTGCCTTGCTCATTTTGTTTCAGTTTTGCTCAAGTACAATACTTTATTCAGTGGGCTATCTGTTCCCCCAGATTCAAGTGCCTCTAGTTAAAAATTGGTAAGAGAAGAGGGGCCTTTGGCTTGAATATGTCCATAACTGACTCCACCCCGGCACTCTTTCTGTATTAAGGCCCCCCAGCTGTATAACTTGGGTCAAGATGGTGGTCCATCAGTGAAGATTCACACCAGTGGGGCTTTTGCCATTTTAATCTGTGTAGCCAAACACGTTGCCCTGACCTGGATAACCTGAGTGGGGTTAGTACTTGGTATGTTGCAGCAAAAGAAGAAGGGGACGACAGAGAACGAGGTGGCTGGGTGGAGTCACTGAAGCAGTCACTGCAAGCTGAAATGGACTCAGGAGAATGGTAGAGGACAGGAAGGCCTGGAGGATCATTGTCCATGGGGTTGCAAAGGTCGGACACGACTTTGCAACCAACAACAATAACAGTGTGGCAGCAAATGTCACCCACAAGGAAATCCTGGAGCGCAAAAAGCCAGATAGATCACTGGAAGGTGAAATCACGAAACTCCGGCTCCCTTATTTTGGCCATATCATGTGATCCAACTCAGTGGAGAGAACAATTATGCTAGGCCTGGTCAGTAGTAAAAAGAAATCGGGTCAACAAAGAACTTGGTGGTTAGATACAATCAAAATGGACACTGGCCAGAGCATTGTAGAGCTGAAAGAAGCAGTGCAAGATTGAAAAATGCAGGGACAGTTGACTCATAGGCTCCCAAGAGTCATCCGGGGAGACCCCCAAAGAAGTCCAGGGTCGCTGTGCAGAGGCAGGCAATGGCTGACCACTACCGAACATCTCTTGCTTGGCCTGGATGCCCCAGGCTAGCCCAGGCTCATCAGTTCTTGGAAGCTAAGCAGGGTCAGCATGCAGAGGCAGGCAGTGGCAAACCACCCCTGAGGCCTTGAAAACCCTGCAGGGTCGTCATAAGTCAGCTGCAACTTGACACCCCACCACCACCCAAACAGATGAGGCTGCAGGGAGCGTCTGTGCTGCCTTCATGCAGCTGGAGGGAGTGACTGACTACTCTAGGGCTCCCCTCATCTCCCCTGGGTGTCTCTTTACGGGCAGGAGGGTCTTTGAAAATAGCGTTTCATGGGAGCATGGCCGGTGTGAATGAGAGAGGAGAACATTCTTGAGATGAGAGACTGAAGTGACCAGGCCATGCGGAAGTTGGAGGAAAGGTGGTCATCCCTTAAAGAGTTTCAGGTTTGGGTTGTTGCTGCTCTGGATTAGATGCATCTCATAGTATTCCCAACTATGTGCTCAGGGATTTTAATTAAATTGTGCCTGGTGAGGCTTGAAAGCGAGGATTGCATTGGTTGCTGTTGGGCCGCAGATGTTCTTGGTCATTGTGCAGCAAAATAACTCTTGGATCTTTTACTCTTAAAATGGGCTGAGAACAAGACTTGATCGTTCAGAGTCTGAAACGGAATTTTCTTTAGGCTCCCGCATTGGGGCAGTTCAGCTCTTGACCCTTTTGCATTTGCAAAGATTGAAGCAAAGGCCATGATGGCTCACGAAGGGTAGACAGCTGTCTTGTAGGTAGCTTGCCTCTTGCCAAAAATGGCAGCTCTTGTCTTTCTGGGCAACGCTGTATAATTTGTTCATGAATAGGTGAACAAGCCATGAATTCAATAAAGGGCTTTGTGGAGCAAAGAGAGTTTTGAAATGTCAAGATCTCAATCAGTGCCTTGATAGGAAATGTCCTGTCAGCAGCTCTGCACTTTCCAAGGAAGCGTGGGACTAGAAATATAAATATAGTTGGCTGTCAGGAATTCAGACCTGTGTCCCTCTTTAAAAATCCTCATTCCCCTTTTCCTGCAGTGCACCAATGGCCACTTGATGTGTGCCGGGTGTTTCATCCACTTGCTGGCCGATGCCCGTCTGAAGGAGGAGCAAGCTACCTGTCCCAATTGTCGCTGTGAGATCAGCAAGAGCCTGTGCTGCCGAAACCTGGCGGTGGAAAAAGCGGTGAGCGAGCTGCCCTCCGAGTGTGGCTTTTGTATGCGGCAGTTTCCTCGCTCGCTGCTGGAGAGGCACCAGAAAGAAGAATGCCAGGACAGGTAAGCACTCCTGCTGAGCCCCCGCTTTGGGCTCCGAGGCAGGCTTCTGGGACTTATCATCGTGCTGCCAGATTGGGCGGGGCAGGTCTGGGGAGTATTGGATGGGGGGGGGGACCTTGCTCATATACCCTGAGAGGGTCCCTTGGCGCACCCACGTACGTGAGGGTCTGGTTGCTCCAATTCACCATGTCTGTTTAATCTACCCTATAGCCACACTGCGTCAGTGGCTGTCCCTGCCAACAAGGTTAAAGAGGAATAGGGCCTAAGAATCATGAAGAAAAGGGGCGGTGGTGGGGGGGGGGAGATAGCAATGGAGAACCAGCTTTTCCCATCATGAGCCACCTATTCCCCCAAAGGGGGACAGTAAGTTCTTTCTAAGATACTCAACCGTGCTTTGTATGCTGTAATTGCTGTTAAAATTGATGTTAAAAGTTGTTGGCCATTACCAGACTTACCTGTACACTGTAACGTTTTCAGTAAACCACCCAGAGCTGCAAGGAGGACGGTATATAAATGCGAATAAATAAAACAACTAAATTTGCCCTGTCTAATGCAGCACCACAAACTCCCTTGCCATTAAGGGACAAACTTTGGCTGTGTTTGGGCTCCTGTGCTTCTCCTCTTGGGTGTGGCTTAGAGCAGGGGTAGTCAAACTGCGGCCCTCCAGATGTCCATGGACTACAATTCCCAGGAGCCCCCTGCCAGCGTTTGCTGGCAGGGGGCTCCTGGGAATTGTAGTCCATGGACATCTGGAGGGCCGCAGTGAAGCATTTTTCATTGTGGAATAAACTACAGCTTGTCATGGCATTCGGGCTGGATGAAACCAGGATTCCAACCCATCATTTAAACCTGGTTTGATGTGCTGCTTCCTAGGCAAGAAAACAAACCACAGTGGGTTTGCAGGACCCAAGCCAAGCTGTGTGCAATGAAGAGAACACAGCACACAGGCCTGTACCCTGCCAGTCTTGCTCTCGCAATGACAAACTGGTGGAAGATTACATCTGAAGAAGAAGAGTTGGTTCTTATATGCTGCTTTTCCCTACCCGAAGGAGGCTCAAAGCGGCTTACAGTCGCCTTCCCATTCCTCTCCCCACAACAGACACCCTGTGGGGTGGGTGAGGCTGAGAGTGCGCTGATATCACTGCCCGGTCAGAACAGTTTTATCAGTGCCATGGCGAGCCCAAGGTCACCCAGCTGTCTGCATGTGGGGGAGCGCAGAATCGAACCCGGCATGCCAGATTAGAAGTCCGCACTCCTAACCACTGCACCAAACTGGCTCTCCAAACCGAGCCAGAGTATACATCTGGCCTTGAGGAGTGCAGGGAACAGAGCTGACCCTGAACAACAGATTGTGGGCGTATTTATAAGGACTATGGGTTTGAAACCGACATGTGGCAAGGCCTGCTTTTAAGGCAAGTTCTCTGGGCTACCCGGCAGAGCAGGTCCGGGCTTGCCCCAGTCTGTGCGTACTGGTTGTACTTGTACCGCTTTGCCCCTTAGAGCTGGATAATTAAAGAGGAAAGGGTGTAATTTCTGTCCAAGCCTTGTTTGTAGCTCAGTTCTAGGAATGGGTTTGAAATCGGATCTGGACTCAGTATTCCAAAGACAAACATGCTATATGGGCATTATGATGCTGTGCGTTATTTTTTCTCCCAGCTTTTCTTCATTTGTCCTTAGCAGCCTTTGAGACAATGTGAGTAACCCAAGATCACACAGCAAATTATCCTGACAGGGTGGGGAATCAGAACATGGGAGTCCAGGCCTTTCCACTGTAGCACAATTGCTCTTTTCGGGAAGGCAATTTTTGAGGGGTCGATGATCTTGTCAGAAGGCAATTCTGCTATAGGAATCTTGGAATGAAAGGGTACTTCTGTGCCAGTTTAGTCAGAAGGACTTCTGAATAAATAAGGAAGGAGAACAGCCTTCCTTTCAGGAAAGGGCTTCTGAGGTGGGTGCCTTACTTGCCTAGTTATTCCCAAAAAGGTGTTTGGGGGAAGATGAAGCTTATAAAATTATCCATGAAGAAGATGGGCAGCCACGTTAGTCTATCTGTAACAGTAAGAAAGAGCAAGAGTGCGGTAGCATCTTAAAGACTAACCACATTTGACTAAGACTAACCTGCCACAAATTTTGGACTCTGGCTCTTTTTAAACATTAGGAATGGTGTGGGAAGAGTGAATAGCAAGAGTTGCCCTGTTAGAACGCAAGAAAGGGATTGATGGTAGATTCAGGAAGTAAAAAAGCTGCGTCAAGGTCCCCAGCCTTTCTGACCTTGTGGGCCCCTTTGGAATTCTGACCTTGCGTAGTGGCCATAGCCACAAAACGGTTGCTACAGCTTGCCTTCAGTTACACAGGGAAGAAAGCAGTTAAAAAATCTGCACAGCTAATCAGAAGGCCCACCTGATCACTTGCTCAAACACTGGGGAGGCCCCAGGGAAGGGTTTAGCGGGCCACACACCAGGCTACGCTGATCCGTACTTCTGTAGCTTTGAATTGACCACCGTGGTGCCCCCTGACAACTCGGAAGCCCAAGCCTGGGCACGCTGTGGCCGGCCCTGGTTTCCTAGTGTCGAGGCTGTACCAGTGCGTGCCCCTGCGCACAGCCTGTGACTAGCCAGCTGCTCTGACTGCCAGTTTGTTTGCAGGGTCAGTGGAAGATGCTCATTTTTACTTGTCAAGGTCTGTGTGACCTTGGCCTTGCGGCCCTGAAAGACCTTCTCTCCCTGCATGAACTCACATGCCAGTCGAGGGTGGTCTGCTTGGGCTTGCTAGCGGCCCCCCTCCCTGCTGTGTTGGCATAGTGTGGTGTCAGGAAGAGCCGGAGGTGCTTCGTGGCAGCTCCCATTCTGGGAGAGTGCATGCCGGAGGAGGTCGAAGGCCCTCATCTGACTCTCGTCCTGCAGAACTTGTGCGACTCAGCTGCTTCAGGAGGTGTCCATATTTAATTAGAGATGGTCTGAAGTCTTGACTCTGGTTGTTTGTTTCTGTAGTGCCAATGTGGTTGATTACAAGCCACCGAATGTGGCTTAATGTTTTATAGAAATACACTGAGCGAAGCGGACCTTTGACGTGATCTGGCTAGGCAGTTTCTGGGGCCTCTTGAGTGTGTTCCTTAATTGCTTCTGGCGTGGGCTGAATGCTGGTTTTAATCTGAGGTTCTCTGTGGGCAGAGCAAAGGGATCGCTGCTTCCAGGCCTCCCCAGACCATTGCATGATTGTGTGACGGTCACACTCCTGTGCTACAGGTGCTTTGTGGGAACAGACTTGGATTGCCAAGAGCCTGGATTTCTTGGCTCCCCTACCTCCTTGAAGCGATTGTTTGCTGGTATTCTGAAAAAGAATTTTCTAGGAATCTGTATGCAATAGTGGTATTACCGATGTGGCACGATGCCCAATATTTCCTGCATTAGACTGGCAATATCTGTGAAAGGCTTTCCCAAAAGGCTTTCCCAATATTTCCAAAACAGTAACATTACTCCTGATACTGAGTTATAACAACCGTCTCAATTTTCTGAATCAGGATTCAAATGCATTTTGGCAGCAGGGACAGGACAGACCCCCTAGTCTACCCCTCGCTCTGCTGTTTGTCACCTATTTGGAATCTCTGGTGAGAAGTGAGTCTCCTCAGAGCATGCAGCAGAAGAGATGTGCCTTTGGAAGGAGAGAGAGGAGACCTTGTGGTTCTTGCTGACTGGCCATGAGCATTCTTGTTGTCCTGTAATTTGTTGTGTGGTGAGCTTTTGTCCTGAGGCCTCTGGGTCATGCTCATTTGAATGTTGCCTTCCTCGTTTGAACTTCAGGGTCAGTCGGTGCAAGTACAAGCGGATTGGGTGCCCTTGGCAGGGTCCTTACCATGAGCTGACTGTCCACGAGGCGGAGTGCACCCACCCGACCAAGACTGGGAACGAACTGATGGAGATTCTGGATGAGATGGACCAAACCCACAAGAAGGAGATGCAGCTGTACAACAGCATCTTCAGCCTGCTCAGCTTTGAGAAGATTGGCTATACAGGTAAATTCTGGGGACACTGCTAGCCAGTGTGCAAAAAAGAGCCGTTGACATTGTGAAGACACAAATTTGTTTTAATTCCTCCTCTCCCTTTTCCACTTTGGTGTCAGTTTTCTGCTTCTGAACTCTGTTTCTCTGATGCAACGCACAGCGACTGTCTGTCTAGGTCAGAAGAGCAACAGGGCAGCTACGCCAAGTGTCCCTCCCAAGAGACACCCCTCCCCCCATCTGCTTGAGATTTCAGGTTCCAGATTGGAGCTGGGGTAGCAGGGAAAGGGGCCTGCAGAGTAGGCGTGGGGCTCTGGGACTGGGGAGAAACGGGGCAGTGGGATGGTCCAGCTCTGGCTCTTGGCCTGGCTCTCCGGCGTTCTTCCTGTGCTGTTTTGTCCACTGGGCAGCCTTGGCATCGTGTGGAAGGAGGACAGACCTACCCTTGCAGCAGGTAAGGTGCTGTAGTCGTATTTGATGGGCTGACGGTCCAGGCCACAGACTGAGAATCCAGACCGGCACTGGCGTTTGGGACCCATGCACATTCATTACTAGTCATCTGTTTTGTATTAATGATAGACTGAAAATCTTTTCCTCCTTTTGGGAAACAACAACAACCACCATGTAGTACTCCTGGTGTAGCTCTTCATGAGTTGTTCACATGAAAGATTATGTATTCTGCAACTTTTGTAGATGTTCTGCCTCACTTGGAGTCCTCTGAGCTTGGAGTCCATAGTTTCCTTACGTGGGGTATGTTCTATCCTTGGTTTTCTTCACCTACTACAAAGTTGCAATATCTGTCTCCTCCCACACACACACACACACACACACCCCTCACGTGGAAGCAACAAAGCTCCAAGTAGTGAGGGTTGTGGAGGAAGAAGGAGAACTGCCACTAAACACAATCAAGTTGGATTACTTTTGCAGGTAAGCCTGAGGCTCCATTGGCATGACTCCTGAAGCAGGCTTGGAAATGCCTCCAGCAGAACATGTGGAAAAAGCTCTTAATGGCTCTGAGTGGCTTGAAACTGGGAGGGAGGAAAGGTAGTGGAAACCACTTTCTTTAGCAGTAAATGTTCACCTTTCCTGCAGAGAGAAGCTGCTTGGATCTGATCTCTCCCGTCCTGATCTCTGCCTTTGACCAAGTGAATGCCGGACCCTGGCGTGGTTGTGCTTGTCTTAGCTGAGTTAGCCGAGGTGCTTAGTTCTTAGAAAGCAAAGTGGTGTCTGAGTGAGCAGGAGCCCAGGAGAACGGAGCGCGGGATGAAGCGAGGCGATGAAGGCCTCCCGCAGAACACTCCTCTGCTCCGGTGGGCGCCCAGGAAAGCAACCGGACCTGGGCTGGCAGATCTGAGTGCAGCATGAAAACGGCTCTGCAGGGGGGGCGTGGGGGCACGGGGGGTCAGCCTGCACAGGTTGACGGTGGGGGCAGGGGGTGGCTTTCCGCCCATCCGGTGTTCTTGAACACCGGGGTACCTCTGCCTGTGAGAGAAGAGGGGCAGAGATCCTTCCTTCCTCTGCTCTGGACAAGAAATGGCCTCTAGCCAGAGAGGTGCTTGCGGCTTGACCCGGAGCAATCAGGAACGCTGAGTCGGGCTGGTTGTGTGGCTTGAATAACTCCATCGCCTCCTTTGTCCAGGTGTTGCTGCCGTGCCTTCCCTAATGGTCCCTTGGAAGCCGCGAAGAATGCATGTATGTGCACAGAGGTTCCCAGTCCCAGAACTTGTGCTGTGAGATTCCATGGGTCTTGTCCACCAGAGACTTTTTAAAAAGTACTGAACCAGCCATGTTGATAAGCTTGAACCAAACCAAATACCTCCTTGCACTCTGGACTCTACTGGAGAAGGGTTTTTGACAGACGGACAGTGGACTCTCCTCAAGCATTTGGGTCTAGGATTGGATAGAGCCTCAGATGGTTCCGTGTACTGTTCTTTGTCTTTATGTATCCAGTCCCAGGATTATTTGCACTCTGTGAACACAAAACAGAAACTTGAAGACTTCTTTCCCCATGCCCTGCTTCTGATTTTTGCCTTGTGGTGGTGCATAATTGTGCCTTGCTAATACACAGATCTGTATTGTTCATGCCAATAAAATAAAAATGCAGTGTTCCATGAATTGCATTGTCTGGCTTGGTTTTATGCTTCTATATTTGGGGTGTGAATTCAAAACCAACTGCCTTCCCCCCCCCCCCCCGCAATGCTGAATTATTGGGTTCCTACTTCTGGTAATGATCAAAGTGTCCCAAGAGGTCTTAAGCAGGTCCTTAAGTGGCCCCCCAACTTGGAAAGTCCTTGTAAGGCGCCTGAATGTGAGAGGTGTGATGTGGTTCTTCATGGAGGTCTTAATTTTGGTGGCCTGATAAAGAGACACAGCATAGTGCTCTCTGGTAACCACTGAGGCAACGGAGCGGGATGGAAGACAACTGGAGCGTTTTCAGCGATGAGAAACTGCCCCATCCTCCCTGCGGACAAATGAAGATGAGACAGAAATTCCCTGGAAGTGCCGTGTCCTGGACTGGTCACTTGCTTCCCCACTGCAGCCTTCTGCCTCCCTGCCTCAGATGAGGGTGTCCACCACTGCAGTGGGGTGTGTTCACTGCTGCTCCTTCCTCTCCACAAAACTTTGGCAATGATTCCACTGTGATGATGACATGCATTGACGTTTTTTTATCTCCTTTTCTCCTCTTCCCCGCTCCCTCTCCCTCCAAGAAGCCCAGTTGCTTCTGCCCTTAACTAGCTCTGAATGGCTACTCTCACCCTTGTTGTCTCCTTACGTCCTGGCAAAGAAGGCCCCACACAGTAGCTACAGGTAATGTGCGTTTTGATTTTCCCTGCTGCCCACTGCTTCAGTGCTAATGTCCGCCCCCTTTCTTCCATTCCCCCCACCCCCTTCTTCTTTGCTCTCTTGCAGAGGTTCAGTTCCGTCCTTACCGAACAGATGACTTCATCACCCGTCTCTATTACGAAACTCCAAGGTTCACGGTGCTGAACCAGACCTGGGTGCTGAAGGCCCGAGTGAACGACTCGGAGCGCAACCCCAACCTCTCGTGTAAGCGGACCCTCTCCTTCCAGCTCATCCTCAAGAGCAAGATCAACTCCCCCATGGAGTGCTCGTTCCTGCTGCTCAAGGGTCCTTACGACGACGTGAAAATCAACCCCGTGATCTATCACTTTGTCTTTACCAACGAGAACAATGAAACAGACTACGTGCCGCTCCCCATCATAGACTCCGTGGAATGTAATAAATTGCTGGCAGCCAAGAACATCAACTTACGTCTCTTTATATTCCAGATACAGAAGTAAGCGTAGCAAAGCTCGGCTCTTTCAGGAGCAACTGAGAGAGAGAGAGAGAGAGAGAAAGAAAAAGAGAAAGAAAGAGAGCACCACTGAACCAGAGTTACCTCGTATGGCTGCCTTGGCCCCTTTTGTGATTCCACAATTATTTGATTATTTTTAAAGAGGACGTTTCTGCATGCGTGGTGGTGTGCCAACGGCATTGAGCGTCCGTTGCCTTGTGTCTCCATCGAGCAGGGAACCAGCTTGACTCGGGCACCCCGGAGGCCTGAGCGTGTCAGGAGGGAAAGCTGGCAGCACTGGTTAATACACGGTGAAAGAAAAAAGGCTGCTCTTGTGTCATGCTCGTGTGTCTGATCTCCGGTAATGTAGTGTCAGCGCCGTTGGGGGTAAGACTCCTGTTGTGCCTCAGTGGGTAACATTCTGCTTTGAAAACTGCAGGGGGAACTTGGGTAGGTTTTAGGTTCCTCTTATTGGAATGAAGGCAATGTGGGATTCTTCAGGAAGACCCCGTCAGGGACCTCAGGCAAGGGGGCTGCTTCCAGCTGGGCTGCAGTGGCACATTTCAGGAGCAGTAAGTTTGCAGAGAGGGAGGAGTCTGCGCCTCAAGTGCTTTGTGGCACAAGTGAGTTCACGAGGCTTGGCTACCCGAACAATCCCCTCTCCTGGCTTTCTGTTGCTGTTGCATTGGCAACTAATGTGCAGGAGCGCATGAAAAGTCATTGAAATTATGGGAGGTTAAGAACAAGGGTTGCTGGTCTTTCCTTCTTGCCAGTCTCTTCCTCGAAAACGTTACCCCCTCATCGCCGCTTGTATTGCACTTCACAGAATGCTAGCCCAGACTCCCCCCCCCCCTCGGTATTGCCCGCTGTCACTCCCTTCTCCATCCCCTGCCTCCATCAACCAGCGTGTGACGCGACAGACTGAGGACCTCTCTAGAGCTGACCCAAATGAGTGCAGACTTCTCGGAATGCAGGGTGATAATTCTGTCTGTCTTGGGAGCTTTCCTGATTCTTTGAAAATCCTCTCCCCCCCCCCCCCCTTTGTGCAAATGCGTTAACAGGCTCTTCTAGTAATTATGCAATTTTACAATGTGATTTTATGTATGTAAAGTATATATAGCAGGTTTATGGATGGGAATTGTGGGGCCATTCACCAAATTTCAATGAGATCTACAGGGATATTTTGCTCCATGCTCTTAAAAAGTATTTTAGACTGTGGGGGAGTTGGTGGTAGATGAAGTCTATATCATGTAAGACTGCGCATTCAAAATGATTTTCTTCTCCATTCCCTCCCTCCTGCTTTTTTAAAATGGACATTTGGCAATTAATACTTTATATGGACTAACTGGATCAGGTGTGTTTCTGTACAAAAATTTGGAGAACTTGTTGTATGTGCTGCCTTGGCTGGGGCTTGTGCTGTTAATGATAAACAAAGCAGTTCTTGCCCCTCTAGCTTTCATCTCTCCCCCCCCCTTTCCCTTCCAGAGCCCCATAATCATCAGGAGTGGGCAAGAGGTGGTTTTGGCACTAGAGGAGCGATGCCCTTATGGACCAGTCCTGTATAACTTGTAACTTGTAATCCATCATGTCAGGGTGCTTCAACGGGTTTTGGACCAGGTGCTCCTGTGTGGGTGACCACAGGGCAGCACACGCTTCTGGTGGTCAGCCCCCCCTGACTGGGGGCTGGCTGCTGGTGGCGAGGAGGCCAGTGGGGCTGCCTTGGCTGGGGTGATCCCTCCGTTCTGCAGGGGACTTTCAAGCCCTTTCAGATACTTTGGGAAGTTGAGGATGCCGTTGCAGCTGATGGAAATAGGAGTGGGGTGAGGGGATCGTTCTGGGGTGTGCTTCAGAGGAGGCATTTCTTAGCCTGCTGTGACTCTCCCTTTAGAACTCAGTCCGTGTTCAGGTTCGACAGTCTAGACTTGGCAGATGATGGCGCCCACCCAGACGACCGGTCTTTTGAGTCATCGTGACTGAAGCAAGGATGCACCGTGAAGCCGGCTGCCTGTCCTTGCAGAAGGCGTGGTTGAGCTTCCCAGAGAGGTCTTAAAGTGGGCCAGGGAGGGCAGCACACCGCACAAACCGAAGAGGACAAACCGTCTCCGGCCTTAGCAGGGGCCGAGTGGTTTCCAAGAAACCGGTGCTCCAACTAGAGTTTGTTGTTTCCGTGGCGTCAGAAAGTGGCAAGCAGAGCTGACCTCTGCGTGAGGCTCTGCCAGGGAAAGGTGGGCTCGTATTTTGAACTCCGTCCTAGAGCTGACCGATTTGGCTTGCTTAAAAGAGCTGTTCCCTCCCCTTCCCTTTATAGAACAGCTGCCTCCAAATATCACCCCGTGAAGCTGGGCTGCTTGTGCACCGTTGCAGTTGCTGTAGTCTGAGAACGGTCTGAGAACGGAAGGGCCTTAACTGAAGGCCGTCTCCTCCCGGCAAAATGCCTCTTGCACCAGTTGGGGGGGGGGGAGTTCAAGAAGGGTCCCACTGGGGGGGGGGAGTGTGGCTGATTCTGAGGCCAGCTGTGGATCTGGCTCCAGAAGCAGGATGTGCCTCAGCTGTTGGCTTAGTTTCTGTGAGTGAAGATCCTGTAGAGATTTTGTCCACATTCTAAGGCTTGCACGACCAGGGCAGAAGTGCAGCTCCTTTCCCCAGAATACTGGCGGCCATCCCAGCTTCTCATGGTTGTTAGGGGGATGAGAGTGCGGGGAGCCGCCCAGCAGCGCTTTCAAGCTATAGAGCCCAGAGCTCCAGTGCTGGGCGGGAAACGTGGCGCACGGCAGCCGTGCTGTGGAGGGACTGCGCAGGTCTTTCCTCTCCTTGCAGAAACGAGGCTGTTGATGGCTCCTTCCCTCCCCAGGAGAGCCCACTGCAGAGGATGGTGGCAACCCGTCCTGGTGCCCAGCCCTGCAGCTGGTGCTTGTGCTCTCAAGTGCCCGACAGGCAGCATTTGTGGGCAGGAGGTGTGATTAAATCTTGCCCCGTTCCTCCCTCACACGTGGGCCTTTGTCCTGCCGGGCAGACCGGAGTGGGTCAGTGCTGCTAGGGCACAGTCCTGCTGTGAGGAGGGTGGTTACCTCTGCCGTAAAGTCACGTAAGGCTGCCCCGGAAGCCCCCGTCTCCAGTCGTCATTCTAGACATCTGGAACGGAACATGAGAACAGCTGTGGTCTCTTGGCCCATGCACATGGGGGGGGGGGCTGGTTCAGCGGCTCCCATGCCAGAAGAGCAGCCATCATCCCGAATTGGGTTGCCCAAGTATGACCCCCCCCCCACACCCCCTCTGCCAGCCACCATTACACTTCCCTGTTTCCATCCTTCCCCCGGGGGCTGTTTCCCCCAACTCCTCCTGGGTAGCTGAGCCTTACCTGTGTCTAGTCCTGTGCTAGGCGCCTAAAGATTGTAGCATGCTTTCTCCATGCCGGGGCCTGCTGGTGACTGGCAGACCACAAAACTCCTTACAGTATTCACTGTGGGTAATTTATTGAACTAGCGAATGTAGAATTTAAAATAATTTTAAAAAGAATCACGAAGGGTTTGTTTGCAAGATGGTATGTCCTTTGTACTAGGCCTGATTTCTCATTGTTTGTGTTCCTGTTCCTTTCTGTTGTGGAGAGGGAGGGGCTCTTGGGTGGACCCTCACCTGTGGGCGAGGGGGGAGAGCGAGGAAGACGGGAGTGGGCGGGTGAGGGGGGTCTGTCTCCTGGCCCTCTGACATCACAGGGTTGCTGCCTGCAGTGCCGCCTCCCCCCCCTGTTCCCGCAGACCGCCCAACCAGATTTGGGGCCAGGACAGCCGGGGGGCCCTCTGCCTGCTCCAGCGGCACTGCTGGGGGCCCGTCCTGAGCTCCTGCCGTTCTCTCGGGTCTTGCCACCACTTTGGGGAGCACTAAAGCATATACCTGAATGGCTTCTAACATGAGGAATGGGTTTAATGTTGTTGGGAATGATTTCCTCTGTTCCTTTCGTGGTCTGCGTTTGTTTGAAGTTTCTGTATGTAAAAGTAGTTTAAAGAAAATTGCCAAACCACTCTTGTCTCTGTGTGTGTGTGTGCGTGTACCTGACCAAGACTCCATTCCTTTCCAGAGCGCTGTCAGGTGTGAGGAATTGTGGCAAGGTGGGCATTTGGTTCTCTGCATGCACGCACGCCAGGTGGGGCAGGTGGCAAAGCCTCTGCTGCCTAAGAGCCCCTGCCGTGGCCTCCTGGGGGGCAGAAGGGCCATTGTAGAAAACGAGAGGGCCGGGGAGAGGCGTAGGTGAGGCCCCATTCCTTCCCCTGAAGCATTTTAATACTGGACAACTATTTTGAGGCCTTAAATCCCGGGAGGCACAGCGGACTGATTTCACCATCCCTTTCCTCCTGTCCAGTAGCCTGACCCTTCCTGTTGACAGTCACATGACATTCCAGCCTAGAGTTCTCAGAACCACACCCCTGCCTTCCTTCCCCCCTAAGAACCATAGCTGTGGGAGGAGGTGAGGTGTGGGGCTCCTTTGGCTGGCAGGGGAAGCCCGAGACCAGGGGGTGGGCCAGGGCAGCACTACTTTTGCTCAAGGGAGACTGTCCGTATCATTAAGCAGAAGAGCCAGAATTACAGACAAGCCTCCTCTACAATCTTCTCTTAAGGGATTCTACCCCGTTTTTCTCCCCTGTGGACATTCAGAGCAGCTCACAAAATAAATGCAATTGAAGCAACTGAAAGTAGAAGAGTTAGTTTTTAGACTCCACTTTTGACTGCCCAAAGGAGTCTCAAAGCGGCCTACCATCACCTCCCCTTCCTCTCCCCACAAACAGACACCCTGTGAGGGAGGTGGGGCTGAGAGAGCCTCGAGAGGACAGTTCTAAGAGGACAGTTCTAAGAACTGACTGGCCCAAGGTCACCCATCTGGAGTGCCATCCTCCGGGAGTGGTCCTGGATCCACAGGCTGTGAGCTGGGGCTAAGAGCCCTTTGGCTTTCACCCAAGGCAGTGCTGGCCTCAAAGCATTGCCTTGGAGAAGAACCTGGTTCTCCCCACAGAGGCGGCTCACTGGAAGCGCCAACGGGAAGCTCTGTCGGAGGGGCTGCTGGTTCAAAGGGGCTTCTCAAGAAAGTGAAGGTGGCCTGGGAGGGTCTGTTTTCCAAGGGGACTGGGGCAGTGCAGGCATTGTTCCTCCCACCCATGGCAGCCCTGCAAGGTTGGTTGGGGTGAGAGAAACTGGCCGTCGAACTTCAGGGCTGAGTGGGAGTGGGCCCTTAAGCCACCTGCTGAGCATGGCTGCCTGACAAGGGGTTCTCCCACTTCCTCGGATGACCTGAAAGCCCTTCCCTACTGCTTATGAGCATGCGCAGCTGCCTTCCACTGAATCGGAGCCCCTGCTCCATCAAGCTTTACTCAGACTGGCTGCCGCTCTCCAGGGTCTCGGGCTGGGAACGTGACCCCCCCCTTATTGTGCATGGCCCTGTGGCGTGGAGGGACCGGGGATTGAACGTGGGACACCCACCCTCTGAATGCCAAGCAGATCCTCGACCTTTGCTAGGAGGGCGGGTGCCATCTGGTTCCTTTTTACCATTGCATACTCCTTCCCCAGGCGGGCGGCCATCTCAGTCTGAAGCAGCAGAGCAAGGTCTGAGTCCGGGGGCACCTTGAAGACCCTCAAAGTTTGATTCTGGGTATAAACTTCCTTGTGCCTGGACCCTTCCTCAGGGAGGCTGAACAGGATTTCTGTTTCAGGGTGTCTGAAGAAGTTGCATGAGCCAGAATTAAACAGTGTCGGTCCTAAAAGCGCCCCTGGACTCAAACCGTGCTCTAAAGGCAGAATGTGACTCTTGTGCAGGTGATTTGGAAAGAGGGTGGGGGAAATGCCAGCAGGGCTGGAAGAAATTGTTTTTAAAATTAACTTAATTTAAAGACGGCTTTCCTAGAAGTGACTTTTGGCCTTCCTTCAAGGGAGAGGAGAGAGAAAAGGCCGCTGGCTTTGTACAGCCGGCTGCTTCATCCAAACACTGGAGCTCCTTGGAGGCTGGAGCAGGTCAGAAAGTGAAGCTCTTGGCTGCAGGAGGGGGAATGGTGGGGTACGTACACTCGATGGTACGTCACTAAAATTTACAAGACAGAGTTTAAGTCCAGTGGCACCATTAAGACCCACAAAGGTTTCTTCGGGGTGTAAGCTTTGGTGTGCACAAGTGTGAGAAAGTGTGCCTGCACATGACATCTTTGAATAAAGCCTTGTTGGACTTAAAGACGCCCCTGGACTCCTACTTAGTTCTGCTGCTTCAGACCAAAACAGCCACCCACTCGAAACTAAAACCATTAATTAAAGAAGAAGAGGGGGTAAATGAAGATGACACAATTGGGGGACACATTTTCTCCCCCCCACACACACCCACACCCAAACTTCCACTTGTTTGTCCCTCATCTCCTTTGGACAGTAGCATAGTGGACATGTCACAGTTCTGGAAGGAGAAGCAATGCTTCTTTCTCTGACTGCCTTCAAGCTTGTACGAGAGGACTATTCCCTCCCATGCAGAGGGATGAGGTTGCTTTAGGTCAGAGGTGGCCAAACTGGCTCTGCAGGTATCCATGGATGACAATTCCCATGAGCCCCTGACCCCCCTGCCTTAGATGGACCACGGGCCCACCGGTCTCCCTTTTGTATACTCTGCATGAGCTCCAAGATTGGGTTTGGCAAGACCCCTTTCTGAACAGGATTCTCCAGATTCAGTCTGGGACCTTCTATATGACAAGGGACTTCCGTTCTGTGGAGCTTTCTAAAGCAGCGTCATTGGATCAGTCTGCTCCTCATCCTATTACACGCAAGGACACTTAAGAGGGTGGCAAGAGCCAGCAACACTAGAGAGGGGGCTGCAGACCCTCAGGCACAATGAGCAGGAAGCCCCCTGACCCTGTGGCCCAAGTTGGTCAGTTTTCATCTGCTGTTGGAAGCTAAGCGAGGCTGACCCTGGCTAGTCCCTGCGGGGGGGGGGGGGGCTACCAAGGAAGTCTCAGGGTTGCTGCTATGCAGAAGTAGGCAGCAGCGAACCCCCTCTGAACATCTCTGGCCTCGACAACCCTATGGGGTCCCCCTAAGTCAGCTGTGGCTTGACGGGCAGTTGGGAAACTTAAGCTTCGTGGCTGAGTCCAGGCCCCTCTCTTAAGAGCAGCCCCAAGTGACACTGCCCCAGTCAGCCTTTCCCCCACCCCTGGCCTGGTCTCATCCCAAGTAGAGCCGCAGCCTCGTGACGCTTGGATGTGCAGGCCCCAGGATAGCTTGGATTTTTGTGTGTTGATATGCTTGCTCTTGTTAAAACAAAAGCCGTGGAATGATTTAGGGATTTTGCCAAAGAACAATGCAGCTACCTCTGTTCTTGGTTATTCTGAGGAAACTGAAATTGTCTGCCAACTTCTGAAGCTGCTGAGGTCCGAGCTCCGCCTTTGGGGTGGAGGCAGAAAGAAAATGCACAGCAAATAAAAGGACTTTGTTTTCTGTACCCTGCTTCTCACTGCCTGAAGGAGTCTCAAAGCGGCTTCCAATCGCCTTCCCTTTCTCTCCCCACAACAGGCACCCTGTGAGGGAGGTGGGGTGAGAGAGCCCTGACAGAACAGCTCTAAGAACTGTGACTGGCCCAAGGTCATCTGGCTGCAAGTGGAGGGGCAGGGAATCAAACCCCAGCTCTCCAGACTAGAAGCCACTGCTCTTAACCACAACACCAAGCAGAGAGATGGGATGAATGGATGGGGTCAGGTGGCCTCAATGCACACAGGTCTGATGCATGGATGGGGAGAGCCTGCTCTCTTTCATCACAAAAAGGCAGCAGCACCTGGCAGAACAGGTGGGCTGAATCATCACTGGATATGCAAGAAAGGCAGTGGCATGCTGAGGTTTCAGGGTCAGAAAAGCCCTCAAAGGTTGGATAATGCATGCTCAATGCGCTGTAGCAGTTGTTTGCAACTGGGTTTCCCTGTTTTGTACATGAAAATCCTGTTGCAAAGGGGTGCTGTGAGGCATCATCTGGGTGAAGGCATCCTGCGTGCCAGCCTGGAGAAGCAGCTGCTAAAAAGTACACGAGCCAGAGCTAGCCGAGTTGCTTCAGGTAGCCTAGAACCCTCATGGAGAGTGCTGCCTGCCAACCTGAGGCAAAGGCCGAAGGGAGCTTCCAGCCAATGCTCTCCTGCCGAGATCTTGCCCTAGGAGGGAAAACAGCAACCTCAGGAAGCCTCAAAAATCAACCTTAGGATCTTATTTAGACTCTTTCTGGCCCAAGAGAGGATGCCCCCTCCTGTCCCTGAAGGGCCTCATGGAGTTGGAATTGACCCTTCTAGTCCGGGCCCCGGCTCAGGGGTGGATCAGCCTGAAGCATCCCCGGTGGTGAATGTCCTCTTTAGAGCCTCCAAACACAGGACTGAGCTAGTCCCAACAGGTGGACTGAGCAGCAGCAAGTTCCGCAGGATCATGAATGGGGATGAAGAAATACTAAGGTTTGGGACCCAGAGTCACTGGCTGGCCCTCCTTCCCCCCCCCCCTCCACTGCTGGCCTCTCTTTTTCAGTTTGAGTCAAAAGAGGGCCTCAGTTAGGGTTGCCAGCTTGGGAAGTCCCTGAAAATTTTGGAAGGTGGGATGGGGAAACCTTCAGCAGGGTATAATGCCACAGCATCCACCTTTTCAGAGCAAGCCAGGGGAGCTGAGCTCTAATGGGCTGGAGTTCAGTTGGGATTCCAGCTCCCAGCGACCTCTACCTGCAGAGACACACCGCGCATGCTCTGGGAGCAGGGCTGCCCCACAGGTGCAATGCATGCCCTGTCTTCCAACCGGTTGCCGGCTCCTGTCGCTGGTGCTGGGCAAGCGCATTCCCGTCAGACTACAAATCCCAGCATGCTCTTGGTATGTGTTTCCCTGAGAGCCGACACCGCACGCGGGAACGCGGAACTCCGTTTCTCCTGCCCCGCCGCCTGGGTCTGCGCGCGTGCGCAGACGTGGCTTTCCTCGGGCCGCGAAGCTGGGCGTCGCGCGCGATTGGGCGAAAGGGCCAGCCAATAGAAACCCGGAGCGGTGCTCCGCGCTTTGCGGGCGGCCAATGAGGAGGCGGCGTTGGAGCGGGGGGCGGGGCGCGCGTCGGTTTGGCGCTGAGGCGCGGAGTCGGGGCGGCGGCGGCGATGGCGATGAGGGGCCCGCGGGAGCGCGAGATCCGCCGTGAGTGGCCATCGGGCCGGGGAGCGGGGCGGCTGGGATCGGGCCCCCTTGGCCCCGCCTACCGAGGGGGGGGGTGGTAGACTGCCTCCGCCCCTGGAGGCTCCATCCGTCCGTCCGTCGCCAGCCGGGCCGGAGCTCGGGTGGCCAACCTCCCGGTCGAGCCTGGAGACCTCCCCGAACTCCAGCCGATCTCCCGACCCCAGGAGCAAAGGAGGGGCTCGCCGGCCCTCTGCCCTTCCCGCCCAGCCCCGCGCAGAGAATCCCAGGCTCAGGCTCCGCAGGGAGTCTGCGCACAACCGGACGCCCCCCCTCCCCACACACACTGCATGTCCCTGAGGCTGCAAGGTAGACTGCCTCTGCACAAGGAGGCTCTGGCTGGCCGCCGCCAAGGGGTTTCTCCCCATGCAGGAGAATCGAGCCCAAAGAGGGCAGGGCAGGGCAAGGCAGGCAGCAGGTCTTCGTTCCTCGGGTGGGCGCTTCGGGGAGTGTGGGGGGAAGCCAGCCCTGCCTCTGTGCCTTGTGCTTCCGTGGGGGGAGTGAAAGAGCAGCTGCTTTGCACGCAGAAGGTCCCCGGTGGAACCAACACGGGGCGGGGGGGGGGGGGAATGGCATTCAGCAGGTGATGCAAAGCGCCTCTCCTTGAGCCCCTGGAGAGCGGCTGCCAGCAGAGTAGGAGATACTGACCAACTCACTGTGTCAGTGGCAATGTCTCTACCTCAGCAGGCTCCATCTAGCCATCTAGTTACTGATGTTTTCTTCCTCCCCGCCTTGCAGTCTCCAGGGGGTCTCCCCCTCTTCCCTGTGCCCCCCCCCCAAGTGCACGTTTCTGATTCAAATGCGAAGCCCTCCTTTCCTCCCAAGATACCAGAGCTCAAGATGGGGTTGACAGGAGACGCATAAAAGGATATTTGCTTGCAACACATAATGAATGTATGGAATTGATTGTCACAAGGGCTGACGAGTAGGGTCAGATGCGTTTTAAGGGGATAAAATGTTCCTTGAGACATCTGAACCAGGCAGATCCTTGGTCAGGTTGAGCTGGAGTTTTTTTGGTTAACTCTTTGGTCTGCAGGGGAGGGATTGTGGCTCAGGGCCTCTGCTTGGTATGCAAAAGGTCCCAGGTACCATGTTCAGCATCTCCAGGTAAAAGGGTTAGGTAGGAGGGAATCATAGAATCCTAGAGTGGGAAGGGGCCACAGAGGCCATCTAGTCCCACTCCCTGCTCAGTGCATCCAGCATCCAGGAGAAGGATCTGTCCAGCCACTGCTTGAAGACTGCCAGTGAGGGGGAGCTCCCCACCTCCTTAGGCAGCCCACCCCATTGCTGAACTACTCTGACTGAACCCCCCCGGAGATGTCGCTGCTCTCCATGTAGTTTAAAGCCATTCCTGCAGGTTCTCTCCCATGCTGCCAACAGGGGCCTCTCCCTGCCCTCCTCCAACCTTTCAAATTCTTCCAGAGATCCCTCCTGTCCCCTCTCAACCTCTGCTTCTGCAGGCTGAGCATCCCCAAGGCCCTCAGCCTTTCCTCCTAGGGCTCGGTCCCCAGGCCCCAGATGCCACCATCGTGTTGTACTGTGTGATGGGAACTGGATGGGTAATAATGGGGTTTTTACTGTTTTTATGATTTTATGATGTAAACTGCTGTGAGGCTAGGGCGAGCGGCGGTATAGAAATCTAATAATAATTATTTAATCTTCCTCATTGCTCTCCTCTGCACCCTGTCAAAGTAATGTGAAAGACTTGCACCTGAGTTCCAGGAGAGTTTGTAGAGACCTTACTCACCTTGATGGACCAAGAGCCTGACTCAGTCCTAGGCCGTTGGTTCTGTAATGGGATCGGGGTGGCTTGTGATGTTCCTTCTACCACTGAGGGGGATATTTCTGCTCCTCCAGAGCTCCAGAAGGCCAAGGAGAAAGCCCAGCAGAAGGGAGACCTCCAGGAAGAAGCTGCACTGTGTAACCAGCTGGGAGAGATTTTGGCTCGTCATGGTGAGGGGCAGTTGTGTGGTGAGGCCGACTTGGGGCATCTTCTCCAGCAGGGGCCTTTTGTGAGGGCAGCTGTGCCATGGGGACCCCTTGCTGTTGATTGATGAGGCAATCACATCCCAATCCAAGGAGATAGCTTGGGGGGGTCTGACCACTGGGGCAGGTCTGGAGCTTTACTGCCTCCATCATGTCCTTGGTAGTGCACCTGGCTCTGGTTTGATTGGACTTTTCTTCTGGGGAGTGGGGGAGGGGAGGGCCTGGTCGAAGGAGGCTCATGGGAGCCGAGACGGCCAGAATCAGGGAAGTCCATGACCAAGGCAGAGAACCCTCGTGCTGGGGGTGCAACCAGAACGTGTCTGGCTGGTACTGAAGGCAGAGCCATCCACCGAATGTCAGGGAATGAGGGGATGCAGAACTCCGATTGTGGCTCTCCAGTATTTCAGGCACAAACACCATGAAACTGGGGACTTAAAAAATAAATCTTTAAAAAGGGTTTCTTCCTACACACAAGGATACGTATTGAACTAGCAAAGAAACAGTCATCTGGTCCCATCCCCGATCCCCCCCCCCAAAAGCAGCCAATGGTGACTGCAGTCAGGAATGGGGGGAACCAGAACCCTTAACTTCCTGTCAAGTTGTCCACTCAACCCCCCCCCCACACACACACACACACACACGCAGTCTGGTCTGGCACCACTGCTTGACTTTATTTTAAAAACCTTACGCACTGAGATTGTTGCACCGTGTGTGCGTGTGCATGTGCGTGTGTGTGATTGTTGCCTGTATCTGCTGCACATTCTGCAGCTGACTAAACTCTTCTTCTCCTTCTTCTCTGCCGGGCAGGGCGTTTTCAGCAGGCCCTGGAGGAGCACCGGCAGGAGTTGCGCCTCTTGGAGAGTGTGGCCGATGTCATTGGCTGTGCTGTGGCCCACCGGAAAATCGGGGAGTGCTTGGCAGAACTGGAGAGCTATGAGGCAGCGCTGAAGGTACAAGGGCCGGGGGAGAGGGCTTCAGAGCAGAGCATGGGAGCGCAGCTTGGCTCAGAGCACGATCGATTTAGGCTCCAGGTGCGCTTCCTGCTCCCTGCTGCAGCCTCAAAGGGCTTCAGGGCAACTGGAGCAGGTAGAGGGGACTCGGGAACTCACATCGCCCAACCTCTGGAACTCTCCTTCTCTGGAGGGTGGCAAAAGCTACTTTGAGACTTCTTCAGGAAGAGAAAAGCCGGATACAGCCCCAATTCTCTCACACCACCCCTTTCCCCACACAATTTGTCTGCATGCAGCCTTTCCACTTTGCAAGAACACCCTGTTCTCAAAAACTGTCCAGGCTGAATTCCGGAGATTTTTGGTGTATGTGTGTGTGGGGGGGGGATCACTTGGCCATGAAATTGGGGTCACTGTGGGTGGGCAGGTAGTTGTGAGTGTCCTGCATTGTGCAGGGGGTTGGACTAGATGACCCTGGAGGTCCCTTCCATGTCTATGATCCTTATGTCTGGGGCAGGGCTGCTGTGTATTCTTGGCGCTTGGGGGCAAGCATGGGAGGGCTTCTGTAGTTCTGGCCCTGCTGGGGAACCTCCTGAGGTCCCCTGAGAGCTTCTCTTATGTTCCCATTTTGCACCAGAGCAGCCACTGTGGGTGGGGGCCCCATGCCATTGGCCAACTGGGTCTCTTCCTGGGGCTTGATTGGGGCCTTTGCAGGGCAGGCTGCAGGGGCCTCTGGAGAGCCTGCCCTTGACTCTCCTCTCCGTGTCTCTTTGTGCAGCACCAGCGCCGCCACTTGGAGCTTGCCCAGTCCCTCCACAACCATGTCGAGCAGCAGAGGGCGTGGGCCACGCTGGGCCGCACGTACATGTTCATGGCCGAGAGCGGCCGTGCCAGTGGGGCTCTGCAGGAGGCAGAGGAGGCCTTTGCGAGGAGCCTGGCTGTCATTGAAGAGACGTTGGACGGTGCGTCTTTCCCTCCCTCCCGGCAAGAGGGGGGGGACTGAGAGGGGGAAGTCTCCCCCAGCAGAGGCCAGCGGGGTTGGCCTGTCGGCTGCTCAGCTCTTTCTGCCCTGGAAGGCAAATGGCTCCTGTAGCGACAGTCGCAGGATGTCCGGTGTTTGCTGTTGAGACCCAGCAAGCGGGCAGAGAGTCCTTGGGGCTGGAGCAAAGGCCTCCCTGTGCTGGGGAGGGGGGCCTGCTGGAGCACCTCCGGGGTTTCTCCCTGGGGTCTGTGCCGTTTGGGGTGTGCACCCTTTGGCCCGCATGCTCACTGTCCCCAAGGCCGGTTGTCAGCCCTGGTGTGGCAGGTGGTGCTAGTGGGGGTGGGGAGGATTCCTGCCCCAATCTCACGTGACATGGGACCCCCAGGGGGGCACCCAGTGTGGCCAAGTCGGACAGCCTCCACCCTGCATGGCGCACCTGCACCGCTCTTGGCTGAGGGAGGGGAGCTCATAAGCTAGAGAAGCCGGGGGGGGGGGGGGCTGAACCTGAGTGGGGCGAGTTTTGTGTGTGGCTGTGGGTCCACTGCCTGCTGACGGGCGTCTGCCTGCCTCCCTCTCCCAGGGGAAGTGCCGCCGCGGGAGGTGAGCGAGATGAGGGCCCGGCTCTACCTGAACCTCGGCTTGGTCCACGACAGCCTGAAGAACCCGGCCAAGTGCAGCGACTACATCAAAAAGAGCATCTACATCTCGGAGTGAGGGCGGGGAGGGGGGCACCTGGCTGGGCTCATTGGTCCCCCTGGGGAGCCACCGAGGGGGTCTGTCTTGAGGAAAGGCAGAGCATAAATATTCATATAACAGAAATGAAATAGAACCCCACTTTGCTGATCCCCCAGCCTCCCCAGGTGCTTCTTGGAGAAGGGAGGTTCTGTGGTTGTGGGTTTCCTGCATTCTGCAGGGGGCTGGACTAGATGACCCTGGAGGTACCTTCTGACTCTGATTCTATGATTCTGTGGCTCTGAAGTCCAGGGCTGGCTGGAGCCAAGCTCCCTGTGTGTGTGTATATGTGTGTTGCAGCTGTATTCTTTTGAGGAGGAAAGCTAGGCTGAGCTCCTGAATTTGATCTGTGTCTCCCCCCCCCCTCCCAGGCAGACTCACCTGTATGAGGACCTCTACCGGGCCTATTTCAACCTGGGCAACATCCACCTGCGGGAAGGCGAGCATTCCAAGGCCATGCGCTGCCTGGAGAGAGCGCGGGAGTGTGCTCGTAAGATGAAGGAGAAGTACCTGGAAAGTGAGTGCAGTGCCAGCCTGGCCCAGGTGAGACAGCCTCCCTCCCCCCCCCCCAGTTTGTTCACCCCTTTGAAGTACTCCTGGTTGAGAGGGCAATGGAGCCTCACAGGAGAAGCCCAGCTCCTTGCCTGCCCCTGTCTCTGGCTAGCTGTGTGATGGGACCACTGCCCGGATTTCCAGGAAGGACTGGGGGAGTTCGCAGAGAACCTTATTTATTTATTTATCATTGTATTTCTGTACCGCCACTCCCAGAAACTGGCTAGCGGCAATTCACAAAACAAAACACAGTATCAATTAAAACAATAAAACAGTAAAGCAATGTAAAATATAAAAAACAAATACAAGATGGTGGTATACTAATAACTTTGAAAATTGATCCCCATATTCTGGGCTTCGGTCTTAAGATGTATATGTGTAGGTACCGGCTGGGAGATGGAAACAAGCCCCCAACACAGTCTAGCACTCCAGTAGGAGCGGAGGGGTGTATCGGGGGGGGGGGCAGATCTAATACCCCAAGGCTCCCACCCGGCCTCAACCAGAAGCCTGGCGGAAGAGCTCCGTTTTGCAGGCCCTGCAGAACTCAGAGAGTCCCTTGAAGGATCCCTCCTCGAATTTGGGGATATGTCAGTGTAAAGGGGTGGAGCAGTGTCCCCTCCTTCCTTCAGGTTATTTAAAACATTTATCAGCTGCCTTTCTGCTGGCAGAACTCAAGGCGAGTTACAATATCAGCAGAACAGCAGAAACACCTGAGGACTGCAATACAAAATCTCCCAAAAGCACTGCCGGCAAATAGAAACCAAACGAGTCAGACGCAGTCGTAAATAAAACTGTCCTCAGCTGGCTCCTGAAAGTCAAAGGTGAGGCAGTGGGGGAGGTTGTTCCGTAAGCAAGGGGCTGCCACTGAAAAGGCCCTGTCATGTCTGCCCTTCAGATGATCTTCTTTGCTGCTGAGCTAGCAGGCAGGGCCTCTCCCTGTGACCGTCGTTCCCAGCCCTACAACCATACCACTCCATGCCCAGCCACAAGCCGCTCCCACCGTCCTGGAGGGGCACCTCCCTAGATGCCTAGATGCCTGGCACGTAGGGCCTGAAGAGTCCCCAGGCCTACAACCCTGCCAAGCCTCCACTCCTGGGGGAGCCAGGCAGCCGCTGCCGAACTTGAGAGTAGCTCCTGCTCGGTGGATTTGTAGGACTAGCGCTCGACATCTGCCTAGTGGCCACCGTCTCTGGCTTTGTCCCTGGGCTAACGTGTAGGAGCAATCCCACTCCCAGCGTGGCACAGGAGGTGGCACAGAACTGTGGCCCTTTGGATGTCCGTGGACTACAATTCTCAAGAGCGGTTGTCAGCACATGCTGGCAGGGGCTCATGGGAATTGCAGTCCATGGACATCTGGAGGGCCATCCCTGTTTATACCCCGCTTTTTACTACCTGAAGGAGTCTCAACGCAGCTGACAATCTCCTCCCCTTCCTCTCCCCACCCCTCCCCGGAAGGAGGTGTGGAGAGGGGATCGCTCCCCCTCCTGGCGGCGAGGACTGCCTGTCACGGCCTCCGTCTTCCCTCCAGGTGCTGCTGAGCTTGGGGGACTTTGTGGCTGCCAAGCGCTTCCTGAAGAAGGCCTACCTGTTGGGCTCCCTGCGGCCTCAGCAGCGGCAGAGCATCTGCCACAGCCTCCGCTACGGTAAGGACTCCAGCCTCTCAGGGCTGGCGCACCTCTCTGCGTGGAAGAGGGTTGGAGCAGGCATTGCAAAGCACAGCGCTCCGTGCCTTGGGAGGGTTTGCAAGATACTTTCTCCTCGCCAGCCATGAAGGCCTGCTCCTTGCAGCAGGCCCTGGAAGAGGCAGAGGTAGCCGGCCACCTGCAGACAGCCCTGGGCCTGTGTGAGCAACTGGGGGACCTCTTCTCCAAAGAGGGGGATTATCGACGCGCTCTGGAGGCCTACAAGAAACAGGTGAGGCTGGGGGCAGCTGCTGGCCAGGGTGGGTGGGGGACAGTGAAGCCAGGCATTCCCAAAGAGGGTGGTGGGAGGCACTTTTGTACAATCAGAGGCCTCTCCGTGGCTCTTAGCCACAAGGCACAGACTGATCACTCTGCCTGGGGCAGGGATGCTCTTTATTCTGGTGGGCCTCCTGGTGGCCCCTGGGTTTTGGCCACTGTGTGACGCTGAGCGTTTCATCATACGGGCCACTAGCCTGATCCAACAGAGTCATAGAGTTGGAAGGGGTCCGCAGGGTCATCTAGTCCAATCCCCTGCAGAATGCAGGAAATTCACAACTACCAGCCCACCCACAGAGACCCCAATTACATGCCCATGTGAGTCCCCCCCCCCAAGAAACGCAGAATCCCTGCCCAGTCTGGCCTGGAGGAAGTTTGCCTCCCGACCCCAAAGTGGCAGCCGGCATTTCCCTGGGTGGTGGTGGTGGTATTATTATTATTATTATTATTATTATTATTATTATTATTATTATTATTATTATTATTATTATTATTATTATTATTATTATTAGATTTATTTCCCGCCTCTCCGTATAAGCTCGAGGTGGGTCACAGCAATCTCAACCCCATTAAAATCCCAATTAAAAGACTTACAAAATTATCAACATGACGGCAAAAAGAAATCCCTTCTGCCCAACCGCTCTGCCTGAATTCACTGTCTCTGGGGCAGTGATTGGTACAGTGGTTAAGACCAGCAGCTTCTACCTGGTGAGCTGGGTTTGATTCCCTCCTCCTCCATATGCAGCCAGCTGGGCGACCTTGGGCTGGTCACAGTCCTGACAGAGCAGACTCCCTCAGAGTTCTCTCAGCCCCTCCTACTTCAAGGATGCCTGTTGTGGGGGGAGGAAGGGAAGGGCCACTCCTTCTGGTAGTTCAAAGCAGGGTATAAGAACCAACTCTGGTGCCTGGGGCGGGGGGGGGGGCACTGTGGAAGGACGACTGGAGTTCTGGCCCCTCTGGGGGAACCCCTGGATCTGGGTCCTTGTGTGACACAGAGTGTGGGACCACAATGGACCCCTGGCCTGATCCAACCGGGCTGCTCTGCTGACCCTGTGGTCTTGCTTCAGCTGCACCATGCTCAGGCGTTGAGGCGCCCGGGTCAGGAGCTCGCTGTGATCCACGTTTCTCTGGCTGCCACCTTTGGGGACCTGAAAGATCATGCGCAGGCAGTACATCACTACCAGGAGGAGCTGGCGCTGCGGCAGGGGAATGCCCTGGAGGTGAGGGGGCCGAGCGTCTCCCTGCATGTTCCTGCTTTTTCGTTATTGGATTGGATGGATGATGATGACAGTTTCCTGCCCCACCTTGCTCCCCAGTGGGGGCCCAAGAGCAGCTTATGCCCTTCTCCTTTCCTCCATTTTGTCTGAGGGGTTAGACTGGCCCCGGGTCTCCCGGTGGGCTTCCAGGGCCCGAGGGGGGATTTGAGCCCCACTCTTCCAGATCCCAGTCCGACACTTTCATCCGCTGCCCCGTACGCGGGCGTGTGGCCAAGTGGGGGTCCTCGGGTGCCATCCTGCCTCCCTCCCCTCCCCACTCCAAGCAAGCCTTGGGCTGGAGAAGCCCCTTTGCCCCGCTCTGGAGGGTCACCATCCTCAAGACTGCAAACAGGCAAGAGGAGTGAGACCCGCATCCTGCCTCGTCTGTCTGTGTCCAGGAAGCCAAGACGTGGCTGAACATCGCTCTGGCCAGAGAGGAGGCCCAAGAGAGCTACCAAGCCCTGGAGCCCTGCTTCCAGGAAGCCCTCCGGAAGGCAGACACGGCAGGGGACCCCAGGCTGCAGGTGAGCTGGTGGGGGTGGGGAGAGGGCTCCCGTCTTCATGTCCCAGGGGCTGAGATTCCTTCTCACGTACTGCTCGCCCTGCCCCCCCCCCGCCCCCCCGGCTGATGTCAGCGCTCTGAAACGTCCGGGACAAGCAGGATCTTGGAGGCCTGTCAGGGTGTCCCAGGGTGTCCCTCCGCCAGGCGTGCCAGGGGCTGGGGCTCTCCCCTGTGCCTTCCCAGGAAGTCTTGCAGGCCTCTTGGGGGCACAAAGCTGGCTGTTCTGCGGTGGACCAGGAGGGCTCTGCTCCGAGAGCGTTCCTGCCTCATCCCACTGCGATGCCCGCGGCCCCCTGTGTCTGCTGGAGTGCTCTCTGGGCCCATGAGCCTTGCCTCCCCGGCCTTCGTGGAGCCAAGCAGGGCGGACAGCGTCAAGTCAGGGAAAGGCAGGGCCGGCTTCGAGGGGGCCCATCCAGCCGGCATGGAGGGAAGCAGAGGCCCCGCTGCAGCGCTGATCTCCCCCGAGGTGGCGGGGAGGCCAGGGCTGGTGGCCGCTTCTTCCCTAAAAGGGGGAAACCGTTTGTCTCAGTGCCAGATCCTGCGGTCCTTCCACGCCTCGCAGCAGAGATGCGGTTGCCCCGAGGCCTCGGCCACGCTGTCCCGGCTGGAGGACCTCCAGAGCCGCCTGGGCTGGCGCTCGGAGGGGCAGGCGGGTGAGGAGGAGGAGGAGGAGCTGCCGAGCAGCGAGCCCCTGGAGGAGAGCGACCTGGAGCTCTCGGGCAGCGGTGAGCAGGGCCGGGCGGGGGGCCCCTTGGTCACCGTCCCCAAGGGCTGTGGGCCGGGCTGCCTCGGGAGGCTGGGGACACTGCTGACCCGACCGAGAAGAGCCCTCGTCTCCGAGGGGGCTGTGAACTCCGGAGCTTCAGTTCTAGAAGCAGGAAACGGGGGGCAGGGAGCACATGGGGGGGGATGGGGGCTGACAGACGTGTGGGAAAAGCAGTGGCAAAACTTGCTGGCCTTTATTTAGCGTTTAAAACCCTCTCGTGCTGCCTTTCCGCCCAAGTGGTGCACTGCACAGTATGAAAACATCGGAACCGTTGCAAATAGCGCTTTAAGCCACGCAACAAAAGCACGTGAGGAGCGGTACCAGAGGAAGGTCCGTGACCAGAGGAAGCCCCCGAGAGAGGGGGGTGGGCCATCTCCCTGGGGGTGGGCCATCCCAAAGGTTTGGTGCCGTATTCGGTGTAGTGCTAAAGAGCGGCGGCTTCTCATCTGGCGAGTCGGGTTTTGGTTCCCCACTCCTCCTCCACATGCCGGCAGCTGGGGGACCTTGGGCCAGTCACAGTCCTGTTCTTGGAGCTGTTCTCACTGAGCAGTCCAGTCAGAGCTCTCTCAGCCCCCAGCCCGCCGGGTGTCCATTTTAGGGAGAGGGGGAAGTGGGGTCTCAAAGCCAGCCCTTCTCCTTCTTGTCCTGCTCAGTTGGGAGAAGGGAGTCCTTGAGACCCTGGAATGGAACCCAGGAGCAGACGGGAAGCCAGTGTGGACGGAACCAGGCTGGCGTGATCGGGTCCCCCTGACCCACTCCATTCAGAGCTCTGCATCTTGCACTTGCAGCCCAAACACACGAGGAGGCCCATTGCCCTCAACAGGCAGTGGGCGGAGGGCAGAAGCTGGTGTGCTTTGCTGCGGGAACCGTTCCTGTTGCAGGACCCAGCGGGGTCAAAGCAGCGGCTGCTGAGCTTGGGGGCCGATGGCCGTGCCTCAAGAGGCCGGTTGCCGTCCCGGCAGCGGGGGGGCTGGGGGGGGGTTGGCTTTAGGTTGTGAACTCCTGGGGGGGGGTCTGGTCTGTTGCTGTGGCCTGGTTCAGACATCCCCCCTCCCCCTCCCCCGCTTTGTCCTCCAGATGGAGAGGGCGACCTGGAGGGCTACGGCAAAAGTGTCCCAGGCCGGCGCAACACCAGCAAGGTGGGGTCAGGGTGCCTGCAGGGGGTGGGGGAGGGGGTTACTCTGGAGCCAGAGAGACAGGTGGGCAACTTTGTGAAGTGGCCCGTGAAGCTGGATGTGGCCTGACTGTGCCCCTCCCCTCAGTGGAACCAGCGCAACGACAAGGGCGAGACCCTCCTGCATCGCGCCTGCATCGAGGGCAACCTGCGCCGGGTCCAGTTCTTCTTGGAGAAGGTGAGCCCCCAAGACCCGCCCCGCAGTTCTCCGTCCTGTCCCAGCAGGCCTCTGGGCTCGCTGCCCTCTGCTCCCGGCTGATCGCAGAGGAGGCCTGTGGAACTGCATCCTTCCTCTTCAGCCTTGACCTGGGAGGCAGCAAGGCCCAGAACTCTCTTGGCCCCACCTGCCTCAAGAGGGGCCTCTTGTGGGGAGAGGAAGGGAAGGAGTCTCCCGAGTACAGAAAAGCAAGGTGTTCCCCCCTCTTCTTCATCGCCCGTCCCTCTGAGGGGGCATGGAGTGGCCTGGCCCTGGTGAAGAGCAAACTGGGATCCAGCCCAGAGGGCAGGGATGGTTCTGTTCACAAATCCCCTGAAAATATGTCTGTGCTGCCCCTTCCTGTGCTGCGGGAGTGGCCTGGTGGCGTCTGGGTGATGGCATTTCTGGTGACATGTGACTTCATGGGCGTGGCAGGGAGGCGTGGCCTGTTGACAACACTTCCGGGGTTCTTGAAGCCTGAAGGATGTTTCTGGGGGTTCTCAATGGCAGAAATGTTGGGAAAGGAATGAAAACAAGCTCTGGGAAGAGAAGAGCCCCCTGAGGCCTGTGGTCTGCGCACAGTGATTGGAAAAGGGGAACGGGGAACGGGGAGCAGAGAGGCAGAGCTGAGGACCTGGGGGCAGGATTTGGCTCAGCAGAACGGGGGACATGTGGACAGGGCCGTGACAGCCTGGCATGGTGAGGTCAGGGCAGTGAAGCTGGGGCATGGGCCAAGCCCTCCTGGACAGGCGTGGCCATTCAGAGGGCTTTGGGGGACCCCCTGGCTGCTCCCATGACCTGCTGTCGCATGCTGAGGATGGGGCAGGCCTGGGAGGGCAAAGGCTGGTGCTCTTCCAGGCTGTCTTCCACGGATGCCTCCCTCTCCATCTCAGGCTCACCCTGTGAACCCTCGGGATTACTGTGGCTGGACCCCCCTGCATGAGGCCTGCAACCACGGGCATCTGGGTAAGCCCTGGGGAGGGAGCCGGGGCCCTCTGGTCGCCCTGGAGAGAGCGGAGGCTGGTCGTGAACCCCTTGACTCTTCCCCGCAGAGGTCGTCCGCTTGCTTCTGGACCACGGTGCTAACATTGACGACCCTGGGGGGCCTGGCTGCGAGGGCATCACCCCCCTCCACGATGCCCTCAACTGCGGGCATTTCGACGTGGCAGAGCTGCTAATCCACAGAGGCGCCTCCGTGACGCTGCGTAATGCCAAGGTAGGGACAAGGGAGGTGCTGCTGACGGGGGGAGGGGGGTGTTGTCTGGCCAGCTGCGACTGAAGCCGTTCTCCGGCAGCAGTTCTCCCCTCACTGTGCCCGGCGTCTCCCCCTGTGCAGGGCCTCAACCCCCTGGGCACGCTCCACGAGTGGGTGCGCCTGTACCGTCGGGATCTGGACCGGGAAACCTGTGAGCGCTTCAAGGCCATGGAGCAGCTGCTTGGGAAGGCCATGGCACAGCGAGGTGAGGCTGCACAGGGGGAGGGACGGGGCCTCAGCAGGGGAGCCTCTGCTTGGCACGTGGAAGGTCCTGATTCCATCCCCAGCTGTTAAGAGCACCAGGCAGTGGGCGAGGGGGGGAAGGCCTTCGCCTGAGACCCCCTAGAGAGCCGCGGCCAGTCTGTGCCGACCAGGCGGACCTCGAAGGACAGAGGGTCCCGTTCAGGGTGGGCAGCTTCGTGCGAGGGAGGGGGAGGTCTTGGGGTTCTGCACGGGGGCAGGAGGGGTTGATGCTCCTCTCTTCTGGGAAGGGGCTGCTCCAGAAAGTGCTGAAAAACGGCAGCCCAGGATTTACTCTTGTGCAAATGGAGAGCTCACGAAAACAGGCAGCCCAACTTCCAGCAGGGGAGCCTGCCTGTTCCTGCCTCCCCCCCCTCTCTCTGACCCACGCAGCTGCCGTTCCTCAGGCCCAGGCTGGCTCTCTAGGAAGTCGTGTCCGGGATCCGGACCAGGAAGGGCCCAGCCCAGGGCCCAAAATGGACATGGCGTGTGAGGGAGAGCGGGGGCAGCAGGAGGAGGAGGAGGAGGAGGGAAGCATCCCAGAGAGGGCAGCCCAGGCCCCCAGGGAGCCTCTTCTGGGCAGTTTGGGAGGGCCCCCCGCGGGCATGTAGAACAGCTGGAGTCTGGTGGCACTTTGGAGACCAACAAGGCCCGCAGGACAAAAGGCGAGTCCAGCCCGGCCCCGTGAAGACCGGCCAGGTTGACTCCTGAGTGGGCAGGCACGCTCCTTCGCTTTTTAGGGCCTGTGCTTCCGAGAGTCCAAGTGCCCTTTGGCAGACCCGTGAGTCTCAAAGGTGCTCCTGTTGGACTCTACCTGCGGCAGGACTCGCATCGAGGGCCTCCATTTGGGGAGGGCGGGCCTTTCAGCCCCTGCTTGCCTCCCCTTCTGCTTGAAGAGCTGGTTTGGGGGCAGGAAGGGGAGGCCAGAGTTGCTAGCCCCGGGTTCCCTGGTTCTCCCCTGACAGGCTCCAAGTCGCGGGCCCCGCAAGAAGAGCCAGCCAGCCAGCTCTTTGACCCGGAAGCCCCGGAGTCCCCGCCCCCTCGTCCTCCGTGCCCCAGAGAGGAGCCCTGGAGGGCCCCCAGGCACAATGGGGAGCAGAGCCTCGGGGAGACCCCGGACGACTGCGCCAGTCCCCTGCGGCCGGTCGAGAGGAGGCCGTGGCTCTTTGGCCAAGAACCGCCGAGGGCCGAGGAGGAGCCAGGGCAGGGCCAGACCGGACATGCGGACGCTGGCTTGGCAGCCGCCGCAGAGTACCAAGCAGCCATGAGGCGAGTGGGCAGTGCCCAGACCCGCCTGCCGCGGAGCCCCGAGCGCCCGAGGCCCTCTGACGGGCCGGCCCTGATCCCCTCGGAGGACTACGTGGGCGACGATTGGCTGGAAGACGACGTGGGGCTGAGCCACGGGTCCCGCAAGAGAAGCCGCCCCATTCGGGACAAGGACTCTGGGTCCGAGTCGGAGGGAGCCTCGGGGCCCGAGAGGGACAGCGGGGGGCCCGGACAGCCCCCGGAGACCGCGCGGAAGAAGCGGCGGAGGGTCAGGCAGAGCCGCCTCACCCAGATCGTGGACAGGACCCCCCTGGGCAGGACGAGAGCGGCCAGGCGGATGGCGAGCCCCGGGCGGCCGGCAAGCGAGGACAGTCCCCTGCGGGGCTCTGGGGACAGCAGCCCAGTCGATGGCAGGACAGGGGGTTGCGAGAGCCCACCCCCAGGCTCAGCACAGGTGAGCTTCCCGGAGGGGAGGGGAGGGGAGGGGTGTTTTCCCCCCTCCCCATATACCAGGACTGCCTTCTCTGTAGCTGCTGCAGCCCTTAAGGACAGGGCTGGCTTTGCCTGCAGACAAGCAGATCCAGCCCTGTCCTTCAGGGTCCTGCTAGGCCCAGGGCTGCTGAGTGGGAGATCCCCCCCGCTTGGGACTCTGTCCTCATCCCTCTCCTCTCTGCAGGGTCCTGTTCCCCCAGCCCCTCTCCGGGTGCGTGTTCGGGTGCATGAGAAGGTCTTCCTCATCCCCGTGCCCCACAGGTAAGAGAGGCCTCAGGGGGGGGGGGGCGTGTATCTGGACTCATGGGCTCCTCTGACCTTCCCGGAATGGCTGCTGTCTTGGGAGCCCCCAAAGGTGGCCGCCTCTTTCCCGCGTAGCCCCCAGCGTTCCTTCCTCTCCTCCCGGCCCTGGCAGCCCTCTCGTTCCCACTGTCTTATTTCCCCTCTCCTCCCTGTCCGGAGAAATGCCTTGCTGCATTAGACATCCAGCTGAGACACAAGGCTTTGTCCCTGACATCTGCTCTTCAGAGATACTGCTCCTGTCCATGGAGGCATGGCTCACCCCAAACGGGCGGCCCCCTGCCCCTGGAGTCACTTGGAAAGCTGCTCTGCCCCCTTGCTGGCTGCTGTGTGTGGGGCGGGGCGGGTCTTTCTGCCGCTCCTCTCTGCTGCCTCTTTACACTTCCCTGAATCCCGACCTCTTTTCTGCCTCCTCTTTCCACCGCCCCCCCCCGGTTGGTCCTCCTGCTCTGTCTGAGCTTCTCTGGGGCTGAGGTTCCCGACCCTCAAAACCTGCCCGATCCCCCCGAGCTTTGTAAGGCCTAGCTCCCTCGCAGCCCCCGAAGCTGACGTGGAGGGGAGACCACAGCTGCGCTCTGACTGCAGGGCATCTGCTGAGCATGCTGAAGGGCCCGCCGCGCCACCTTGGGGGCCCAGGTCAGGTGGAAAACCTGCATGAATCAGAAGTGTGATCCAGCAGCTCTCTGGCATTAGGGCGGGGCAGGAAGGGGGGGGGATGGCACGCCAATCAACCGCTCCCTTGCCAGTCCAAAGCAGGCCCACAAAGATACAGAAACACGCCCTGCCCTTGCAGCGTAGAAGGGGGAGCCGGGAGCCTGCCTGCCTGCCATCCCGCGATCCGCTACACCTTCTGCCTCTTTTGCAGCAGCACCAGCGGTGGTGACGGCCGGCCGGTGTCCTGGCTGGCGGATCAGGCCTCCCAGCGCTACTACCAGATGTGTGGGCTGCTGCCACGCCTCACCCTCAAGAAGGAGGGGGCCCTCCTGGCCCCCCAGGACCTCATCCTGGATGTTCTGCAGAGCAATGAAGAGGTGAGCGGCCTCGGTGGGGGGCTTCTGCCCAGAATGGAGGCGGGCCTGGGGGGCCCACATTCTGCTGAACTCCCATCCCGGCCTTTTTGGCCTGTGGTGGGGATGTCGTTGGGGAACACACAGCTGCGCTGGCCTGAGGTTGCCCCAGAAGGGGGGGGGGGTTGTGGGGTAGGGGTCTGGCTCCCTGTTGCCCCCTACCTGAAGGATTTGGGGGCAGAATTTCCTTCCCAGCATGGAGTGTGGCCATGGGCAGTGGAGGGGCTGCTCCACACCTTGACCTGCCAGTGGAGGGGGGGGGGTCTGGGTGTGGTGGTGCTCGAGGCGCTTGCTTGCCTGCCTCTCGGGTCAGTGTTTCCCAGTGGAGAAGTGGCAGGGGGGGGCACTTTCTGCCCAGAGCCCCTCCCAACAGGCTGGCTGTGGCCTCTCTGGCAGGTGTTGGCTGAGGTGCAGTCCTGGGACCTGCCGCCCCTCCTGGAGAGGTACCGCAAGGCCTGCCGGAGCCTGTCTGTGGGTGAGCCCTGCCCTGCCGTGTCTTTGGGTGGGAGGGGATCGTGGGGGGGCTTCCTTTCCTAAGCCAGAGGGTGGGGGGGGAGATGCTGACCCCACAACCATGGCCTTCCCCAGGGGCAGGTTCTCCTTGGCGCTGCCTGAGGAAGCGGGGAGGGGGGGTCCTGCTTGTGGGGCTCGTGCTGACAGCAACGTGGTGGGTCTGCAGGGGAACATCCGCTGCTGCTGAGGATGCTGGAGCACCAGGAGGCGGGGCCCTCGTTCAGCACATCGGGGGTGCCTCTGCGTGGCCCCCACCTCCCCCCCCTGCTGCGGGCGCTCAAGCAGCAGACGGCCATCCAGCGTCTCTCCCTCTCGGGGACCAGCCTGGGGGACGACTCGGCCGCCGAGCTGCTGGCCTGTCTCAGCACCATGCCCGGCCTGAAGACCCTGGACCTCTCGGCCAACCGGCTGGGCCTGGAGGGGCTGCAGGAACTGGCTCGGGGCCCCTTCCAGGTAGAGTGAGTGGGGGAGGCAGGGAGGGAGGGCCTGCCTGCCGGCTGGCTGGTTGGCTGGCTTCCCTGGGGGGTGGGGGCACTTGTCGGGACTAGGCCTGGCTGCCAGGGGTTCCCCCTCCTGCGTCTGTGGGTGCCTTGGAGAATCAGGAATCGAGGAGAATTAAGACCCCAAAGGAAGGGTGGTATAAAAATATAAATAAGTAAGTAAATAAGTGAAAAACATTGATGTACCCCAAAGGCATGTGTTTATTACAGGACTAGTAGAGAAGCCGCAGGAGGGTGGGGGGGTGGGTGGGTGCGAATGCAGAGCTGCCCTGAGTCCTGCAGGGAGAGCGCTGCACCAGGCCGGGGCCCGGCGTCCGGAAGCTGTGGCTTTGGGTGAGGCCACTTTGACCTTGCTAGGGCCGGGATCCTAAGGAGATTCTGTTCATTGGATCTTAACTCCCACGAGGCTACCACCTGGGCCGAGAAATAGTTTTCAGTCAGAGTTGACGCTCTAGCTGAGAGAGCCCTCCTCAAGCCTAGAGGAATGGAAGCGGAGGGTGTCACCACTGTTGATGTAAACATGGGGAGGGGGGAAGCATGTGGGCAGCTTTTTGGACCTGCCAGCAGTTCCTGGGAGGGGGGCGCAAGGGTGTGGGGTGTTCCCGGGAGGTGGAGTGGGGAGAAAGGGACCCCAAGCTCTTGGCTCATCCTGCAAGCCCAACCTGCAAGGCAAGGTATTTAATATGAGGTAATCCTATTGTTCTCTGCACAGAAGGGGTAGTCAACCTGTGGTCCTCCAGATGTCCATGGACTACAATTCCCATGAGCCCCTGTCAGCAACGCTGGAGGACCACAGGTTGACTACCCCTGACTCCCCTGGGTCTAGATTTCCTCTGCAGTAAAATATATATTAAAGGTTTTTTCTTAACGTGATTCATTGGGGCTGGGCAAAAGAACCCTAATTAGGCCGTTTGACTGTCAGTGTGCTTTCAGTTTGTGCAGCCAGTCAGGTCTCTGGGGGCCAGTTAGAAGCTGGACTGGGCTGCAGCCCTGTGTGACTGCCCCCTTGTGCTTTTTGATTGATTGTGTTTATATACCCTCCTCCCCTGTGGCTCAGGGTGGTTTTCTCCAAAACCCCTTGGCAGGGGCCAGGAAAGGGGTCAGCAAGGGCCCTGGCACCCCTGGGCACCACGTTGGGGGCCCTTGCTTTAAGTGATTTTCAGGGGGAGAGGTGACGGCAAGCAGTGCAGGCAAAGGAGGAGAATCCTGGGGGCCATCCTGGCCTTTAAACTTTGCCGCGTTTCACAGAATGCCTCAGAGCCCGGAGACTGGAAACTCGCTCTTCTGAAGCGTGACCTGGGCTGGGCTGGGTGCTGGGCGTCTCCCGGCCAGGCTGCCTGCAGGTGGCCCCGACTTTCCTCCCTGTCGTTCCAGAGGCTGGAAGAGCTGGACCTGAGCTTGAACCCGCTGGGTGATAGGAGCTCCCCAGGCTTGGCTGCTTTGCTGCAGGCCTGCCCCCTCCTGCGCACCCTCCGCCTGCAGGCCTGTGGCTTCACCCCCGCCTTCCTGCAGCACTACCGCCCCCTGGTGGCCGACGCCTTAAAGGGTGAGTGGCTCAGGCAAGCTCTGCCCTCCCCCCTTCCCAAAAGCCTGCTGCAAACGCAATGGATGTGCCTGCAGGTGGGAGCTCTGCTGGGAGGGGGGGGGGCACAGCCAGTTGAAACCAGCCGTGCAAAATGTGCAGCAGCAGCAGCAGCCCTCCCTCACCCCCCTGCCTTCACGCAGCACTGCCCTCCCTGCAGGGCGGCCTTGGCATCTCTCCCTTGCCGAGGGCCCATGAAGTCACCCTGTCTTTGGAGTGGGGGGGCAGGGGCTCCTCTGGGGGCCACATGCTCCATATTCTCCTGGAAAAAGCCTCCGTGCCCCTTCTTGGGGGGGGGTCGGTTGTTCCTTCCACCACCTGTTTGTAACCCCTCCCTGAGCTGCATCAAAACAGAATGTGACCCTCAAGAATGGAGCAATCTAACCCTCAACAGTAGATTTCACTGCATGGAGGCTCAGTTCTTCCTTCAGGGGGGCTGGGGGGGAGGGGCGAGATGCCTGCAGGGGCTCTTGGGGACGGGGGGACAAGGCACAGACGTCTGCCTGGGGGAGTGGCGAGTGGAAGGCGGGTGGCTGTTGGGGCAAAGGCGCTGGGGGGCTCTGGAAGCGGCACTCCTGCCCAGGGGGCTGCCAACGGCCCCTTCCTGGCTCTGTCTGACTCAGTGCTCACCTGGGCCCCTCCCCCGTTCCCCGCAGGCTCCGTCCACCTGAAGAAACTGGCCGTGTCCTGCAATGGGCTGGGCTCCCCTGGCCTCCGCCCGCTCCTCCAGGCCCTCCCCTGCGCTGCCCTCACCCACCTGGACCTCGGCTCTGTAGATGCCCCAGCAGGAAGCCCCAAGGCACTGTGGGACGTGGTGGCCCAGTACCTGGCACAGGTGCGGAGGGGAAAGAGGCCTGCAGGAAGGGGCGGGGTCTCCAGCCTCACAGGAAGGCTGCGGGAGGGGCTGCTTTCCTTACTTGGGATGCTGTTCAAGCCCCCCCCCCCCAGCCATCAGCGATTCCATTCTGAATCCAGCCTCTTCTCCCCCCCCCTTCCCCCAACGCAGGAGGACTGCTCTGCCACCCATCTGACGCTGTCTGGGAACCGCCTGACTGATGAGGCCCTTGCAGGGCTGGCCAGGTAGGGGGATGGCGGGAGGGGGGGAGTGGGCCTTACCAGAGAAGCAGGTGACCTCTGGGCCGTGGACCTACTCAAGCCCGAGTGCTTTGGTTTCGGATTGTGCTCCGATAGCCAGAAGTCATTCAGAGCTTTTGGGACTCATTGCTCACTTCTTTCCCGCCTGAAGTAGCCAGCCCTGACTGACGCAAGCTCCCCCCTGCCCAGAGTCCATCATTCCCAAAGATGCTGCTGGACTCAGTCGCTCTTCTGCTGCTCCAGACAGACTAATGGCCCCTCCCCACCGTTCCCCATCTCCATGGAAGGTGCCGCATTTAGCTGCACAGACCAGAAATCCATCCACCTGGTGATATTGGGGCAGATGGGCTGAAGAAGCAGGCAGCCCCTCCCCAAAGCTCCCAGCCTGCCACCAATGGTGTTACGTCTTTTGGGTGCTCCTGGACTAGAAAGTCTCACCTGGCCGGCCCCTCATCTGGATCTGGCTAGCAGATGTGTCCTTTTGGGCAGCGGGAAGGAAGGGTGCAGGGCCTGTGCAGGGCTCTGGGCTTGTTCCTCTTCAGAGGGATCCAGGGTGACCTCCCAGAGGCCCGTCTGAGCTATTTCCTCCCTTTTGGGGGCATCCTCTGGAATGGGACCCCTCCCCCTGCAACATGACTAGAGCTGGATACTGCTTGAAGCCAGCCACCTTGTGAGCCAGACCTCTTGGGCGTCACCTTGGTGGAGAAGGAGCACCTCCCCCCCCCCATTTCAGTCGTACAGCCCCTCTTTTCCCCCAGGTGTGGGGGCTCCAGGGTGCTGACCATGCTAATGTGCTGGTCAGATTCTAACACCCCTCCCTGCTGCTTTGCAAGGGATGGATTGCACACAGCCACCTCCACCCCCCCCCCCCCAAAAAAAAACCCAGAGAATTCCGTGTTCACTGAGCAGGCCGTCCTGCAATGGTGGAGATGCGCCCCTCCCACACGCACATTGCTGTGCGCTGAAGGGCTTCCGGGATGTCACCTGCCAACGGGGTGCAGGTCCCGTGCCCACAGGCCTGTTCCCCAGCAGGGGCGCCCTGGAGGTCCAGAGTCCGTGCCTCGCCAGCATTCGGACTGCCTTCCCCACGCATCCATCCCCCTGACCTAGCCCAGGCTAGGCCAATCTTGTGGGATCTCAGAAGCTAAGCAGGGTCAGCCCTGCTCAGTCTGTGGGTGGGAAATACAGGGCTGATGCGCAGAGGCAGGCCACGGCAAGTTCCCCCTGCCCTGCCCTGCCCTGCCCTGCCCTGTCCTGGGCTACCCAACCCCATCAGGTTCCGCCAGGCTGTGGGCTTGGCCCCAGCTAGCTCTTCGATGGGGGAGCCTCAGGCCGACTGGAGGCAGGCAGGGGCAAACCACCTCTGGAGGTCTCTGGCCTTGACCACCTCTGAGGGTCACCGTCATCTGGTAGAACCTCCAGGTGCAGGGGGAGTAGGCCTCAATCTCAGTTCTGCAAGGCCTCTGGGTCCTGTCCTTGACCTCCACATTCTGGGGCACCAAGTCTCTGAAGCCCAGCACAGGGGAAGGCCTCGACCTCTCAGCCCGGCTAAGGACAGCTCTAGCAGGACCGTGACCGCCCCCGGCCACCCAGCTGGCTGCGTGCGCTCTTAGCCATTCCATTGGCTCTCCCCTCTGCAGATGCCTCCCGGCCTGCTGCTCTCTGGTCTCCCTGGATTTGTCAGCCAACCCGGACATCAGCCTCACGGGCCTCCGGACCTTGCTGGCTGCCCTGCAGGAGCGGCAGAAGGGTCTCCAGTTCCTCAGCTTGGCAGGTGAGCTGTGGGGGGTGGGGGGGAGGACTGCTACTTGGGCCCTCCTCCTCTTGTGGGGGGGGGGCACTGGGAAGCAGGAATTCCTGCCTCTCGGTGGGATCAAAGTTGGGGCGGTGGGGTCTTTGGAGGACAGGGAAGTGTCCTGGGACTCCCCCTCCCTGAGCTGCCTCCTCTGCTCTCCCCTCCCTTGGCACAGGCTGCTCCATCAGGGGCCCCTTGGACCCTCCCACCTGGAAGCAGCTCTCGGCCAGCGTCCGTCACCTGCAGCTCTGCACCCGCCAGCTCAGCCCCCGTGACCAGCGGGACGTGGCCCTGCTGTGGCCCAGCCAGCCCGACGCTGCGCTCCGCACGGTCACACGGCAGCACAAGCTCTTCTGCCAGGCCCTGGCGCCGGGGTTGCCTGGGACTGACTTGCCAGCTCCCCACGACGAGAACTGCCCCCCGCGGGGCCCGGATGCCCCCTTTGAGGCTCATCCTGGCTGAGCAGGAGCAGGCAGCCTCCGTTGGGCTTTCACCAGGGCCCCCTTCCAGACAGGCTGCAGGAGGGGAAGGGGAGAAGGACGAGCGGCTGCCGGTGGGCCTGGAAGGCCAGAGACTCATGCTTGGGAGCACCCAGAGAGATGTTGCCTGGTGGAGGGTGGGGGGGGAGGACGTGCCCCCCGGGCCTCCTTCACAGCTGCTCAGTCCTCTGCTATTTATTGAATATCCTGGCTTCAGAATCAGACCCCGCTTGGACCTTCGTCTCTTCTAGCTTGCGGTGTGACCCCCACTACCTCCTCCCCTCACATGGGGGGCAGAGGAGTGACGATGGATTTGAGGGGAGGGGACTCTGTGTGAAGTGCGGCCCAAAGACCCAAAGGCCCTTGCCGGTCTTCTTTAGGGGGGGGGTCTCTGTGGCTGACATGGAAACAGGCTGTGGTTACTGTAGAAAGGGGATTTATTTCCTTCCAAAGCAGAAACAAAGCTAATAAATACAAGCACCGAGCAACCCCCCCACCCCCCAACTCCCGGAGGTCTGTGGCCGCATTAGGGGAAAGACCTCCCTCTCCCCCCCCCTCCCCAAGGGCAAGCACTGAAGGGGCAGCCCTGGGGTGTCCCCGCCTTCCCACCCCACGGCTCTTGTGGCAGGGTCGTGCCCAGGCCTGCTCGGTTATTTACACCCAGAGAGGACCCGTAGAGACCCGCGGGACGCCCGGCTGGTCCTCAGGAGTGCAGAAAGCGGTTGAAGGCGTTGTAGGCCGACTCCAGGTCGAAGAGCATCTGCCGCACCTGGGAATCGTCCAGTTCATCTGAGGCAGACATCCCGCTCAGAGTCTGCAGCCTGCGGAGGGAAGGAGGAGAGATCAGCCCCGTCCCGTCAGTCTCGGAAGCCAAGCGAGGGCAGTGTGAATTGCTCCTCTCGGAGGGGGGGCCCCAAGGAAGGGCCACGTGCGTGGCCACGCAGAGGCAGGCCATGGCAAGCCACCCTTGGCCGGCTCTTGCCTTGACCTGGGGCGCCTGGGCGAGCTCCCGCTGGTCAGTTCTCCGGGGCCAAAGGGGCACAGAGGCAGGCCACGGCAAACCCCCTTGCAGGAAATGGGACACCTCTCTGTAGCGAATGTCAGTCAAGGCCCAGTACCTGCTTCGAAGACCCAGGACCCCTAGCACCTGCTGTGAAACTGGCGGAGGGGAAGCCCAAGCGGGCCACCACGAATGCATCTCCGCTCCCCCCTCCCCAGCAGCCACGGGCCCACGGAAGAGGCGGGTGCTGGACGCCTCACCACTGCTGCACTTTCTGCCGCCCCTCGAAGTCTTGGGGCAGGTGACTCATGCGGTTCAGGGTCTCCATCAGCTCCCGCAGGTCGGGCTGGATCTGCAGAGGAAGGGAAGCAGCCACTGGGGTGGGGCAGGGGCAGGGACCACACCCCACAGCCGGCTGGGTTAATCACCCACCCTGGTTGAGAAGACTGCCTTCAGCACCCGCTCTGGAGAGGGCAGGCCGGCTGGCAGCTGGGCCCCTTTTCCCTCTCAGCCTGTGCCTCTCCCCTAGCACCTGTGGGCATAGCAGCCCCGGGCACCCGCCTCCACCAGCAGAGAAGGCAGCAGGGGAGAGGCCAGGTGGCTGCCTAGGGGTCCGAGCCCTCAGGGCCAGCCTCAGAACCAAGGGGCCAGCAGGGCAGGTCCCTCCTTCCGCTGCTCAGAAAGCCAGGAGCCTTCCCAACTCCCTTACCTCATCCATGGCGCGGATTTCCAAGCGCAGCTTGTCCATCACGGTGATAAAGAGCTGGGGGAGGGGGCAAAAGAGACGCCTCAGGTGAGGGGCAGCCCCCGACTCACACCCCTGAGCCCCGCCCCCGCAAGGGGCCCACCTACCGACACGATGTCTGCGATGCAGCGGTTGAGGTTGCCCTTGTCGTCCTTGATCGTGATGGGCCGGTCCTCCTTGATCCTCTCCATGGCCAGCGGGCAGTCGAGCTGGAAGACGCAGGTGAGGAGGGGCTGGGCGGCAGGGCACCTGAGGCTGGCTCCCCCCCCTCCTCCAGGGAGCAGGACAGGCCGAGTCCCCCCCCCCCCCCCCGGCCGCAGCTGCTCACCCGAAATTTGCGGCAGAAGTCATCGATGGCGTTGATCTCCAGGCCTTGCACCTGCTTGAAGGCCGCCTTGTACTGGACCAGGAGGCGGGAGCAGGCTGCCGTGTACCTGCCGCAGGGAGGAAGACCAGAGTGATGAAGGGGCCGGGGCTGCCCTCCGGCTGTGGCAGGGCAGAGGTCTCTGGCAGCTGGCCCTGGGAGGCCCTGGGCAGGAGGGGGCAGGGGGCGGGATGCTGCCAGGTAGCCACTCAGCTGCACGAGCCAAGAGAGATGTAGAGCCCTGCCCATGGGGGGCCTCTGGACACAGAGAAGGCACCCCCCTTCCCAACTACCCACCCCTGCGGTCACAGGGAGGGCAAAGGCTGGTGAGGAACCCCCCTCCCTTTCCAGAGCTGTTCCTCCAGCCTTCTGACCCCCCCCAACCCCTTTCCCCAGTTATCTGGGGGAGCTGGGCCTCCCGGGCCCCGGCTGCCACTCACTCGTTGGGGGTTACGCAGTCCTTGATGTAGGCCTTCTCCAGAGCCTGCATGGTCTTCACCACTGCAAACAGCTCGGCCATGTTGTCATACCTGGGAGCAGACCGAGATGAAGCCCCAGGAGACCGTTCCCATCACTCAGGACACAGCCAGAAACAGCTAGGAGAGCCCTGTCCATCTGCTGGGGACCTCTGGGGAGACCCACAGGGGACGTTTGCCCCTGCCTGCCCTGGGACTCCCTGGGTGATTCCCCTCCACCTGCCTCCAGAGCCTGAGCCAGAAACCACAGTGCTTGGGGAAATGAGGGGAGGGCAGCAGAAGAGTGCAAAGATGTGGGGTGCACAGAGCCCTGGACTTCCACCCAAGGCCCCTATGGGGTAACTCTGAGGAATTCCCTATTGCGGATTCTGGCGGGGGGCCGTGGTGGCCTGAAGCAGCAGAGTAACGTTGGAGTCCAGACAGAGTCCCAGAAGTGGGCAGGCACACTTCCTCAGAGACAACGTCATGAAATAAACCGCTGCTGGACTCTTGAGTCCATTCTGGGGGTGATATACGTGGGGAAGCTGGGGCCAACTTCCGTCTCTGTGTACCTCTCTCATTGCTTTTCCTTAATAAAGAGGAGGTTCAAATGGGTAGCCGTGTTGATCTGAAGTAGCACAATAAAACCAGAAGAGAGCTTGCACTCCAAAGCTCCTGCCTTGAATAAATCTTGGTTGGTCTTAAAGGTGCCTGACTGGGCTCTGGTTTTGTTTTACCCAAAGAGTCGGCTTACTGGCACGTCTGCCAGGGCCCAGGCACAACTTACTTCTCTCGCTCCCGGGCATTCTTGTACAGCTTGACTTCCTGCAAAGGGGGGGAAACGTTAAGACCTCCGAACGCCAAAGCTGCAGGCGCCCTTCCGAGAGGGAGTCCCTGCAGAGTGGGACGGTGCTACTTCCCCTTGAACCTGCAAAGATCGTTTAGATGGGCACACCCCTCTCTTCTCTCTCGGGGGGGGGAGGGGGGGAGAAGCCCAGGACGGGTCAAAGCAGAAAGCCACTTGCCTCATAGAGTTCCGGCCTATTTGCTGGAGCTGAAAGCAAAGAGAGAGGTCAGAGTCACCCCCAGGCAGTCACCAGGATCATGAGAAAGGCCCCTCTTGCCCACAGCACAGCTGGGATGAGAAATGCTCCCACGTCCCAGTCAGCTGTATCCTCCCATCCAAAGAAGCAGCTTCAAGGGTCGTTCCAAAAGGGAGCGCAGATCTGTGTGGAGCTGCAGACCCTCCCGGGAGTCCATGAGGGGCGCAGAGACCAGAAGGAGCTTTGCTGCAGCAACCACAGACTGGGAAGCCTCCAGCGCCAAAAGAGTTCTGGCAGCAGGACGAGGCCACTCAAAATCCTCCCCCCCCCCACTTGTGGCCATCTGCAGATCCGAGGACTCACCTCCCATTCCCGTGGTGGGGGGGATTCCGTGGAACATGCCTCCTGCCGCTTGCTGCTGTGAGCCGGACCAGCCTCCGCGCAGGGACCCTGCCACAGGAGCAGTGACTGTCAAAGCCGCGCAAAGCTACAGCGGAGGGATCCACCCTTGCAGCTGGGCCTTGCCTGAGAGCTCCCCTCCTCTGCCAGGCACTGGAGCAGCTAGGCCGTGGCCAGGCCCTCTGTGCACAGTGCGTGCCAATGGAGCGCTGTGCTTGGCTGGTGGACCCTGATATGGGCAGAGGAGCAAGGAGGGAGAGCGGCCCTCGGTCAGGTACCCTTGTCTGCAACAGGCTCCGAGGAGGACAAGGGGGAAAGGGCGAAGCTGGTGGAAAGAAAGCCCCAAAGGAAACTGGGAAGGTGAAGCCGAGAGAAGACACGGGAGAGGGGGACGCTGCCCTGGAGCTCAGCTGAGCGCAAGCAGACTTTTCACTCCCCAAAGGAGTCTCAAAGCCGCTTACAAACCACTCTCCTTTCTTCTGCCTCAAAACAGACCCCTGCGAGGCAGGTGGGGCCGAGAGAGCTCTGAGAGAACGGCTCAGTAGGCTGCATGTGGAGGGGCGGGGAATTAAATCCAGTTCTCCAGATGAGGGATGCTGCTCTCCACCATGGCACCACACTGGCTCTCTACAGAAGAAGGGTCGGTGCTTAGAGGAGTCTTCCAGACGCCTCCCCTTCCTCTCCCCACGGCAGCCACCCTGCGAGGCGAACGGGACCGAGAGAGCTCTGAGAGAGCCGTTGTGCCGAGAAAGCAGCTCTAAGAGAACCGGGCCAAGGTCACCCAGCGGGCTGCCTGGGGAAGAGGAGCGGCTCTCCAGGTCCGAAGCGGCCGCTCTTCGCCACCCCCCCCCCCGCGCCGGCTCCCTCCCCTCCTCCTAACCTCCAGGCGAGGGCTGGAGACCTCCGGAACCGCAGCCGCATCCCACCCCGGCCCAAAGGCTGCCCGACGTCGCCCAGAGGTCGGGAGGGGGCTCCGAGGTGGGTCAGGGCCAGGGCGGGGTCCTCCTCCTCCTCCTCCTCCCCCCCCCCTCCCGGGCTCACCGCTCCGTCGGCCGAGCGCCTCCTCCTCCTCCTCTTCCTCCTTCCCTTCCGGGAAAATGGCGGCGGGGCTGCCAGCGATGGCTCGGCCAATGGCTTAGCGAGGCCTTGGGTTCGGCTCGGCGCTCGATTGAGCAGCCTTGCCTGCCGGCGCCTCCGCCCAGAGAGACTTGCATGTCGTGCTCCCGCCGCCAGATGGCGCTGCCCAGCCGGGGACCTCCCTGTCGCGCGTCATCGCCCGCCGCGGCCAATCAGAAGCCGCGCTGACCTCGACCCTGCCGCCGCGCCCTCTAGGGGGAGGGGTCGCGCTCCCACGTGGGGGGAGGAGCTGGGGGAAAGAGGAGCTGCAGCCCTGCAAGGAGCCGGGAACTTCCTTCCTGCGCCGCTAGCTTTCTGTTTGCAGGGAGTCAGGCCTGCCTTCGGGCGGGGGAAGCCCACTCTCCCTCCTGCCACTCGTGATTTAGGGTTGGGAAAGATCTGGGCGTTTTGGGGGGAGAGCCCGGGGCGGGAGGGGCTTCAGTGGGCTCTCAGGCCATCGAGGCCGCCTATGAAAGCAGCCGTTTTCTCCAGCTGAACTGAGCCTGAGATCAGCCGCCATCCCTGGAGATCTCCAGCCACCAGCCGGAGTCTGGCAGCATTACTTGGACAGCTGAGCTGACTTCGTCCCAGGAGGTCCCTTCCAGCTCTTTATCCTGTGATTTTATGAGCCCACCTGCCCCCCCCCCCACGAAAGGACACCTTTCCCTGCCCAGGAACGCTTTATAAACAAAAAGCGGCTTATGCCACACTCCCCACCCACCGCATGACTTGCTAGTTCTTAGAAACACAGAATCCTAGAGTGGGAAGGGGCCATACAGGCCATCTAGTCCAACCCCCTGCTCAACGCAGGATCAGCCCTAAGCATCCTAAAGCATCCAAGAAAAGTGTGTATCCAACCTTTGCTTTTGAAGACTGCCAGTGAGGGGGAGCTCACCACCTCCTTAGGCAGCCTATTCCACTGCTTGTTCCTAATTGCCTGGGAAGTGAAGATTACAAATTAGTATCCTAAATATGCAAAAGTTATTCAGTTTGACTTTTCAGCATCCTCCTCAGGGAAGTTTCTCCTCTGCCCCCCACATGAGGGGAGGAGGCAGTGGGCTCACCCTCACAGCCTACTTGGGCCCTATTTGGCTGGATTTCCTGGGCCAGAAGGAACTAAACTACTGTTTTAAATGAGGTATTTGTAATCTTCACAGACGTTCCGTATTCTGGCCCCAGACACAGGCTGTTTGTGTGCACAGACTAGAAGTCCCCTCATGGTGTCATAGGCGGGGAAGCAACAAGCCGACTGCAGCAGAACTCCGTCAAAAGCCAGGGTTGAAGCTGCAGCCTTCGGAAAGCCTCAGTCCTCGATGCCAGTGCAGGGGTTCCAAGACCACCGGGCAAGGTGGACGTGTCTCCCAAGACCCCCGTAGCTCCCCCCCCCTTCTGTTTCTGAAGTCAAGTGCTCCAAGATTTGGCTCCCTCTGAGGTAGGAAAGTCTGGGGAAGGAATTTTTAAACAGAGGCTGGAGAGCCATCTGACAGAGAGGCTGATTCTGAGAAGGCTCAAGGGGGTGGCAGGTGACAGTGGAGGAGCGAGAGGGTTGGGAGTGTCCTGCGTTGAGCAGGGGGTTGGACTAGATGACCTATGAAGTCCCTTCCAACTCTATTATTCTATGATTCTAGAATAGGTGTGTCCTCCACAACGGATGCTGTTCAGGAGTCCACACTATAAACCTCAGGAAACAAAGGATGTACACACTATTTGGTTTATTTTATTGCTTACACATGGATTGCACAGTGTGTGTACACGTTGTCAAATGGCTCATTACAGAGAGAGCGGAATGCAGGTACCCAAGCATCAGTAAATCAGACCTCTTCAGTCATTCTCAGACTTGCCTCCACATTAGGCCTTGAGATGCAGTTGCTTTCCAAAAGTTATACATTCTTTTAAATGGGCCAACTGAAGCGCCCAGGCCCAAAGCTGGGCTACAAACAAGTGCCAGCAAGTGACAAAACATCCAAACGGTATCACGAGCGTCGTAGGCTGAGCGAGTGGCTCCTGCGTGTGGCACACAAACACGGCCTCTCCGTCCACACCCGAGAACCCTTCTCTGCGCCACCAGCCCGGTTCTGCTGATCTCACACCATGGTAATGCTCAGAGCACTTTGCTTTCTCATGGCCACGCGATGCACAGTGGAAAGAATATTTTGAACCTTGTGTGGCCGCCGCGTGACCATCCCCAGCTGGCCCAGCCCCCAACCGCTGCCCCTCCCCAAGAGGACGTCACTATTGGTAAAGGACAGGTCCACTGTGAGATGCGACAACACAGGTGAGAACTCAGGTAAGGCTTCCAAGCAAACGGGTTACTGATGTGAGGCATCGGTCACATGCAGAGCGGGGCGGGGGGACGGGGGACAGCTGGAGGCGTACCACAGCAGTACTGCCCACAGACGGCACAAGCGCAAAGCAAAGAGCATTCTCTGGTTTTCGGTTTGTACAAAAGCAGTGAGATTTTTCAAAATAAAAAGACAGCAATGTGGATGGCTTCCTTTGTATGCACAGCACGCTCAGGTTCACTCTGGTCTTTAAAGAAAAAGCCACTTGGATGACAGCGGTCAGGCGTGAAGACATCTTACCTTCCCCAGACCCAAAAGCGGAAGCCAGCAAGGGTGCCGGGGGGAGGGGGAGGAGCTGCCTCCGGTCTGAGCAGGGTGGGGCTGCAGGGCAGCAGCAGCAATCACAGGGGAACGCGGTGCGAAAGAGGCTGTTTCGTCTTCCCCTGGGAGCCGCTGTGATTGTGCTGTCAAACTGAAAAGAAGGGCGGGTTACCAGCCTGAGCAGGGCAAGCGTGCCACGAGAGAGCATCCGGAGCAGCTCGACACAGGCTTGGCAGAAAGGCCACACCTCTCCTGGGCCATGCAGCCATTTGCAAGAGGTACTGCGGAGGCTGTGGGACACTGTAAGAAGAGACCCCTTTCCTCCACGGGGGCTCCCCCTGCAGCCCTGGGCAAAGGCTGCCAGCAGATGGGTGGGGGTTGGTACGGCGGAGGCAGGGCCCCTGGGAAATGAGGGCTCCCCTTGCAGGACTGGAACCCGGAGCTTCCCACCCTCCACCGAGGGCTTCTCCAACTTCACTGACAAAATTTCACCCTCAGGTCAGGCCCAACAAAACCATGGCCAGGCCTTTGCTGCTTGCGTGACGGGTAAACGAAACAGCAGGGCACTCTTTCTCTCTGTGGCCAATGTCTTGGAAGGGATATGCCAGCGGGGGGGGGGGGGGGGGGCATTTCCCCACCAGAGGACAATGTGGCAATGAAATTAAAGCAGAGGGGAGAGAAGGCGTTTTTAAGAAATGCAACTCCTGGCGAGGAGGGGAGGGCGGAAGCACAAGCAACAGAATGTATAACCTTTGCTGAGTTGCCAAAATAACTGCTCCAAAGGTGCACCGCTGGGCTACAGAGGACAGGGCGCAGAAGAAGCCCGCTTGCCCAGAGAATTAATAGAAAACTATTTTCTGTTTCAAATGCTTCCCCCCTCTTGCTATACTAAATATATATCTACATACGTCTAGGTACGGTTTCCCGTATCCTAAAAGTGGCTCAGCAAAAATACTCTTTCTTCTCCCAAAAGCCCGGAGTGTGGCAGCTAGATGCGCCCAGACTCCACAGGGGGGGGCCAAGCTGGGTGCTCCGTGACAGGCCCCTCCCAGCCGAAGCACGGCCAGTTCAGCCCAGAGGGCACAACCTCCTGCTCCCTGCTTGACCTTCAGTCTCCTGCAATCAGCAGCAGCAGCAGCCTCTTTCCCAAGGCCGCAGACTGGAGGAGGGGAAACCAGCCGGGGAGGGGGGGGGGGCACTGGCTCCTTAATGCCACTGCAGCCTTTCAGTGGGGTGAAAGTCCCGGCTTCTACTCTACAAAGGCTCCCCTCCCCCACCACCTCTGCAGGAGAGCATTTTGGCAAAACAGGCAGCCTCCCACTTTGGTTTCTTTAGACGGAGGCAAGAAATTAATTAGTCATGAAATCAACTGATGATAATTCTCAAGGGCTGGCCAGAAACTGCTACGATTCAGGCACAATCCCAGCCCCGCTGTGCCCCACCCGGGGCTATTCCAAAATTTAAGCAAGGGAACGGTGAGAGAGCGGGCCACTCCTCTCGGACTTCACACAGTGTGCTCTAATGCCAAAGGATGCCCAGCAGAGGCCAGGAGACGCTTAATACACACAAAGATCCGGAAACTTCATCTCATAGACGGGAACGGACTGGTAGTGGGTGTGTCCAGCGGTGATGGTGAGCGTCCCGGAGGGGCTGGGAGGGGGGCTGCAAGAGAGGAACCAAAGCCGGGTAAGGTTCAAAAGCACAAGAGAAGCTGCGGTGGGGCAGGCCGATGGCCCCTCCAGTCCAGCCAACCCAGGGGCCACCAGGAGGTCCTCCAGTGGGGCCAGAACTCCACTGTGGCCCCCCAAGCACCAAGAAGACTCAGCCCCCTTGCCCCAGACTGAGGGCTCCCTCCCCCACATCACTGCCCTTCCTGCCGTATTCGAGGACAGCCGGCCCGGCACTGTGTGCTTCATGAGAGCAGATCAGAAAGGTTCCCTCCTGGCCTCCCCTTTTTTCATGTTATAATTTCTCATTCTGCCTCTCTGTCCAGCGGGTGCTTGTCATAGTTTCCACTCCACAAAACCACAAGGGCTGTGGCTCAGAGGCAGCGCATCTGCTTGGCCTGCAGGAGGTCCCTGGCTCAGTCCCCAGCAGCACCTCCAGTTAAGAGGAGCAGGTGATGGGAACGCCCTCTGCACCTGAGAGCTGCTGCCAGTCTGAGCAGGCAATGCTGGCCTCAATGCCCCAGGAGGCACTAAACGCAGCAGTGCACAGGCCGGGCCGGGCCTCTGAGGCTGCTGGCCAACCACCTTCCTGCCACAGACCCTCAGGAGCCCCTCCACAGTCGCCAGAGCTGCTGCTGAGAACTGCAGCGTCAAAGGTGAGCTCAGGGGACAGTCCCCCCCTCCTGCCCACCCCATATCCCGGGCCCCTCCCCTTACCGGATGGTGAGCTCCAATATCTGGGCCAGCCGGTCATGAAGAAGGGTGGCCTGCAAGGAGAAAGTCCGTGGCTGAAATCACTGAGGGGGGAGCTGCTCCTGGGGGACGTGCCCCAGCCCCTTTCCCCATGCCCCAAAGACGGCCGAGCCAGGTCACTTCTGGCTCTTCCCAGGAGGGAGGTGAGGCTTCTGGTGGGGCTACACAAACACGCCCAGGCTGCCCTCTCCCCCTGCAGGGGCCCTGCTCAGCTGCCAAGGAGGGGAGCAACACTGGCTGGAAGAAGCAGATCCAGCCACGCGCATCAAAGTGCTCACCTTGCTTTCACACTGGGCTGCAATCTCCTCAAAGGGGGCTTTCTGGAACTTCTCCATCACGAGGCGCCTCTTCTCTTTCTCTTGCTCTTCCAGACCGGTGCTGTCTGGGGGGGGGGAGGGGGGGAATAAGAGTGTCCTCTCAGACTTGTCAGCACAGGGCCACAAGGGTGGGGTAGGGTGGGGGCACCGAGGAACACGCCAACCCCATCGGCTCCAGGAAGAAACCATGCTCTATGCCAAGGAGTAGCCAAATGGTGGCTCTCCGGATGCCCATGGACAGCATTGCTGGCAGGGGCTCATGGGAACTGTAGTCCATGGGCATCTGGAGAGCCACAGTTTGGCCATCATCAGTCAGCCTCTGGAAGGCTACCCGGCACCTTCAGCATGTTTAAATACATTGTGCAGGGTTGACGTTTCTGCATCGTGCACTGAACATGAGTGCCTTATTTTGGTAGAAGAACAGAAGGGTTTATAAGCAGATTTCACTCTAAGCACAACATAATGGACAAAACTAGTCAGACTCCAGATCTGAGACTAACAAGGTTTTTGGGGGGTTTGAGCTTTTCTGAGTCCTAGCTCCCTTCCTCAGTCTGAAGACATTTCCAAAGGTGGTGGTGGTGGGAGGGAGGGAGGCTAGGATCCGAGACCCCAATCCCCCAAGGGTGCATTTACAGGATCCCAAGCATATCACATACGTGATATCCCCCCCCCATCCCCCACCTTCGCAACTTCCCAGAACTGTGTCAGGTCTTTGGCAGCAGCAGGGCACCCAATTCGAGACAGGACCAGCATGTGGCTCATGCCGTTAGGGAACTCCGCCTAACTCAAGGGTCAGGATGGGCGGCCTGGTTCAGAAGAGAGAGAGGCGGAGTGCAGCAGCACCTGCCAGGCTGACACCATTGGGGGCAGGAGAGGAGCTTTCGGGAGTCCCTGCTCGCTTCCCCAGAGACTTTTCCAAACTAAGCCGTGGCTCACAAAAGCCGCCCCCCCCCCCCCCCCCGCCACAAGCTTCCTTCGTCCTGAAGGTGCTCCTGGACTCTGGCTCCTTTCTGCTGACACGAGGATTGTGAAGAGCACCGGAAGGCGTCAGAACGGAAGGGCCAGGGGAAATTCGCTGAACGCCAAACTGCTGCAGGGAGCCTCACCGATCGCCTTCTTCAGCGCTTCAAAGGTAATCTCCTCTGTGCTGTTGACCTGAAGAGAAAAGAAGACTTTGAATGCATTCCAGTCCCACCAGCAGCTTAACTGGGGATCAAACATGACCGCTGCCCACTGTAGAAAAGGGCAAGAATCCAGGAGCCCCTGAGAGACACGGGAGGGAGGGACGTCACCGAAGAACGGAGCCAGGGACTCAGGAAAGCTCCTACCCAGCCACCAACGTGGCCGGCCTCCCAGGAGATCCTGGACTCTGGCTCCAGACCAACTCACAGGGCACCGTCTTGATCTGACGGATCCCTGCCGTTTCTAATTTTTTATTTATTATTTCATTTCTAGACCACCCTCCCTTGCGGCTCAGGGCGATTCAGAGGCTAGATCAGTGTACAAGTCCCACTGCCATATGAGGTCCAGTGCTTCAAACTCAGTAATTTGTCTCAACATTATGAAGCGTTTAAGCTGTTAACCACGAGACCCTTTAATGTAAGCTATTGCTTGACGGATTGGCTGGACTGGAGATGGCCTCGGGATACACCTGGTGGGCGTACCTGGTGGGGAGGAGGCCTCAGAGGCCAGGTAGGTGTTATCAGCTCCTTGGCTTAACTGGAAACTTGGCGGAAGAGCTCTGTGTTTGCAGGCCCTGCGGAACTGTGCTCGCTTTGGCAGGGCCCTGGTCTCCTCTCTTTGGCTCCGCTGACACCCCCTTCCCAAAGGAAGGGGGAGAGAACAGATCGCTAAGAAGGGGCAGGGATGCACACCCCCAACATGGCAGCTGATACTGATGAACTCCTCCTCCCTTACTAGGCAGCCAGTGGCAACCTCAGGCCCCCGGCTCTCTTTCCTGCAGCCTGCTGCCGACCCCTGCCCCCCCTCCCCTCCCACTCTGGCGCTCTGCAACTGGCCCTGGCCCTCAGCACTTGGGGGTGATGCAGACTGTAGTTCCAGGGAAGGCAGAAACAAGGGGCTCCTACTCTGCGGGTATTAATCCTCTGCTTGTTTATTTTACAAGGCTTCCGAATTGGGCTTACACCCTATTCAGCTTGCTTCTAAGTCGGGGAACTATAAGCTGCCTTGAGCCACAATTGGTAAAATATCTGCCTCAATTAGTCAATAAGCCACAATTTGAAAATTAGTGGCCTCAACTGAGCCACAGTTAATACATCAGTAGCCTCAAGCCGTCAATAAGGACATCAGAGGGCCCAGGGGCAGCCAGGATGCACTTGCCTTGTCCTCGGTCCCGTTGCCAGCCAGGAGGTCCACCTGGATGGAGACCGTGTCCACCACGCTCTTCCTCCGTGACAGCCCGTCTTCATCTGTGGAGAAACACACCACAGGCGTCTCTCTCCTGTGGGGCATCCGGAATGGAGCTGGGGAGGCCAGGCCACCCCCGCCAGGCCACCCACCTTGGGCCTTCGGGATAAACCGAGCAAGCCCGCCTGGGGGAATCTGCTCTGCAGTGAGAAATCTGCCTCTGAGGCTCAGGTTGGCAAGGAACTGGGAACATGAGCGACAAGGTCACAGCGGTGCGGGAGTGTTGGGCTGAGCTGGGGCCCTGTGAGTTTAAGGTGGGAAAGGCAGTTCTGGGGCCGCCTCCCAGGTATTCTGCCACTGTGCAGGTCTGTATGGCTGGAGAGCCCTCGTCCTCCGCCCATCCAGACTGACCTTTCGTTCACTGCTAAGCAGATGGTCCCAGTTACAGTGTGGGAATGTGCAACCATCTGATTTTGCTTCCAAAGGAGAGGAAAGGAAAGTCTGAGGGAACAGTGTGTGTGGAGAACAGAGAAGGGAGCAGCTGCTTGGCAAAGGAAGGGGGAGGGGGAGGGGGAGGCCGGCACGCCTCCGGGAGCTGAGGTCTGGGACTGGGATCTGACACTGCAGGGCCGGAGGCGGGTGACGGAGCGGCCACGAGACACATCAGCAGGTGCTGGGGTCAGGCCTAGGCAATGACTCACCTGTCACCTGAGGTACGTACGGCACAGACAGCCTCTCCGGGCTGTAGCCGCTGCCGCCCAGCGATTCTGCAATCTTGTTCATCAGGAAGAACAGGCTCTTGTCATCCTTGTCAAAGGTTTGGGGAAGGCTGTGAAGAGGGCGGCATTGAGGGATTAGGGAGACACGAGAGACGGAGGGAGCAAAACAATGTCAGTGTTATCCCTGCCTCCACCCCGGACTCTTCCAGGCTGCCCTTTCTGCCAACATGGGAAACACAGCAGGGCCCCATCTACAGCCGGCGGTGCCCCCGTCCCACTGCGTACAATCTGACCCATCTGTGCAAAGATGCTGGGAGGGGAAGGAGGAAGGGCGACTCTGCTCCGGGTCCCCTCTGTCACTTGTGTGTAGACGCTTGTCACTCCCATGACTGAGACCAGGAATTGCAAGCCCCCATTCCTTGTGGGGTGCTAAGAGGGAGTGCTGGAACACAGAGCCCCATGGCCCTACCGTTCAGAAAGCACCTCCTTTGAAGCTAGCTGGGAAGGGGAAATTCTGAACTGCTTGGGGTATTGAATTCCTATCTTTCTCCACATGTCATATCTGTGTGAAAGAGATACCCTGGTGCTGAAATGCATCGCTTCTCTTTATCAGCAAAAAAAATGACCGTTACCTGCACTTGTCCCGGAATATTGTTTCTGGCAAGAAGTATGGACTTTCCACCGTTCGCGTCTCAATGACCTGGAAAGAATCCGTTAATGGAACGGAATGAAACAGGACTCCAAGGGTTAGATTTTTCTACATGCAGGCAGAGAACAGCCAGGCAGCGCCTGACACAAGCCTGCAGTGCTGCCATCGTGTTCCCTTTCCCCAAAAGCCTCGGAGCGGCAAACCTGCCTCCCTTTTGCCCTCCCCACAAGCCTCTGAGGTAGGCACAGTCGGGCACCGAGCGAGTGAGACCTTCTCAGCCTCTGCCAAGGTGCGGCAAAGCAATGGGGAGGCTCAGCCGCTGGCTCTGGCCCCGTGCTGGCTCTGGCTTCAGGGACCCCCCCCAGGACAGCCCTGAAGGGGAGGCTGCCAGAGCACAGGAAAGCAGGACTGGCACCACCCAGCAGCTGGACAATCCTGGGGGGAGGAAAAGGGGCAGTGGGGGGCCAGAACTGAGCACTTCACACTGAGACTCACCAGCTGCCCCAAACTGCAAGTCAGGGTTGGTTGGACTGTTTCTTTTAAAAGGCGGTGTGTGTGTGTGTGTGTGTGTGTGTGTGTGTGTGTGTGTGTGGAGAGGCCGCCCCAGGCAAGACGGAAAGGGAAAGGACTTCCAATGGAGGATGTCTTTGTGAAAAGCCCCGGTTGGCAGAAGAAGGCCCTCTGGGGCTCACAAAAGCACCTCCGTGTGGCCAAACCATGAGGGGGCCAGAAGGAACCTCCCGGGAAGAGGAGAAGGCAGGTTCAAAGGCATTGCCAGGGGCCAGAGGGAGGGATGTCCCCAAAGCCACTCTTGATCAAGGTACCCGCCGATAAGCAGAACGGTAAGGCTACAGTACTGTGACCCGGGAGGGCCCGGCTGGCTCGATGATGCCAGATCTGGAAGTTAAGCAGGGCCCACCCTGGTCAGGACTGGATGGGAGACCACTGAGGAGATCGAAGGTCACTCTGTAGAGTGGGCTGCAGGTTGACAGCACTTTCCAGCAGCTGGAAACGAGAACATTCTTCCCTCCCTGCATGTCCCCTCCCTCTGTGGATTCGGCATGCAATGCCTGACCGTGCAGACTCGAATGCGCTGCTGAAGGAACCCTTGTTGCCAGGGGGTGGCCACTCCTTTGCAAAACGACTCCAGCCCCCGGAGAACAGAACCGCCCCCCCCACCTCACCCCCACCCCCCCGGAAGTGGGCCGTTCCTGGTCTGCAGCAGGAGAGGCAGGAGCGGGCCCAACACACCTTGCTGACGTGCTGGCAGAGCGCAGGCACAGCGATCATCTGGCTGAGGAAGTTGAGGTACGCGGCGACCAGCGCCATGATGCTGCAGCGGCTGAACATGGACAAGTTCTCCTCGTTGAGAATGGCCGTATCCTGCGCGGCGGGAGGGAGGGAGGAAGAGGCCACCGGGTGAGCCGGCTGCATCATGCGGGCCACACGTGCAGCGCACGCCTTCGAGGCCTCAGGGGAGAACATGGTTGAGCCTCCCGCCCCCAATCAATCAATCAATCGCCGCCCACACCTGCAGGGCCACAGCCAGGCGGAGGAGATCGGTCACCACCTCCTCGTTGGCCAGCTCGATGGTGATCAGGGCCAGAGTCGTGTAGAGCAGCTCAAAGTTCTTGTGCACGTTGTCGTCTTCCTTGCAGCCCAGGTAGATGTGCCTGTACAACTGCTGGCCGTGCTGGGGGGGGGGGGGAGAAAAGGTCACGCCCTGCAGAAGCTGGAGCCTGCCAGCACCAGGGAGGAGCCCTTTGCAGTGCCTGGCACCCCTCGGCCTCCTTGCGTGGCCCTCCTTCCCCTCTGGCCTCCCCCTCAGCAGTCAAAGCCCTGATCAAGCTCATCCCCAGTGGAAGGCCTGCTCAGCATGCCGGAGGCCCCACACGCTTTAAGTGATGTGGTCCTGCCTGTGGTGGACGGGGTGGGAGAAGCAGGCCCCCTCCCCCCCCCAGGAGAGCTCCCTTCACGGACGGGCAGACAAGAATCTCTTCTTGCAGTTACCTTCTTCATGAAGCTCACGTCTTGCCGTGAAATTTTATCTCGCTTTATCTTCAGATCCGACACATCTGGAATTATTCTAGAAAAGGAACGTGTGCATAGTGCATAATGCATGGGCTTTCTGCAGCGTGGAGCCCCACCTGTGGAACTCCCTCCCCAGCAAGAGCTGCCTGTTGCCAAACCAGCTGGACTTTGGGCACCAAGACTGACCCCAGGCCTGGAGCCAATGCGTATCCCCCGCCCATCCCTTGCCCCCCTGGCTTTGCAGAATATTTCTGCATTGTCCCAAGTTATGTTTCTTATATCCTGCACAGTGGACTGCCTTTTAAGCCCACTGTTACAAACCATTCTCTGGCTTCATGACCTAATCCTCGGTGCACTTAATTACTTTCCTGCTTAACTCAGAAGCCAAGGCCAGGCCCGGGGTGGCCCCAGCAGGCCTGCCTCATCTGATCTCACAGCTAGGCGGGGCTGGCCTGAGACAGGAAATGGGTGGGAGACCCGCCCCCCACTAGCTGCCCGCAAGGACCCTGCTTCTATCAAGCCCACGAGGCGGCATCTGAACAGCAGCTTCTCCTAAGATGGGGACTTTATTTGGCTGGTACAGACGACCGCAGCTACTGCAGAGGAGGCTCCGGGGCCCCAGGGCCACCAAAATGCTGCGCGCGCCCAAGGCAAGGCAAAGCTACCTGATGCCCCTCAGCTTGGCTCGGTTGTCGTGCCGGTCAATGAGATTGTGCAGCACCTCCAGGACCAGCTGCCGGAGCTCCCCGTCTTCCATGAGCGAAGCCGACAGCAGGGGATCGAGGAAGGGGGCCGAGAGGACCGTGACAATGCTCTTGGCGTTGTAGCCAGAGGTGACCTGCGGATGGTGAAATAGAACCCCGGAGCATAAGCCAAGCAAGACCTCTAGGCCAGGGCCCTTCTGCCCGGCTCACCTGGTGCCTCCAGGAAGCTAGCAATAGAGCTTCAGGGGGCCAGGGGCAAGAGCCCTCTTCCCTTACTTATAATCCTTCCCTCCCCCAACAGTGGCAGACTGCCTCTGGACATGGAGGCTCCACTCAGCCATCATGGCTAATGGGTTGATGCATGGGAGGTGAGGTTTGTCAGTGGCCGGCTGCCATTTAAAGCCAGCTGGTGGCCTGAACACCACCCCTGGCAGCCAGTCCCCAGCGGGTTCATTGTGTGAAGAATCCCTGCCTCTCATCCGTCCTGGATTGGCTGTCGCTCAGCTTCATCGGGGCCCCTTAAATTCCAGGCTCCAGACAGAGGGAGGAGGAGTTTCTCCACGCCCGGCCCTTCCTTCATCCCCCGCGGCTGACCCTCACCCACAGGCCTTCCACACCCAAGCCCGGAGGCAGAGGCCAAGGCCCAGCTTACCATCAGCAAAGAGCGCAGCAACATGATCTGGATCCGCCTGGTTCCCAAATCCCTGGGGGGGGGGAATGGGGGAGGGAAAGTTATAATTTGGAAAACAACCTGTTATAATTTGCAGTTACAATTTGGAAAACAACAGTTCCCAGTTCCTTCAGCTCTCTCCTAACCCCCCCCCCTTCGCATTCCTGAAGCCTGCAGCTGAAATTCCTCCCCCTGAGCCAAGACAAAGCTTCTGCCCCCCCCCCCCGCCCCCAACTGCCCCCCAGTGAGTGAGGGGCAGACTGCAGCCTCTCCCTGGGCACAGGCCTGTCCTTCCCCCCGTGTTATTCTGTAAAGCACCCTGTGCACGGCGGAGGCTACAGAAACGGACACGGATCATTCATAATGCTTCTACCAGCCCATGGTCGGGGGGGGGGGGGAGATACAAACCCTAGCTGGCCGTTCTCTGAGCTGTGAGCCGCCATCCCAAACACAGGGACCTTCCCCATTATAAACATCATGATCTCAGACCGCTGGTAATCAGGGAGGTTGCTTCCGAAGAAACCTGCCGAAGAAAGCCACACGGGCTCATCAATAATTGATTCTTAATTATTGTTTTAATAAATTGTGTATGTTAACTCAGGGCTCCCTCCCTCCCTGAGCGGACAGGAGCCCAGGAACCACCAGGAGGTCCACCAGCAGGGCCAGAACTCCCGAAGCCCTCCCCCTGCTGGCCCCCCAAGTGCCGAAAAGACAGAGCCTCCCTGCCCAGGCAGAGTGTTTGACCTACGCCCAAGGGGCTAGCAGCCACCCAGAGACCTCCAAATATCGTTCCAACCCCTCTGGAAGCTGTCCCCATTTCCCACGGCAGCAGTGAGTTCCACATAGAATCAGAGAGTTGGAAGGGACCTCAAGGGTCATCTAGTCCAGCCCCCTGCAGAATGCAGGAAATTCACAACTACCTGCCTACCCACAGTGACCCCAATTCCATGCCCAGATGATGCCCCCTGCCAGAATCCCTAACCAGTCTGGCCTGGAGGAAATCTGCCTCCCGACCCCAAAGTGGCAATTGGCATTTCCCTAGGTGAGCAAGGGCCACAAGAGTCACGCTGTGACACAGTCCCTTCTGCCCACCCACGCACCATCTGCCTAAGTCCACAGAATCAGCCTCTCCAGCCGCTGCTTAAAAACTTCCAGAGGGAGAACCCTCCACCTCCTGAGGAAGCCTGTTCCCCTGAGGAACCGCTCTCACTGCCAGGAACTCCTTCCGGAGATTTAGAATGAATTTCTTTTGAATTAATTTCATCCCGCTGGTTCAGGCCTGACCCTCTGAGGCCACCTGTCCTTGATTCCTTGGGTGAAGACGGACATCCTTTTAACATTTTCTCTACGCTGATGGCAGCAAGGGGCCCAGTCCAGGCTCTCTCATGGTTCCCACTCCCTTTGCAGAAGGGCAGGGTGAGAATGCAGCCACAAGGGGCAGGGGATTTGTTCCACACGTTGCTTCGAGGGCTGGAGGGAAGGGGCCGGACTCACCAATGGTCTGAATAATGGCATTCTGGACGATCTTCTCCTCGCACTCCTTGGTGCGGGCATCGATGTTGCCCCTGGAGCCGGCCTGGGTGCCCAGTTCGAAATCCACGCTCAGGCTCAGGTGTTTCAGAAGCGTGTTGAAGACCTCCAGGACGGTTGGGCCTGTGCAGCAGAGAGCCAACGCTGCCGTCAGAGCCACCCCACAGAAGCTCCCACTGGGGCCCCAAGGCTTGCCTAGGACCATTTCCCACAGACACCCCCACCCACCCACCTACCCACCCACTGAGGGCTGTGATCAGGCTGAGACCGGCTATATGAGCAACCTGAGAAACAACCTGACCCACCAGTATTTGGCCGGGGAGGGTGGTGGTGAAAGGGGCACCCATGAAGCAGCGATGCTGCAGCACACAAGAGATGCACCCCTCTGAATGCCTCAGAGGGCACGAAGGGCGGAGATCAGCTGCCCCAGATGAGCTCTCCAGGGTCTCTGAGGGGCTGTGCCAGGGGCTGTGCGCCAAGCAGAGGCTCTGCAGCTGAGCCAAGTCTTCACCTAGTTCTCCAACTCTACAAGCACAGTAGAGATAACACAGGGTTTGCTCAGACACCACGTGAAGCCACTGTTTAAACCGATGATTAACTGGTCATCTGCATTCCACCCCTGCAGGCCAGAGGCTCTCAGCCTAGCCTACCTCACAGGGTCATTGTGGTGAGGATTAAATAATGAGGTAAACCACATTGGGCGCCTACTGGGGAGAAAGGCAGGGTACATGTAGTAATTATTAAATCAAAATAAAAACCATCGCAGATCAGGCGTTGGTTTATGAGCCACGGACAGCCTTAACTATGATCTCGCACAATGTGGCATCCTGGCTGGATCCAGAACAACGGAGGCAGCTGGGAAGAAGAGCTCAGAATCAGAACTTCTCTTGCCTCTCTTTGGCCCTTCCGAGCAGCGAGAGGGCCCCACCACGGCCTCCCCTCTGCCTCCGTGATGGCTTTGCTAAACATACAGGCAGAACCAAAGGAAGGCCGGACGGCTGAACGGCAGGCACCCTTGCGCACCCAGCCCATTCACACTAAGCATCCTACCGACATCTGTGGGGTGCTTTCTGAGCAGAGGCACCCAGAGCTTTCCTTGTGGTGGCCCCCGCCTTGTGGATTGGCCTGTCTGGGGCCGTCAAGAAGGCTCCTCCCTCCTCCCCCCCCCCAGCTTTCTGCAAATGATGCAAAGTGGAATCACGCCAGTCATCGGGTTCACATGAGCCTGCCTTTTACCGAATCAGACCACTGGCCCATCCAAGGCAGCCATGCCAGACTAGCAGAGGCTCTCGTGGCTCTGGTGGATGCCTCCCCCATCGCCCACCACCTGATCGTTGTAATCAGAGAATAGAATCATAGAATCATAGAGTTGGAAGGAGCCATAGAGGCCATCTAGTCCAACCCCCTGCTCAACGCAGGATCAGCCCTAAGCATCCTAAAGCATCCAAGAAAAGTGTCTATCCAACCTTTGCTTGAAGACTGCCAGTGAGAGAAGCCGGGGGCTGGCCCTCAGCATGCAAAGCAGAGGATCGACCAGGATGCCCGCCAGGTCTCTGTGGGGGAAAGGCTAGTCCTTGGATGGGAGACCCCCAAGGAAGTCCAGGGCCAGCCCCCTCGGAGCATCTCTGGCCTTGACACCCCCCTCCCCAAAACATGACAGCAAGCAGACACGACCAGCCTTGCCTTCCTTGTTGGCCTTGTGGGTGGGCTGCTGTTTTTCAAGCTGCCCCTTCAGCATCCTCCTCCTTACCCTCCGCAGCTCCTGCTCCAGGACTTGCCCTCTTTGCTGCCTGGCACTGCGCTTCCGGGGGCTCCATTCAGTCCACGGGGCGGCGCTCTCCCTCCCTCTCTCCTCGGGGCACAGTCAGGCCCTCTCCGCAGGGCGGGATCCCCTTCAGCTAAGACCTGTTCCGCGGGTTTCACAATCCCCAGATCCAGCCAGACTTTCCTCCTGGCTGCCACTGTTCTCCTCGCAGGGCCGGAGCTGGCAGAGCCTGCCTTTTATTCCCAGCTCCATTATGGCTAATTAGCCCTCCTGCGGCATGCGGTGAGGACTTCCTCAAGAATCCCTGGCCCGAGAGCTTTCTAATGGCTCCGCGTGGCTGACACCTCTGTCCACCACAACTATTTCCTGTCATGACACACTTTGGCACAAGGGGAAGCACTGAGCCGATGGCCTGGCTAGAAAGGATTCTATACAGAGAAGGAACGTAGAAAGAAGGGTCCGCAAGGGGTCATTCAGCTCAACCCCTACGCGATGCAGGGAATTCACATTTACCTCCTCCCCCCCCCTTCTGTAGCCCCCAAGGAAGGCAGAACAAGTCCAGGATCCCTGGCCTGGTTCCCAAATCCCGGGGGGGGGGGGGGAATGGGGGAGGGAAAGTTATAATTTGGAAAACAACCTGTTATAATTTGCAGTTACAATTTGGAAAACAACAGTTCCCAGTTCCTTCAGCTCTCTCCTAACCCCCCCTTCGCATTCCTGAAGCCTGCAGCTGAAATTCCTCCCCCTGAGCCAAGACAAAGCTTCTGCCCCCCCCCCGCCCCCAACTGCCCCCCAGTGACTGAGGGGCAGACTGCAGCCTCTCCCTGGGCACAGGCCTGTCCTTCCCCCCGTGTTATTCTTGCCCACGGTGGCAATTGGCAGGCCCCCGGGCCTACAAGAAAGGGCCACGAGAGCTGAGTCCTGGCAACCCACCTCTCACAATCCGCCTAAATTCACAGAGAGTCACAAAATCAGCAGTGTTGTCCAAAGGCCATCCAGCTTCCACTCCCAAACCTCCAAAGAGGCTGCCACCTCCTGAGGAAACCTGTTCCACTGAGGAGCTGCTCTAACTGTCAGAAAGCTCTTCCTAAAGTTGAGCCAAAAACCCTCTGAGTTCATCTTCACACTGTGGGGAGGTCAGAAATACACGAGGGAGGGAGGGAGGGAGCCTCCCGGTTCCCCCCACTGCTCAGTTCCGCGGCCTCTGCGTTTCAAGGGGCCTGCATGAACCCCACTCACCAATCGACCCTTTGGCAGCAATGGCGATCGTCTCCAGAAGGACCTGGATGATGCCTGCGCGGACACGGGGGGGGTCTCGCTTGCGGAAATCAAGGTGCCCCAGGATTTCTTGTATCACGTGATGAGAATACTGGGCCTGGGAAAGCAGAGGGAAACAGCAAGGCATTTTTAAAAAATCAGGCCCACAGCAGGTCCTTATCAGGGGATCTTGTCTGCCCTGTGGCTGGCCCTGCAGAGGAACTGGCTGGCCCCTGGGTGAGACGGGAGGCTGGACTGGAGGGACCCTCCCTGGCCTGACCCAGCAGGGCTCTTCTCAGGGTCTTCTCAGGGGAAGGCCTCGGCCTCTCTGCCCTGTGGCTGGCCCTGCAGAGGAACTGGCTGGCCCCTGGGTGAGACGGGAGGCTGGACTGGAGGGACCCTCCCTGGCCTGACCAGCAGGGCTCTTCTGAGGGTCTTCTCAGGGGAAGGCCTCGGCCTCCCTGCCCTGTGGCCGGCCCTGCAGAGGAAATGACTGGACCCTGGGTGAGACGGGAGGCTGGACTGGAGGGACCCTCCCTGGCCTGACCCAGCAGGGCTCTTCTGAGGGTCTTCTCAGGGGAAGGCCTCGGCCTCCCTGCCCTGTGGCTGGCCCTGCAGAGGAACTGGCTGGCCCCTGGGTGAGACGGGAGGCTGGACTGGAGGGACCCTCCCTGGCCTGACCCAGCAGGGCTCTTCTGAGGGTCTTCTCAGGGGAAGGCCTCGGCCTCTCTGCCCTGTGGCCGGCCCTGCAGAGGAACTGACTGGCCCCTGGGTGAGACGGGAGGCTGGACTGGAGGGACCCTCCCTGGCCTGACCCAGCAGGGCTCTTCTGAGGGTCTTCTCAGGGGAAGGCCTCGGCCTCTCTGCCCTGTGGCTGGCCCTGCAGAGGAACTGGCTGGCCCCTGGGTGAGACGGGAGGCTGGACTGGAGGGACCCTCCCTGGCCTGACCCAGCAGGGCTCTTCTGAGGGTCTTCTCAGGGGAAGGCCTCGGCCTCCCTGCCCTGTGGCTGGCCCTGCAGAGGAACTGGCTGGCCCCTGGGTGAGACGGGAGGCTGGACTGGAGGGACCCTCCCTGGCCTGACCCAGCAGGGCTCTTCTGAGGGTCTTCTCAGGGGAAGGCCTCGGCCTCTCTGCCCTGTGGCTGGCCCTGCAGAGGAACTGGCTGGCCCCTGGGTGAGACGGGAGGCTGGACTGGAGGGACCCTCCCTGGCCTGACCCAGCAGGGCTCTTCTGAGGGTCTTCTCAGGGGAAGGCATCGGCCTCTCTGCCCTGTGGCTGGCCCTGCAGAGGAACTGGCTGGCCACTGGGTGAGACGGGAGGCTGGACTGGAGGGACCCTCCCTGGCCTGACCCAGCAGGGCTCTTCTGAGGGTCTTCTCAGGGGAAGGCCTCGGCCTCCCTGCCCTGTGGCTGGCCCTGCAGAGGAACTGGCTGGCCCCTGGGTGAGACGGGAGGCTGGACTGGAGGGACCCTCCCTGGCCTGACCCAGCAGGGCTCTTCTGAGGGTCTTCTCAGGGGAAGGCCTCGGCCTCCCTGCCCTGTGGCTGGCCCTGCAGAGGAACTGGCTGGCCCCTGGGTGAGACGGGAGGCTGGACTGGAGGGACCCTCCCTGGCCTGACCCAGCAGGGCTCTTCTGAGGGTCTTCTCAGGGGAAGGCCTCGGCCTCCCTGCCCTGTGGCTGGCCCTGCAGAGGAACTGGCTGGCCCCTGGGTGAGGCGGGAGGCTGGACTGGAGGGGCCCTCCCTGGCCTGACCCAGCAGGGCTCTTCTGAGGGTCTTCTCAGGGGAAGGCCTCGGCCTCTCTGCCCTGTGGCTGGCCCTGCAGAGGAACTGGCTGGCCCCTGGGTGAGACGGGAGGCTGGACTGGAGGGACCCTCCCTGGCCTGACCCAGCAGGGCTCTTCTGAGGGTCTTCTCAGGGGAAGGCCTCGGCCTCTCTGCCCTGGGGCTGGCCCTGCAGAGGAACTGGCTGGCCCCTGGGTGAGAGGGGAGGCTGGACTGGAGGGACCCTCCCTGGCCTGACCCAGCAGGGCTCTTCTGAGGGTCTTCTCAGGGGAAGGCCTCGGCCTCTCTGCCCTGTGGCTGGCCCTGCAGAGGAACTGGCTGGCCCCTGGGTGAGGCGGGAGGCTGGACTGGAGGGACCCTCCCTGGCCTGACCCAGCAGGGCTCTTCTGAGGGTCTTCTCAGGGGAAGGCCTCGGCCTCTCTGCCCTGTGGCTGGCCCTGCAGAGGAAATGGCTGGACCCTGGGTGAGATGGGAGGCTGGACTGGAGGGACCCTCCCTGGCCTGACCCAGCAGGGCTCTTCTGAGGGTCTTCTCAGGGGAAGGCCTCGGCCTCTCTGCCCTGTGGCTGGCCCTGCAGAGGAAATGGCTGGCCCCTGGGTGAGATGGGAGGCTGGACTGGAGGGACCCTCCCTGGCCTGACCCAGCAGGGCTCTTCTGAGGGTCTTCTCAGGGGAAGGCCTCGGCCTCTCTGCCCTGTGGCTGGCCCTGCAGAGGAAATGGCTGGACCCTGGGTGAGATGGGAGGCTGGACTGGAGGGACCCTCCCTGGCCTGACCCAGCAGGGCTCTTCTGAGGGTCTTCTCAGGGGAAGGCCTCGGCCTCTCTGCCCTGTGGCTGGCCCTGCAGAGGAAATGGCTGGACCCTGGGTGAGATGGGAGGCTGGACTGGAGGGACCCTCCCTGGCCTGACCCAGCAGGGCTCTTCTGAGGGTCTTCTCAGGGGAAGGCCTCGGCCTCTCTGCCCTGTGTCTGGCCCTGCAGAGGAACTGGCTGCCCCCTGAGTGAGACGGGAGGCTGGACTGGAGGGACCCTCCCTGGCCTGACCCAGCAGGGCTCTTCTGAGGGTCTTCTCAGGGGAAGGCCTAGGACTCTCTGCTCTGTGACTGGCCCTGCAGAGGAACTGGCTGGCCCCTGGGTGAGATGGGAGGCTGGACTGGAGGGACCCTCCCTGGCCTGACCCAGCAGGGCTCTTCTGAGAGTCTTCTCAGGGGAAGGCCTAGGACTCTCTGCCCTGTGACTGGCCCTGCAGAGGAACTGGCTGGCCACTGGGTGAGACGGGAGGCTGGACTGGAGAGACCCTCCCTGGCCTGACCCAGCAGGGCTCTTCTGAGGGTCTTCTCAGGGGAAGGCCTCGGCCTCTCTGCCCTGTGGCTGGCCCTGCAGAGGAACTGGCTGGCCCCTGGGTGAGACGGGAGGCTGGACTGGAGGGACCCTCCCTGGCCTGACCCAGCAGGGCTCTTCTGAGGGTCTTCTCAGGGGAAGGGCTCGGCCTCTCTGCTCTGTGGCTGGCCCTGCAGAGGAACTGGCTGGCCCCTGGGGGAGACGGGAGGCTGGACTGGAGGGACCCTCCCTGGCCTGACCCAGCAGGGCTCTTCTGAGGGTCTTCTCAGGGGAAGGCCTCGGCCTCTCTGCCCTGTGGCTGGCCCTGCAGAGGAACTGGCTGGCCCCTGGGTGAGACGGGAGGCTGGACTGGAGGGACCTCCCTGGCCTGACCCAGCAGGGCTCTTCTTCCTTAGCAGGGAAAGGCCTTGTCCTCTCTGCCCTGTGGCTGGCCCTGCAGAGGAACTGGCTGGCCCCTGTGTGGAATGGGAGGCTGGACTGGAGGGACCCTCCCTGGCCTGACCCAGCAGGGCTCTTCTGTGGTCCTTATCAGGGGAAGGCCTCGGCCTCTCTGCCCTGTGGCTGGCCCTGCAGAGGAACTGGCTGTTCCGTGTGGGGAAAGTCTGTTTCTGGCCCTAAGAGCTAAAATTTCAGATCTAATTGCTACAAAGCAGGGTCAAAGTGAACCCACCTGTATGGAGTACATAATTATTTTGAAGCAATGGACAGCAAATTCGTTGGGGTCCCACAACTTGTGATGATCTAAATGTCTGCAGAGACAAAAATTTACTATTGTTAACCAGCAGCAACCTATCAGCCCCTCGGTAGGCAGGGCATCCATAAGCAACCCACAAGTCCAAAAGACAAGCATCTCCCTTGTCCCAGGAATTAGGGAAGGAGCAGTTGAGCAGGGGCTGCAGACTCTCTTGGGACCCACAGCTGCAGGAACCGTGGGGTTCTGGCCTGTCTCTTGGGGATGCTTCTTCCAGTGCAGGGACCCAACGGCAAACCACACACAGACTGTGACCAGTGTGAAGGGCAAACAAGTACATCATGTGCTGCTTTCCCCCCACAGAACCCCCAAGAAATACAGCAGTATTTTGAAGGTAGAAGTCACTGATGATGTATTTGACTGCCCTTTGGAATAGGCATGACGCGCATGTATGTGTTCTCCTGGGCGGCTGTGAATGAGAACGGATTGTTTATCTATCGTCGGCAGCCGGGCAAGGGACGCCATTGCCTGCCTCCCTGTCATGATGACCCCTCGTGGTCCTTGGAGGAATTGCCACCCAAATCCTTGGAGGTCTCCCACCCAAATACTAGCCAGGGTAAAAGGGCAAAACGGGGAGCCTGGTGAGGTTTTCCCGCCCCCTTTTTTGGACTTCATTGCAGAGATGCAGGGAACAGGGCACAATGTTGGGTACCCTTGAGAGAGATCATTATAATAATATACTGATGTCTCAATAGCTGATTCAAATGGGTGGGCGTGTTGGTCTGAAGTAGCACAATAAAATCAGAGTCCAAGAGCACCTTGAAGACCAACAAAGATTTATTCGAGGTGTGAGCTTTCGAGTGCAAATCTGAGGAAGAGTGCTTGCACTCGAAAGCTCACACCTTGAATAAATCTCTGTTGGTGCTCCTGGACTCTGATTCAATTGCTGATTGTTTTCTTTAAAAGTGTTGAAAGCCTCCTCATGGCCCATGGTGGCGGAAAGAGAACGGTGGCCGCAGGAGGCAAGTGTGGTGCGGGGAAACCGCCAAGCAGATGCCCCCCTCACGAAAGCTAAGTGGAGAATCACCTCCGTGTGGAAGCAGCAGCCCAAAGCCAGCCTGCAAGCTTCACTCCCCCGTGAGCTCTGGATGCCGGTTCCCTCTGCCCCATCACCCCCTCCCCTCCTGGGGTCCCCCCAGACTCTTTTCCAGACAGTGGACACTGACAGCTGCCTGGCGAGACAGAGAACCAAGACCACCTAGAGAAACACTTCCACCCCTTCGGCCCAGCCAGTCGGGGGAGAGGGCTGCCAGGCAGTTCAGTGGCCTTCCCTGCCCCGGGCCACATTCGGGCCAGCTGCTGCCCGAGAGACATCCTACTCACGCAAAGACCGGTTTGACGGCATTGTTCATGTTCCCGTAGGTCGCCCGGGCAAGCAGCTCTCTGAAGCAGTTCTCCGCCAGCACCGCAGGGTTCTCCTCTTTGTCGCCTCCTGCCGGAGAGGAGGGCGGCCCGATCCGGCTGGAACAAGCGCACATTTTGAAAAGGCAGCCGGGCTTCGATCCCCGCTGCGTCTTCTGCCGCCCCCTCCCCTCCCCTCCCTCTAGCCCACGTCGCAGTCGCTTCGCTTCGAGGGCGATGGAGAGGCCACCTGAGGAGGCAGAGAGGGGCGGACGTACCTGTCGGCATCTTCGGTCTTCTGCATGTTATACAGCAGCGAGGGGACGATCTTGTCCATGTGCTGAGGCTCCCAGATGGTGGCTCTGAGCTCGTCATTCACAGTTTTGCGGACCACCCCCTGGATCCCCCGGATTCCAGCAATCCGGATCCTGCAGGGGGAGCAGGGCCATTCTCAGACGCGGAAGGAGCACAGCGGCAGAAGGCCCGGGGGGGGGGGTTGTGGCACCAGCAGGCAGTGGGGCCAGCCACACAGCCACACACACTGCTGGGGGAGGGGGAGGGCAGACACCCCCGTCCTCCGGTTCTCACACCGCCCAAGAACTGACTTCCTTCTGCCTAATGCCATGTGGGAGGCACAGAGAGCAGCTGCCAGCAGCCCTAAGATGCAGCACACAAGGGGGGTGGGGGGTGGGGGGCACCGTGGCAACGAGAAAAGAGGCCTTCCCTTTGGGCATGCCCAGAAAAAGGAGCTTGACTATTATTCCTCTTGACCACAGAATCCATCCCTTTGGGTGAGTGGCAACCAAAACATCTTCTAACAAAAATAGCTGACCCATCTCAGGTGGGGACCACGTAAGCCAGAGCCATCGTCTACGTCTGGAACGAACCCGGAAGGTTTCAGATTTGACAAGGGCAAAAGAAGCTTCCTTTCCCCACTGTTTTCAAAGAGCTCCCATGGGCCGAGAGCTTCTGCAGAGGGGGAGGGAGCCGGCTCCCTAAACGCACTCAGGGCCCCACCAATGGCTGTCACTGGCCCAGCTGGGGAGACCAGGGGGCTCACACCCTCGTGTGGGCTTTGGAGGGGCACGCTGGGGCTTCCCCCACACACTTCAGAAGGCGCCCCGGTGCCCCACCCAAGACAAGGAGCCCAGCAGGGGAAGGACGTAGCATCACACTAAGGCCCCTGCCAGCCCAACACCCTGTCTGGGTCAGCCAGGGGCCAAACCCTGGTGCTGCCAGGAGGTCTGCCAGCAGGGCCAGAACTCCAGCAGCCCGTCTAAGCACCAAGAAGACGCAGCCTCCCTGCCCCAAGGAGAGTGCCCCACTCATAGCCACTCAGGGACTTCTGCTCCAAAGGGAGCTCCTTGGCGTGCCGGGCACAACATCCAGGGAAAGAGGGAAGGAGGCCTGGGTGGTTTTGCCCCCAAAGAAGGGCTCTACAAGCAGTCCCTTTTACGGAATGCCTCCAAAGTGCCGGCCCTCCCGCCACACCAACCCCACCCGCCCTGCCACTCACTCATTCTGGATTTCTGGGTACTCGCTGCAGGAGTGGCACATGGCGCTGAAGCGGGACACAAAGAAGTCGTAGCGGCGATGGTAGGAAGGGGTGTCCTCCTCGATGTTTGCAAATTTGACAAACTGTGAAGAAGGGGGGGGGGAGGAAGCAGCAGGGTCAGCAAAAGGCTGTTCTGCAGAACAGCACCCACACCCTAGAACTCAGATTAAAATTATTGCTATGGTTCTACCACGTGAAACGACTGTGTCTGTGTGTCTGTGAGTAAACTTCCTCGGTGTCAATCCCAGCCTAATAATTTACAAAGGCCTGCTCCTGATTCCTGTCCCCCTCCTTCTTTAGGGAAATTGCTTGCCCTCCCAATGTCAGGCCAGAGCGTGCCCCCAGAGTGCTCTTTGCCCAGCACCCTGTCCAACTGCCCCCCAAGGCTTGGATCAGAAAGGGCAGGGGACTTGCAAATAAAAACATCATCCTCAGCCTTATTCCTAAGGAGGGCTTGATGGGGGGGGGGGGGGGGGGGGATAAAGCAAGGCAAGACACGGCTAGCCAGCAGAATCATCAACACAGTGCTTGGCTTAAAGGCTAGCAATCTAGGGATCCGAACAGCCAGTTGCTGTCTGGATCAGGTTCAAGGTTTTGGTTCTGACCTTTAAGGCCTTACGCGGTTTGGGACCCACATATCTGCGGGACCGCTTATTGTCCTATGCCCCCCGCAGGGCTCTACGCTCCGCGGGTGATAATCTATTGGTCATTCCCAGCCCCAGGGAAACATGCCTGGCCTTGACCAGGGCCAGGCCTTTTCGGTCCTGGCCCCGTCCTGGTGGAATGAGCTCCTGGGAGAGCTGCGGGCCCTGAGGGATCTTCCAGCGTTCCGTTGGGCCTGCAAGACGGAGCACTTCCGCCAGGTCTATGGTTAAGGCCGGTGCGGAAGATCAAGATCCATGCTATTTTCAATTCCATGCTATTTTATTTTATGTTTACTCCATCTTATTGCTTAGTGCTATTAACATCTGGTACTAATTTACACTTAACTATTCCGACCTCCTTCCTGCCATCCCCTTGAGTAGCTATCGTGGGGAGGGTGGTTTTATATTTTTCGCCATGTTTGTCTTATTGCATTGTTATGATTGTAAGGGTTTTATGTCCTTTTCTGGGGGTTTAAATGGTTTTATGGACTTTGTGACCCACCACGAGCTGGCCTTGAGAGCGGCGGGAAATAAATATAAATCTAAAATAAATATAAATAAATATAAAAAATGCTTCACACAACAGAGACGCTGGGGGCCAGAAAGTTTAAAGACATCTTGAGTGACCAGATCAACACATCTGCCACTCAACAAAATAACTGAGGTTGCCTTATGCCAATCCCTTCCGTCAGGCAAGTGAATCTGCGCTGTGTGGCACAGAATTCTCACTCCTATGCTGCCCGGAAGCACGCGGGGGCTTTGCCACTAGACCATATGATGTTATTGTGTGTGTGTGGTCGGTGACCTTCCCTCTTTGCCTGAAGGTTTATGCCAGGGGAAGTCAAACTGCGGCCCTCCAGATGTCCATGGACTACAGTTCCCAGGAGCCCCTGCCAACGAATGCTGGCAGGGGCTCCTGGGAATTGTAGTCCATGGACATCTGGAGGGCCGCAGTTTGACTACCCCTGGTTTATGCTGTTCCCCTGAAGCCTAGAGAGATCTCAGGCTGCTACAGGACCTAACAGGGCGGCGCAAGGGGCAGGGCTCGCTTACCGAATTGGTCCCCAAGACTTGCAGCCTGGGCTCCCCCGACTCCAGCAGCTTGGCTACCATGTGGAGAAAGCTCTCAACAAACGGCTTGATACTCTGCGAATGGCAGGCCATTAGGAGCTGGTCCAGAGCTTCCATGGCAATGAACACATACCTGAGAGCAAAGGAAAAACAGGCAGGAGTAACTGCTGGCCCTGTTAAGAACACAAGGAGAGTCCTGCTGGGTGAGACCGGCGAGGAGGGTCCAAGCCCCCCGTCTTCACACGCAGGGGCCAGCCAGTTCATCTTTAAACCAGTCTTGGAAATAGCCAAGCGGAGTTACTTGTGTTTCTACTGTCTACCTATTTGTGGCATGCCTAAAATGAAATTTTGACATTCTCTGCCAGTTAACGAAATGCTCCCTGCCAGGGAAGACGCCTGCTTGCCACAAGCTCGTCCTGCAAGACTGAAAACAAGAGACCTATTCGGAAGGGGGCCCGAGAGCGTTTTGTCCTCACCCGTAGCGGTGCCTGATGACATCTCTGCTCAGCTTCTCTGCTAAATAAGCCCCAATTCGGTCCAGCTTCTCCGGGGCAGAGACAGCGTAGAAGGTCAGCTTCTCCATGTCTGCTTTGACGAGGCCATCCTGGGCAGATGAGAATCACAGAAAACAAAGTTTAAATCTCACGGCTGAAATCCGTATTCTAACTGCAGCTTCCCCAGCTCCCCTCCTCCGGGCATCCTACCACAAACAAAGGGCTTTGGGTGGTAAAAAAAACTGCACGCAGCTTGGCCTTTTAGTCCCAGAGGCTGATGAAGACTGGTCGTTCACCATCCTACCTGTGGCTGAAATGGTGCCAGGGTGGCCTTTCTCCCCCTGGACATGCCTGTCTACCCAATGACTAAAGCGGCTCCACCTCCAACAGCACCTGACTCAGCTGCAGAAAGCACAGTGGCTCTTTTGGGTGCCTTTAAACTGACAAGCAGCCAATCCGCCAGGAGACACCTTTGCAAAGGGTTTTTTTATACCCTCCTGTTCTGTAGCCTAAATCGCCTTCCCTTCCTCTCCCCACAGCAGGCACGATGTGAGGTACCTGGGCCTGAGAAAGTCTGCAGAGAGAACTGAGACTGTGCCAAGGTCACCCAGAAGGGCTCATGTGGAGGAGGAGGAGGAGAGCGTGGGAAATCTGCTCTTAACCACTACACTTCCTCTTTGAACAGGAATGCCTCTGGAATTATGGAGGGATAGAGAGAGTTGTTTTTAATTTGTTGCTGTCGTCAGCCATTCAGCTGTGTCCGATTCTTGGTGATCCCATGGCACAGCTGCTGCCACAATCCCCGATCCCGCACTGCCTCCCTCAGCCGTGCAGAGTTCTGGCCAGTGTCCATCTTGACCGCATCCAACCACCGCGTGATCCATCGGCCTGGTTTCCCTTTTCCACTAAACAGTCCAGCATAATGGCTTTCTCCACTGAGTTGGGTCGCATGATACGGCCAGAGTGAGTGAGCTGGAGTTCCATGATTTTGCCTATGGGTGATAGATCAGACTTTCTGCGCTGTAGCATTTCCTTGTTCGTGACTTTTGCTGTCCACAGAAGCCTCCTCTAACACCAGAGTTCAAATTAATCCGTTCTTCATTTGTCTGATTTTTTCATCATCCAACTTTCACAGCCATCTGCAGCTACTGGAAATAGGATAGATCTAACTAGTCTACATCAGGCTTATGTCCTCACTTCTCCACATTCGGTTTAAGCTCATCTTTGCTGAGCGGCCAATACACAACTGTGCAACTGGGCTGCCAATATGAGGATGACTTTGCATGCCGGTTGGGTCTTCAAAATGTTTTACAATTATTTGCTTTCGACTAACGATTTCAAATGCCCTGAGGGCCCAAAGAAACTAACTTAAGCAAGGAAGTAAAGTTTTACATGCATGAAAATGTAAATGAGCAACTGTGCAGTTATTGCTGAAATGCAGCTGCTGTGCGGCTCTTGTTCTTCTGAGCCCCCAGGGGATGGGGATCCGGAAGCTGTAAGAACTGCTCGTCCGTCAGCAGCCACCTCCACTAGAGGGACACTCAGCCAAGTGGTGCAGAAGCTAGAGTCCTGACTAGGCCAGGCACCCTGGTTCAAAGCCGTTTAGCCGTGAAGAGTATTGGGTGACCTTGGACCAGTCATACCTGTGGCTGTCTATTTTTCAAGATGGGCGGCCGTATTAGTCTGTTTGGAACAGCAGAGAAGAGCCCAGGAGCACCTTCCAGGAGCACCTTCCAGACTCACAGAACTGGTAGCAGGGGAGGAGCTCATTTCTTCAGATGCTGCTAGAATGGGAGTCCCTTTTTCTTCACATCACAAGGTTGACGGATTCCCATTCTGTACCGCTAAAAGGTGGTGCCTCCCATGGAGCTAGACCAAGAGGGCAGCCATGTCAGTCTGTCTGCAGCAGTAGAAAAGAGCAAGAGTTCAGGAGCACCGTAAAGAATAACAACATTTGTGGCAAGTGGCAGAATTTCCAGCAAATTTTGTTCGACTTTCAGGTGCTACTGGACTTTTGCTCTCTTCTACCTTTGTATTTTTGTGAGGGTCTGATATGGAAACAGGGCAGCAAATTCGGAATATAAATGCGACAGGCAGAAAGTGCAACGAAGACCAGGTTCCCGGGCCCACGGAGAGGCCTCTGCAGGTGCTTACTTTGGGGTCCTCGGGGAATATGTTATCCACCAGGCGCTTGTAACGAGGCCGCAAGGCAGCACAGCAGCAGCAGACGCCTGCAAAAACAGAAGCAACAAGAAAACAGATAACAGGCTTTGCTTCAAAGAGGAAAACCCATTTAAAATGGTGGCACAAGACTTTCGCCAAGCAGCAAGTGCCCAAGGGTCAATGCCCAAGGGTCAGTGCAGTTTTGCCTCTCCACGCATTTGTCTCGCATTCAGGTCAAGTTTGAGAACATCATCTGGATTTTATTGTTTGTTTTCAGGAGGAGAAAACACAGTAACTGGATGCGCAAGTTCATGTGTCACAGCAGAGACCAGCAGAGGCCAAGACCCTTCCCTGGCTATAGATTTCGCGTCACAGTATATATGCTCCTCAGTGGGAAAGAACTCTTAAGCTCATGTCAGATCACAGGACGTACATGCACCTCACAGGCAAGCTCCTATTGCCCGGCTTGGAGAACATGATGCAGCCGTACGCCTGCAGTTACCTGGCCAATGCTTCCCCATCTAGTGCCTAATTCAGGGGTAGTCAAACTGCAGCCCTCCAGATGTCCATTGACTACAATTCCCATGAGCCCCTGCCAGCATTTGCCTAATTCTGGCCTAATTCTTCCCCAACCCCCACAGCATAGACAAAATCCAGAGTGCATCCACGCAACCACTAGTTCAGTCAGCACAGAAAACTACACTACTACTACTAAAAGTGAGTTAACCTAATTAAAGAATTCTTCCCAGGAACCCAAAGTCTGGAGAAATATTGGGAAAATCCATCTAAACAGCTTCAGCTGCCTACAAAATGAATGGGGAACCTTCCAATGTGAACATGGGTGAACTTTCCTAAGAACAGTGGAATTAGGGATGCGGGACTCAAAGACATAAACATTTCTACACTCCAGTTCTTGACAGAGATTCTCTATGAAACTTCAAGTACAATGATATAGGCTAGATATCAGGAAAAAGTTTTTCCCAGTCAGAGTAGTTCAGCAGTGGAATAGGCTGCCTAAGGAGGTGGTGAGCTCCCCCTCACTGGCAGTCTTGAAGCAAAGGTTGGATACACACTTTTCTTGGATGCTTTAGGATGCTTAGGGCTGATCCTGCGTTGAGCAGGGGGTTGGACTAGATGGCCTGTATGGCCCCTTCCAACTCTATGATTCTATGATTCTATGAATTATTCCTTAATGTTCAGGAAGGGAAAGCATTTGGGAATGAATAGGCGGGGGAGGGTTCCCGCTGCAATGAAGAGGACAACTCAGAATTCATTTAAGATATATTCCACCCTAAAAAATGCCACTGGGCCAAGCTTTTTCCAATTGCCCAAAGATTTCCCCCGCCCAGAGAATTCCAGCAATGCCACCAATTGCTTTCCCATATAAAGTGCCTCTCTCTCTCTCTCTCTCCATTGCATGGAATGATCTACAGAGCACGGATCACACAAAGCCTAATTCTAAACACTCCAATTGCTAGGATGTCAGGAGAGTATATATTAGCAGAGTGACCAGACTCTGCAGGAAGCCGGAAAGCCTTCACAGGCCAGCGGTCAAAGAGGCATTGTCCAAGTCAGACAAACGCCCAGGCATATTAACACGGCCCACAGCAGCCCCTGCTTCACATAGGCAGTGATTAAATGCAGCCAAAGAGCATGAAGCCAGGGAGTCAGTTTTAAGGAAACGAACTGCAGTCACGACTCTATAGCTCTCAGGAAATCTACAGCCGGTAGGGAGAGGAGAACCTGACACGTCTTCTTGCCTTCTCCCTGAAATCAACTCTTTCAAATAAGGAGTAATCCAAAAGGGTTTCAAAATGTTGCACTGAATGAACGGAAACTATTCAAGAACGTATGCGCCCGCTTATTTCCCGCACCAAAATGAAAAGGGACCCTGAAGACGCCACCTACCCAAGCCCACACAGGGACCCGGTTCCCAGGCAGGATTGTAGTCGTAGGAACCTTCCTGCTCGGCAGCTGGAACCAGGACGTATTCCTTCATCTCGGTCTTGGCAAGCGTCTCCCGGCCGGCTTCCTGCCTCCTTCCAGCACTGGCTTAGCAATGCCTAATTCATGCACCAGCAGCCAACCCCAGAACTTATCTGACAGGCCCACATCGACACGAATGAGCCCGACACACTTTCTAAAGGAGAGCAGATCCAATTCCGGGAATGGTGCCAAGTAGAAAGAAGGCAGGCGAAGAGCCCGGCTCGTTCCACCTGACACCTGTGCCACTGAGCCTGCCTGTGATGCTAGGAGACGGACAGTTCTAGAAATCGCATCAGCCTGGAGAGGAACTCACCTGGGTGCCTCGCTTAGCTTATTGCTGACAGCCAAAGAAGAGTCGTCCTTCCCCCAAAAGCTCAAAGTTTCACCCGCTATTAAAATACAGCCGTAACAAGATTTGTGCAGGTTGACAGACACTCCCCAACCGGCTCAAAAGGAAAGGCCAAAAACATCTCCTGAGGACATGTTTGCTTTTGCCAGCATGTCACAACATAATGACAAGTGTCCCGCTCAAGCACACCCTAGGCCAGGGGTGGCCACACTGTGGCTCTCCAGATGTCCATGGACTCCAGTTCCCATGGCAGAGCCCTTTATTGAGGGTAACCATCCAGAGAATGACTTCTCTTTTTTTTTTCACTAGCACAAGCAAAACAACCGGAAGATTACAAAATTGATTTGACTTAAAAACTTCTTAGGAGGGAGGCTTTCTATATATATCAGCTACAATCTATATTTCCCCCGGGACTAAATCCATCTTTTGATTGTTCGTGTTTTTAACAAATTCTCTCTTTAAGAATGACACAGCAACTTTGACTGAGACTGTATTTAAGGTTGATGAGCACTTTTAGAATCATAGAATCCTAGAGTTGGAAGGGACCTCATGGGTCATCTAGTCCAACCCCCTGCACTGTGCAGGACACTCACATCCCAATCGCTCATCTACTGTCACCTGTCACCCCTTTGCCTTCACAGAATCAGCCTCTCTGTCAGATGGCTATCTAGCATCTGTTTAAAAATTTCCAGAGATTTACAGAAGAGATTTCCTAGGGGTAGTAGAGATACATTAAAATACAGGGGACATTTGGGCTATTTTAACAAATTTTGAAGCTGTAAAACTAAGGAAGGAAGGACTCCCTGGAGAAGAGCCTAATGCTGGGAGCGATCGAGGGCAAAAGAAGAAGGAGAGGACAGAGAATGAGGTGGCTGGATGGAGTCACTGATGCAGTCGGTGCAAATTTAAATGGATTCCGGGGAATGGTAGAGGACAGGAAAGCCTGGAGGATCATTGTCCATGGGGTCGCGATGGGAAGGACACAACTTCGCACCTGACAACAACAACTTTTTAGTGACATTGATGAAATATTTTGTTCTCTGTTATCAGCTATGCTACTAAGGAAATTACTTGAAAGTGTGGAAATAACCAGTTCACATTTTGGCCTTGTAACGATCAATATTGATTAAAAGGCGTTTCCTCTTTAGACCTTCAGCCCTTCCGTCAGCTTCTTCGCATGTCTCTTAGAGTCAAGGCTGCTAGCTCCAAGACGGGAAATGCTGGAGATTTGGGGGAACAGCCTGGGGAGGGAGGGGTCCACAGAGAGGAGCAATCTCGGCAGTATTGCCACAATGCTAAAGCAGATGTCTTCTCCTGGGGAACTGATCCCTGTGGTCCAGCTTTAATTCTGGATCTTCAAGCCCCACCTAGAGGCTACTTAGCATAAATGCTTTCTAAAAAATTTATTCAGAAATACTTTTAGATGCCATTCCAGAGAAAGGGAAAGTACTTGTTGTAGCCATGCAAGCCCCCTCGGAACAACGTTCAGCTGTAGCTCAGCTGTCACACACAGGACGAAAAACTCCCATACGTGTTTAGCTTGCTGTGCATCAATCTCAAGCAGCTCTCCCAAGAAGGAGGAAAATGGTGGCTAATTTCTGCACCCAATCACGTGGAATGCCTTCACTCACACTTGAAGAAAACACGCTGAGAAAATGAGATCTCTCCCTCTTTAGTCTGCAGCCAAGGCAAGAGACAAGAGGGGCATTCAGCAAGGAAGAGAACAGCCCTTGAATGCAGAGGGGGGGGGGGAACATTCTGTACAAAACACGGAAGGTGAATGCCATTCCGTCTGCAGAGTTTCAAACGGATGGAGACAAAGCCCTGCGAGCATCTATCTGAAGGGAGAAAAGCACTCCACTGACTAGGTACAAAGGAGCCACTGAACAAAAGGCTGCCACTCACTTGAAATCTTTCTTTCTTTCTTAAGAAGTGGCAGTCTTTTATGCCTTAGGTCAATGCTGCTGAGTAATTTCAGGACCAAGCCCAATAAAGGCCTTACACAAAGGAAAAGCTTTATTCAGTGTGCATGCTGGGATGCGAGACATACAACAGCTCAGGCATAAAAGAAAATAAGCAAGGAATACATTTATGTTTAGCTAAGCCTTGCAGGGGTAGTCAAACTGCGGCCCTCCAGATGTCCATGGACTACCATTCCCATGGGCCCCTGCCAGCATTCGTAGTCCACGGACATCTGGAGGGCCGCAGTTTGACTACCCATAAGAGAAGCCCTGTCGGACCAGGTCAATGATCCATCCAGACCAGCACTCTGCCCCTCAGTAGCCAAAACCCAGTGGCATCAGGAGGCCCTCCCACGGTTCCCCCCCCCCAAGCATGAAGAGTACACAGGATCCCTGACCCAGGCATAAGAACATAAGAGAAGTCATGTTGGATCAAGCCAATGTCCATCCAATTGAACACTCTGGGCCACAGAGTGTCCAAACCCCAGGGGCCATCAGAAAACCCATCAGTGGGGCCAGAACCGCAGAAGCATCCCCACTTTGGGCCCCCAAGCACCAAGAGGACAGAGCATCCCTGCTCCAGAGAGAGTTCCCCATCCAGACCTTGGGGCTCAAAGCCACTGAGGGCTCTCTGCTCCAGAGGTTTATCCAAGCCCCTCTAGAAGCTATGCCTGTAGCTGCCCCCACTTCCTGTGACAGCAGTGAATTTGGGAGAGAGAAGTAATAGCGACACTGGTTCTTAATTGTAAAGATGGAACTGCTAAAATCAGGACTGAACACCTGGAAAGTCAAACTGCTGGTTTTGGCTACGACTGCAGGAGCTCCTCCGCCAGGACACACCACAACCACTGGCCCATTTGGGCTTCGGTTGAGTTACTGCGCTGACATTGGAACGGCACCACGAACTGGGCATTTTCTTCTTCAGGTTTTTTTTTTTTTTGCTGAAACCAAGGCCTGAGCAAACTGACTGTCTCCCTGAGGATTTTAAAAGGATCAGCCGTCTCGTTGCTGCTGAGCACCATGCGCTTTGCTTTTTCAAAGGGCTCACAGCATAAGCAGGCTTTGGACAGGCAGAGACTCCCGGCCATGTTTCAAAAGCTGAGGTCTGTCTCCCGCTAATAACTGCCTACTGGCTGGAAGTCTCTGCCACAGCGACCGACAAGTCAAATCAAGACATTTTGGAATCAAAATGAGCATGCCTGTCCCACGTGAAGAACGAATTTAATGCGCCGAATGTGTTGCACGAGGCTTTTTCCGAGACATCGCAACCACTTCAACATAGCAGGCTCCTGATGCGGCCATTAAGGTGCAGCCATACTTACTCCCTGGCATTGTTAAGGTGGAGTTTGGCTTCTACTGTCAACCATTGGATGAGCTGCAAGAGAAAGAGAGAGGGGGGGGTCAACATTTAATGGGTCAGACGGTCATCTTCAGGAGCCTCAGGGGTCACTTCCACAGCAAGTTTAGCACAGACCGAGCAGAACTTGCCTGACACACAGAAGAACTAACTGGCTGCCGGGGGCTGAAATGCACAGCTTGCCTGGTGATTCTCTTCCATTTTTAGGTTTCTACAGAACAGCCGGGGAAGCCCAGGCAAGTCGCTCCTGTGACGTTTGGAGCGGCCGTCTCCATCTCGTGGCCGGTTCTTTCCCCTTTGCACCTCCCAGACCACCCTGTGATGGGAGAGTCATCCTATTTCTCCATTCACAGAAGGGGAACTAAGGCCAAGGCAACCCGCAGAATCCCCAGTGCCACGGAGATCTGAATTCGCAGTTCCCAGTACAATGTTTTGCAACTCATCTTAGCTTCAGAGGGGGGGAAAGTGGGCACCCCTAGATGAAATCTCAACGTCAAGAAGGGACCAATTTGGTTTTTTAGCAACAGCAGTTTAGGGAGCTCTCTGGTCTTCCCCTTTCTGGCCCACCTGCACTTCTAGAGGAAGCAGGACTGCAGTCCCAGGCAGTCATCTCCAGAGGTTTTAAGTAAAGGAGGTCAGACTCATGATGGGCTCGGTGTAATACCCTCTGCAATGGAGGAGGAGGGAGAGGAAGCAGCAGCACAGAAGAAGAGTTGGTTTGTATACCCCACTTTTCTCTGCCCAAAGGAGTCTCAAAGGGGCTTACAGTCCTGGCCTGCCAAGGAGCCTGAAAGACTACAGGACTGCTTCCCTTCTGCAGCACAGCAAAGGGCTTCCGATCAATCATCCCGCCAGCTGCAATCCTGTGTGCAGGGGTACACAGGGGTAGTCAACCTGTGGTCCTCCGGATGTTCATGGACTACAATTCCCATGAGCCCCTGCCAGCATTTGCTGGCAGGGGCTCATGGGAATTGTAATCCATTAACATCTGGAGGACCACAGGTTGACTACCCCTGCCCAAACACAAAAGTCGACCTCTTTGGATTTAGGCGCCCTTAAGTCCTGGGAAGGGAAGCCTGCACAGGATAGAAAAGACCACTCTGACTGCTGAAGTCCTTCCACGAGAAAGGGGGAAGAGAGACTCGGGTTCAGGTGCTGGAGCCCAACATGGCATGACCATCTAGATCAGTCCAAAGGATATCTGAAGGGTACAGGGGAGGAAGGGTTTCATGCTGGCCAAACTAGGGACTCTGTTTCACAGGCACCATCTGCTATTCATCAGAGCAGCTACCTAAGCATCTGTAGCTCTCCAAATTATTGACGGATTGATTGATAAACCGCCCCTCTCTGCAGAGCAGTGTACAACATATTAATTTTTTTCTGTATAAACATAGTTTCAATAAAACAATAAAAACAGTAAGCCCTGAGTGCTTCATTATCCAATCTCTTGGGCCTGGTTCTTGGATCTATTTGAGGCTTGGGTGCTTTGGACGAGTCTATATAGACCACTCTCAGTGGTGGGAGACTCCAGAGAGAGAGAGGGGGCTGGCCCCTTTGATTTTGTTTGCTCTGGCCCCAACCTGGCGGTGCAATGCTATTTTGTGGGACCCACAGAATTTTGGTACGATGTAAGAAAATGCCAGGTGACTTATGCAGATTCCAAGTGACCACCTTGTCTAGCTACTTCATCAATGCAATTTTAAATCCTTCCAGCCTGGGGCCGAGGTGATCCTCAGCTATCTTTGGTTAGCAATGGAATAAAAAAAAAGGAAAAATGGGAAAAAGGAGAAAGAAACCAACAAAAATTAAGAGTGCCGGATCACACACCAAGAAAACATTTCATTTACGAAAACTACCTCCAAAGCCCCTTATCTTTTGCAGCCAGGAAAGGGAGGAGGAAAACAAGAGATGTCTGTGAAGCCACATCAGGGCAACTGTTCAAGTGCTCCGAAGGGCAGCTTGCTAGGCTGGCATTTAAGCAGAACACTCCCATTTAACGCTGCTTCCTTCCCCACCAGGCAAGAGGAAGCGCCAGAGTCCGTGGGCAGCTCGGGAGTCTTCTTTCATTTTGGTGACAGAGGTTAAACGAGACACTCGGAAAACACATCCATCCCGACTCTCCCTTTTACAAGCTTTCCAGGAGGAACAACGAACGACGTCTAGTGCCAAGTTACCAACGGACAAAGACTGCTTCGCACATTTTTTTAAAAAGCACATTTAGAAAAAGCCTACCTCTTTCAAACACTCTCCTCCCAAGGACACGGCTCACACCCTGCCTGCTGTGGAGTGTCAGCAAAGCCTTCCCGATGTCATTCCATCCCACCAAATCCTGGGACCACCCCCCCACCCTCCCCAAGCTCCAGGCTCTGCAGCGCTGCCTGTTCCTAGACTCCAGTGCTGCAGAACAAGCCCAGGGGGGCTTGCCATCTGTCACTCAGGGCAGAGCCACCGCCACATGAAAGGGCAGACCCACCCTGGTGTGGCACGAAGCCTCAGCCTCCGAGTGCGCTGCTCAGCAAAGCGGGGAGACGTCCAGGTCGGCAGCCAAAGGCATCCACTGGACAGCATAAATGCCAGCTCTAAACCCTGGGTGACTCTCATCTGCCTCCTCGACGGGGACAGCACCAATGTTTTGAAAGTCTCAGAGGAGCTGGTTAAATGTGTGGCACAAATCAAGGCAGGGCCAGAAAGCTACTTTGAATTCCAAAGCGGTAGCCTTGGTGGGCGAGATTTCAAATTCCTACACGTCCCCCTTCGAGGACCACGGCAATCTGAGCGGGGACTTTTCTAGCCTAAACTGCACTATGTTGGGGGGGGGGGGAAGGATGGGGCCTTTCATGGTGTGGGCCCAGTGCTCCTAGAACGTAGGCGGGACCAGGTAGGGCTTTTCCCAGCAAGGCTTCGGATTGGTCAGTAGAAATTTGATTAGGTTTGCATACAGATTTTTAATTGTAAGCCACAACCAGCGGTATAGAAGCCAGATAATAAATAAAATGCATAAATAAAATATCTTTTAAAATGTTGCTGTGGCAGCAGCTGCCACCAGGACCCGAGGATCGTCCCTGTGCCTGACGGTGAAGGCCAGCATCCGCTTGGGTGGGTCGGACGCACAACAGTGCCTGGATGCTCAGAACGGCTGGAGAGCCCCGGCCTGCGTGATCTGCCGACGGTGCAGCTACAGACACAGAACTTTAGGGAGAAGAAGTATTCTATAGCCAAATAGGGGCTCTCTAGATACCCAGCCTCTGTTTAAAAATTTCCAAATATGGAATTCTGGGCTGTATCAAACGGAATATCGTGTCCAGATCGCGGGAGGTGATGGTACCGCTTTACTTTGCTCTGGTTCGGCCTCACTTGGAGTCCTGTGTTCAGTTTTGGGCACCCCAATTGAAGAGGGATGTAGACAAACTGGAGCGTGTCCAGAGGAGGGCAACAAAGATGGTGAGGGGTTTGGAGACCAACACGTATGAAGAAAGGTTGGGGGAGTTTGGTCTGTTATTCCTGGAGAGGAGACGACTGAGAGGGGATCTGATCACCATCTTCAAGTATTTAAAAGGCTGCCATATAGAAGATGGAGCAGAGTTGTTCTCTCTTGCCTGAGAGGGATGGACCAGAACCAATGGGATGAAATTAATTCAAAAGAAATTCCGTCTCAACATCTGGAAGAAGTTCCTGCTTCCCCGGGAGGTGGTGGGTTCTCCATCTTTGGAGATTTTTAAGCAGAGGCTGGAGAGCCATCTGACGGAGAGGTTGATTCTGTGAAGGCTTAAGAGGGTGACAGGTGACAGTGGATGAGTGAGAGGGTTGTGAGTGTCCTGCATAGTGCAGGAGGTTGGACTAGATGACCAATGAGGTACGTTGCAACTCTATTTTTCTATGATTCTTTGATCTATGGTTCTATGAAGTACCCACCACCTCCCGAGGAAGCCTGTTCCACTGAAATACCGCTATCAGATCCCCTCTCAGTCGTCTCCTCTCCAGGCTAAACAGACCAAGCTCCCCCAACCGTTCCTCCTATGTCTTGGTCTGCAAACCCCTCACCCTCTTTGTTGCCCTCCTCTGGACACGCTCCGGTTTCTCTCCATCCCTCTTCCCCCCTTGTATGACAGGCAGGGATCATGTAGCTGTGTGGTCGTTACCTCTCAGCTGCATTCAGCTGGCCTGACGAATGGCTTTATTCACCTGTCCAGAAAACATTTGCTGGCAGAAGACGAATTCTAATCCAGGCAGCCGGAAACAGCAGTTACCGCACCTGAATGTACGCAGAGTACAGCACTCGCCATTGTGTCGGGAGCGATTTCACACCGACTTCTTTGAGCAGAAGACAAGCGCTTTATTCTTAGCGTCATGCTAGCATTAATTTCAACCCACGTAGTCTCTGCCTGAGGATCTTACACAATTTGGGTTTCGTTAGGAGAAAGGGCAAGGGGAGGGGCCGGGGCACAGTGGCAAAGCCTCTGCTTTCCATGCCGAAAATCCCAGCAGCACCAGCTAAAAGGAGGGGATGGGAAAGACCTCCTTCTGTCTCAGACCTCCCCTCCAGTTGGAGGGGACAGTACTGCCCATGATGGACCCAGGGTCTCATCCCCATAAGGCAGCTTTATGTATTCTAATATGCAAAACTGCGTTTGTTCAAGCACACAGGCTTCATTTCTGTCAGGAATGAGAGTGACAAGGTTACACTACAGCCTTCGCAACAAAAATCTGCAGCACCACGTAGATGTTCTTGGAGGGACTGCCAGACACAATGCAAGGAGAGAAGCTGGTGAAGAACAAGAAGAGGGGGTGAGGAGGGTGGCAGAAAAGACGGAAAGGTGCTGCTGGGAGAGTGGACTGCGAGATCCACACAAGGTATTTAAATATTGTGCAGGACCTCCATGATAGGGTGACTGCATGCAAAGGAAGACAGACTTCATTGCTTTTAGCAGCTGAGGGAATCCCAGTAGCTTTCTTTTTATGCACTCTGAGACAGTAAGGGGCACCTGATGCTCAACTAACGCAAGTGTGTTGGATTGTGCAGGTACAGACGTGGCTTTTGTCTTCACTGGGAGGGGGGCATTATTCATGAATAATTACGCTTTGCATTTGTATAGCACACCTAAGGATGTGCAGCCCTTCCCAGTCCCTCTCTTGTCCTCAGGCTTGCCTGTTTAGTTAGTTCTCCTGAATGGCTGAGAACTTCCTTCAGCCTTTCAACAGAGCAGTAAATAAACAATAGTAAATCCAGAGTGGGGGTCACCATGCTGGTTTGGAGCAGCAGATCAAAGTCTGAGTCCAGTGGTACCTTTAAGACCAACAAAGCTGAATTCTAGCTATAAGTTTTTGCATGCATGCACATAAAAGCTTAAACCCAAATTAAACTATGTTGGTCTTTAACTGGACTCTGTTCTAAAAAAACGCAGATTTCACCTCACTTGAAAATGCTTGAAAAGTTACCGGATAAAACTGACCAGGGTGGGGTGGAAGGAGTTGCCACTGGTGATTCCACAGAGCCAACGTGGCACAAGCTCCCAATATAATTTAGGGGGGGACGAACAGAGGGACACTACAATGTCCCAGCACTGACAGCAATTCAGAGCGCTGGGAAGGCATCGTCCAGCCACACAGTCCTGCAGGCACTTGCTTGTTTTTGACAGCGTTCCCATAAAGAGCTTCAGAGCAGGCTCCACAAGGCAAAATCCCATCCCAGCAGACGGCCAAGGGAAAAAAGCGGCAGAGTCCAGCCCAGGCCGAGGCATCCCCCAAACACCAGCAGGGAGGCCGTGGGGCCACGCATCTTCAAGGGATTTGCTCCCAGCAGTCCAAGCCCCCTTTGCTCATCCCCTGGAACTCTCGTGGGGCTTGACGGTGCTCCTGGGTGCGAATCCTGCTCCTGTGCTGCACATCCGCACCGCTCCCCTCGCAGCCCTTCCCTGGGAAAGGTCAAGCACGCTCCGTCCTTCTGATTCCTGAGGGGGCATTGAGGCCCCCTTCCTTGACCCCACACATTTTGGGGGTGGGGGATCCGGATTTCCTTGCTGGTCAGGAGGGATCGGGCTAAGGGGCAGCCAGGAAGGTTGCCAACTCCAGCTCGGAGGCTTCCTGGAAATGTAGGGGCGGGAGCTGGGGGGTGAGGGGGACCTCAGCGGGGTCGAAGGTCATGCAGCCCACCCTCCCAAGCGCAGTCCTCTGCGGCCGCACGAGCTCTCCCGGTCCCGGCTGGAGGGTGGCATGCCCGCGCGGGAAAAGGGTCTGGGGTCCCTTCCCACCCCGGTGGGCCGCAGCACCCCAGGCTTGGAAGCCAGGCGAGGGGAGGGGAGGGGAGGGGGCGTACCGAGGAGGAGGAAGAGGAGGACGCCGCTGCCTGGGGGCTCCCCGCGGAGACCCTCCCTCCCTCCTGCCCCGCCCGGCTGCAGAGAGCGGGCTCCCGCGAGGGCTCCAGTCGCTCCCTCCCTCGCCCGGCGCGCCCCGCCAGACTCACCTCAGCCGCCGCCCCGCAGGCGCCGCCATCTTGCCCCCGGGCGGCCTTATGAAGGCTCGGCCGGCGCGCGGGGCCTGCTGGGCCTTGTAGTTCCCCAGCCCGGGCAGAGGCTTTCGCGTCGCTCTCTTCGGGAACTACGAGGCCCAGCAGGCCCCGCGCGCCGGCCGAGATGCCTGCCCGGGACTGACTGACTGACTGATTGATTATTACCGGTCTATACCTGCGGGCCGGGCAGCGCCTCTGCCCCTGAGCCAAGAGACGAAGGCGGGGGCTTAGTTCTCGCGGGTGGAGATATTGTCCTCTCCCCTCCTCCCCCCCCGTCAACTTCATCCTAACAACAACTTTGCGAGGCAGGCCTTTCATTGGGGGAGGGGGACCTGGCCCTGGGAGGAGAGCCTGAGGGAGTTGGGAAGGTTCAGCCTGGAAGAGAGGAGGCGGGGAGGGGACAGGAGGGCTCTCTGGAATAATAGAACTATAATAATAATAATAATAATAATAATGATGATGATGATGATGATGACGATGAATTTTGGATCAGACTGAAGGTCCTGGTAATTCCCTTCAAGGCCATACGCAGTCAGGGCCCAGTGTACCTGAGGGACCGCCTCCCCGCCTATGCCCCCAAAAGAGCTCTGCGCTCTACTACCACCAACCAGCTAATGGTCCCTGGCCCGAAAGAAGCCCGCCTGGCCTCAACCCGGGCCAAAGCCTTCTCTGCCCTGGCCCCACCTGGTGGAATGAGCTCCCCGAGGAGATCAGGGCCCTGACGGAGCGAAAACAGGTCTGCAGGGCCTGCAAAAGGGAGCTCCTCCGCCAGGCATTTGGTTGAGGTTGACCGGTACCATCCCTTCCCATGGGCCCTCCTCCTGGGTGCTATGGCAGCCACTTCAGTTCCCCCCAACCCACTGGGCTATCCGTAGGAGTTAGTTCAATGTTTAATTTTTCTACGGTTCCATGTTGCTGCTTGTTTCATTTCATTCATCATTGTTACTCTAAATTATCAGTACTGTTTCTGTTCTGTTTCATATGAACCACCCTGAGCCTTCAGGGCAGTATACAAATATATAATAAATAAACGTGAAAGGTTGCCACTTGGAGGAGGGCAGGGAAAGGTCCTTGTTGGCAGCAGAGGACAGGGCCTGCAATAATGGCTTTAAATGACATGTAGGGGGGGGAAGTATTGGCTAGGTAGCAAAAATTTTCACAGAGTAGTTTAGCCATGGACTGGGCTGCTTGAGGAGGTGGGGAGGCCAGATTGTCTAATCTCTTGATTTATGTACTATTATCTCTATGCCCGAGGTGTATCTCTTGCCAGGAGATGGATGAAACAGGAAAGGCAGCCAGACACCCAGGACTCCAAGTATCCAAAGTGTGCACCAACGTCTGAATCAGACCTGAGCAGGGTCCTCTGGAGCCTTGGAGAGGCTTGGGGGCAGAGCACCTGCTTGGTGTGCCAAAGGTCCCTCGTCCAATCCAGATAAAAGAACCAGGTAAGAACCGGCAGGGCTGCTGCCACCAGAAGGCAGGGCCAAGTGCCCAAATGGATCTTGCATGAAGATCAGGTTTTAAAAATATATATAACAGTGGAAGGTCACAATGCAGGCGTCAAGTTTTACTTCTTTCTGAAGCGATCTCTGGCTCAGCACAGCCACACACGATATAGCAAGGCAGACTCAGGAAGGGCTGGGAAGAGTTGCCGTGTAGTGTCGGCCACTGGCCATCAGGGGCCACTCTTGCCTCTTAAAACCAGGTGTGCCCCAGGCCCTGGGCCATGCTGCTGAAGGGCGGTCATCAGGCAATAAGGCCCTTGAAGCCCCCCCCCCTTCCCCCAGAAGAACTGGTCTCTGGGTTGGAAATCATTGGCAACATTAGGAAGTTTCTACTTTATTTTTGTTTGGAGGGAGGAGAATTTAACCCCCTAACATGCAGCTGCCGAAGGTGATAGCTTACTGTGGTTGCCACTCTGCCAGATGTCCCTTGAGGACCATGGACCACCTGCCTAACTGCCCTCCCCGTCTCAGTGACTCTTGGGCAGGGAGATCTTGCAGTAAGTTGCACAAAAATGGCCCAATTAAACAAAACGAATCTTTGCTTCTTCCAGTGTCCCTTGGCAACTCTCAGCCCAGACGAACCTTTTTGAGCAGACGCTGTTGGCAGCAGGATTCTCGGCCTTCCAGCCACCAGCCCTCTTGGTTCAGAGGCATTCAGGGACTTGGGGACTCTGCAGTGCTCAAAAATGATCCCAAAGGGACTGATATTTTAGTCTGTTGTAACAAAGAGGGGTCCTGAGGTCTGTGGCGGGGCTGCCTAGGCAGGCCTTTGGACACAGCGGTGTGTGTGTGTGTGTGTGGGGGGGGAATAGCCAAAATGTCTGCAGAATAAGGATGCAGTCCTTGTATCTGAAGAAGTGGAGTCTGGCCTACAAATTCTTTTGCTGGAATAAAATCTTAAAAGGACAACAAGACATGGGAGCCACTCACAGGTCCCCAGTGCAGTGCCCGTGGGCACCATGGCAAGTGCTGACACCTTTCCTGGTGCCCACCAAATAGGGGGCCCACCAGGTGGGGCTTTTGCCCCACAAGCCTCGTGCTTTAGCTGCAGGGGCCTTCGCAGAACAAGAGTGATCGCTGCTTGTCTGCAGGTACGCTTCAGCAGCTGTTTTGAGGCTGGCTCCGCCTCCTGCAGCAGCCGTTTTGTGGCAGCCAGTTTGTGGCTGTGCCCACCAAGGGTCATTTAGTCCAACTCCAGCACACAATGCAGGAAGTTCACAGCGTCCCCCCACCCACCCCTCACCCTACTCGTCCAGCAACCCCTGGCCTTACCTTTCTCATGGGGATGGAAATCAGTTGACATCATTCTCCTCTCTTCCATTTTTTCTCACAACAACCCTACGAGGTGGGATCGGCCAAGAGTGTGGCGTGACCCACGGTCACCCAGTAAGCTTTCATGGCAGAATGGTGATTCGAATGTCCCATGAACCCGTTGGCAGCCCAGTAAGCGGGACAGAACTCCTTTAAGGAAATCCATGAGTAAACATTATTCATTCATAAAGATGGCTTGCCAATCCTAAGAACAGGAACTGCTCTGGCCATGCCACTTAACAGCATCGTTTTACGGATGTGATGCTGGCAGCCGTCCAGTCGTCTTTGGCTGTCTTACCCTGAAAGCGTGAGAAGCAAAATAAGCCGACCCAGGTGGGACTTGAACCCACAATCCCCAGCTCCGGAGGCTGATGCCTTATCCATTAGGCCACTGGGCCTTAGTAGGGGGAAAGTCTGTCTACAGCTATGCATCTGGATAACAGTGATCAGGGCAGAGGCCACTTTTTCACCTAGGAATTTTAAAAAGGCTTTCTGCAGGCTCTCAGGGCAGGGAAAAGCAGTGAAACTCTCGGCCCTTTCTCATCCCCTACGGAGCCTCCAACACCCTCCCTCCTTAGCTATATTATTTCCCAGAAGAACAAAACCACAGGGTTGAACACTGCCTGTTGAGATCCCGCCAACAGGAAATATATTGTTGCTGCCCCGACCTTCCTGGCTCTTCTCCAAGGTTCATAAACAAAAGAGCCAGGACGCTGCACTGAGAAACGGAGGATCTACTTTGCTCAGTGGGGGAAGGTGATTCTGCAGGGCATGCGTGGTGGGCGCCTCGTGGGGAAGGGATGGGGTGAGGACAGATGGGTGCTCTAGGGCTAGTGCCCTTTCTGGGAGCCTGTCAGGTGTTTCTTGCATTAGGCAGGGCCAGGGGGTCTTTTGCCTCCTGATTGGACCCTGAAGATTTGATGAGCTCTGTGCATTTAAAAAAAGCTTTGCTTTGGCAGCTGCTGGCAGCACAGCACAAGGGTCTTCCCTGTGGGAGTGAAAGTCAGCTGCAGCAGCCATTTTGTGGCTGGCTCTGCCTTCTGCGGCAGCCATTTTGTGGGTGCGCTGTGGCAGAACTGCAAAGGAGCCCACAGGCTCAAAAAGAGCGGGACCCCTCCTTTATACCTTGCCTTTCACCAAGCAGAGAAGTTAAGCAGCTGACACTATTTTCTCCCCCTCTCCATTTTCTCATTGCGACAACCCTAAGAGGTAGGCTAGATGACAGGGTGTGAGTGGCTCAAGGTCACTCAACAAGGCTCTGTGGGCAAGTGGGCATCTGAACCGAAGTCTCCCAGACCTTGAATGAAACTTGGTTTGTTGTAAAGGTGCCAGTGGAGTGTCATGTTTTTCTGGAACACCACGGTGGCTCTCATAAGAATGAAAGAAGAGCTCTGTGGGATCGCATGAACCCGTGAAACTGCAGACTCACAGTCCTGGTCAACAAGGTCAGTCTTGTCTACTCAGACTGGCAGCAGTTCTCCAAGGTCTCAGGCAGAGGTCTTGCCCATCGCCCACTGCCTGGACCTTTCTAAAGGGAGATGGTGGGGACTGGGCCATGGACCTTCTGCATGCCAAGCTGACGCCTTGACCACTGCTCTGTGGCCTTGCAGTCTTGCAGCCTCTTCCCTATAGCAGCCAACCAGCAAGGGCTATGTAGAGGCTATCTAAAGTCCCATTTCAGCGTTTGATACGACCCTCCTCCATGAAACTGTCTAATCCCCAATACTGGCCGGCAGGGAATTTGGTGATATAATCAATTGTTGTGGAAATGAGGGCTTCCTTTTATCCGCCCAGAATCTCTTGCCCATCAGCTTCAATGGGTCCCCCCCTCACACACAAGCACACCCCGTTCTAGTATTTGGGGAGAGGGTTGGGTCTTCTAATGTATTTGCTTCACAGCCTTTTAAATAATCTTGTGCTTTTTAAAAAAGAGCCACCGTGAAATCAGGAGCAGCAGTGGAGAAATTATTTCCCTCAATCAATTCCCACTTTAAAAGGATATCCCAGGTTCATGGCCAGGCTAAAGGTTTCCACCTGGAACAGGTGGCTCTGCTGCTCCCCTCTGGGATCCAGCCCAGGTCTCCTGTTCTCCAGGTATCTCTTCTGGGTCCCCATGCCCTCTGATGCCTGCCAAGTGGACCCACTTTATGGCTGGCACTGGAGCCAGAATCAGGCCCTTCAGCATCATTTATGAGGCCCGTTATCAGGCTTTCTTGCAGAGTGCTGTGTCAGGCGCTGATAATGGGGGGAGGAGAGTGGACAAAGGGCTCCCACCAGGAGACAACAAGAAAATCAGATGCGGAGTATCTCAGGACAAGGGGGGGGACCAATCATTCCCCTCCAGGCCAGATTGGCCCAGGGATCCAGGAGATTTTGCCTTCCTCTGGTAGGGAAGGAACGTAGCTGTGAATAGCCTGCCAGGCTAGACTAGCTGGTGGTCCCTGTGGGTCCCTTCCAATTTGTGCTTCTATTTTTTCTGCAGTGAAAGTCCCACAATATGGACCCAGGAACCTCAGGGATCCTTCCCACCCTAGCTGCCTGGTTTAGCCCTGGAAAATTGGGCCAAGGTCAACAGAGGCTCAGGGCCGTTTACATAAAACGTAGAAAACAATACAAGAAACAATCCATAACATATAGATAACCTTAACATTAATACTATTAACACTGATTATTGTAACAGTGCAAACAGGTCCAGGAACAGAACACATTGATGGACTTCTGGGAGGGAGGGAGGGGGGGGGCAGGGGCCCTGCAGATGTTGTTGGTTGCACCTGGTCTCAGTGACTCTGGAGGTCCCTTCCAACTCTCTGATTCTACGATCCTATGAATGCCTCAATCCTCATGCATATTTAGGAACAAGAATGATGCTCCTGTAATTCTTGTTGATTATTATTTTTGACTCTGCTCTTTATCTTTTTGGAACGCAGAGCATTAAATCTTCATTGTTACTTTTTGCCTCCCACAATTTTACATGTCAGGGACTTGTTCGTTAGCCAATTCCAGGTGGCTGGCTCAGTAATCTGCAGGCGTTTCCCAGCCCAGAGCTGGTTCCCTCGGAGAAAACAGCTGCTTTTGAGGGTGGTCTCTGGGGCAATTTATCCCACTGAGACCTCTCCAAGTCCCAAATCCCTTTGCTACAATTGCTAAAATGCAGGATTATGGCATGATATACCCCCCAGAGGGGGAGGCTGTTTTTCATACGCTGCCCTTTCAAGGGCTTTTCAAGTTCCATAGACCAGGATTGGATCCATTCTTCTAGTCCAGCTGGAAGATGACAGAATCATGAAATCTAATTTAATATTATTTTAATTATTTATATTAATTATATCTTTGGAAATTTTTAAACAGAGGCTTTATAGCCATCTGACGGAGAGGCTGATTCTGTGAAGGTTCAAGGGGGCCGTGGCCCAGTGCCAGGCCGCGAAGGCCCTGGCACTGGGCCATGGCTCCCTGCCTCTGCAGGGCCGTGCCAGGCTGCGCATGCACGTTTGAAGAAGAAGAGTCGGTTCTTATATGCCGCTTTCCCCTACCCGAAGGAGGCTCAAAGCGGCTTACAGTCGCCTTCCCTTTCCTCTCCCCACAACAGACACCCTGTGGGGTGGGTGAGGCTGAGAGAGCCCTGATATCACTGCTCGGTCAAAACAGCTTTATCAGTGCTGTGACTAGCCCAAGGTCACCCAGCTGGTTGCATGTGGGGGAGTGCAGAATCGAACCCGGCATGCCAGATTAGAAGTCCGCACTCCTAACCACGACACCAAACTGGCTGCACCATGTGCGGCAGCAAACGCGAATTCGCGGCACTCCTGGGTTGCGGGAATGCCACGCATGCATGGCGTGTGCGGCCGGGCAATTGCCCTCCCCACCTCCACCGGTCCACAGCTTAGAAAAGGTTGCTGACCACTGGACTAGATGACCCGGGAAGTCCCTTCCAACTCTGTGATTCTATGATTATTTTGTAGTCACTCCTCTTCTTTATCCTACTTCAGGATAATAACTAATTAATTACCTTTGTTTTGCAGCCAGTTGAGAGACAGAGCCATCCAACTAGTTGAAAGGTTTTCCTCAAGGCAGTAAACTATGATCAGATTAGCTGTTATGTAATTATGACTGTAAACTTTTGTATGCTTCTGCCAGAGTTGAAACGTGGTTGGTCTTCAAGGTGACCCTGGACTCAGACCTTGTTCTGTTGCTTCAGACCAACACGGTGACAACACGGTGAATCTCTCTTGTTAGTCCATTCAGGTATGGGTCCTGGGTCAGGTGCCAGGTGCCAGCTCTGGGTTGGGAAATACCTGGAGTCTTGCAGGACCAAGTTTGGTGTAGTGGTTAGGAGTGCGGACTTCTAATCTGTCATGCCGGGTTCAATTCTGCACTCCCCCACGTGCAGCCAGCTGGGTGACCTTGGGCTTGCCACGGCACTGATAGAACTGTTCTGACCCAGCAGTGATATCAGGGCTCTCTCAGCCTCACCCACCCCACAGGGTGTCTGTTGTGGGGAGAGGAAGGGAGGGTGAATGTAAGCTTCTTTGAGACTCCTTCAGGTAGAGAAAAGCGGCATATAAGAACAAACTCTTCTTTGTCTTTAGTAATATCAGGGCTCTGTCAGCCTCCCCCTCTTGGGGTGTTTGTTGGGGGAGAGGAAAGGGAAGGCGACTGGAAGCCGCTTTGAGCCTCCTTCGGGTAGAGAAAAGTGGCATATAAGAACTCTTCTTCTTCAGGAGTGTGCAGGATTTGGGGCAGGGAGGGACCTCAGTGGAGTATACTGCTATGGAGCCCACCCTCCCAAGTGGCCATTGCTCCAGGGGAACTGATCTCTTTCGTCTGGGGATGAGCTATAATTCCAGGGGATCCCCAGGTTCCCTCTGGGGACTGGCCTCCCTAATCAGGTGCTCAGCTTAGGACTGGTGGGGTCAAGCCCAGCTTGAGAGTCTCATTTTCATTTCTCCATGTTCTGGATGTGGTTCTGTTAACAATTCTACTGAGGACCAAGCTTGAGGTCTGAGGTAGGATTGGAGCGGGCAATGTCCTGGACCAACATGCTGCTAGATCCCCACCTCAGGATCCAGTCAGTTTAAATTAAAACTGACCAATAGCATGCACTGTCAGGATCCATTGTTCACGAGGGGTTTCTTGGATCAGTTTTTGCCGTTTGTACCACCACGCTGGGATCCTAACAAAGAGCTGGTTGAACCCCCAGCAGTTCACCTCTGCCTGTGGGCAGCAAACTCAGAAGAACACCGACTGCTCCTTCCTTGGTGGGGCCCAGTTAACTTTGTGGCAAGGAGTCCAGATGAGGCGGTTCCGTCAGTGGACGGTTTCGCTCACAAGCTGGAGAGCTGAGCTGTCAGTTTCCAAGCCAGCGTTGAAGCTCAGCTCACACTGACCAGAAGCAAGCTAGGTGGACCGTTCAAAGGCTGCCTTGACCGTCCGCAAGCTTTGGGAGTGGTGTCCTGGCTAGATTGGAAAATGGGGAGGCCGGAAGTCAAAGTCTCCACTCAGAGCTGGAAACAAGAAGAGCGGGCATCCGGGTCAGGGTGGCCAGCCTCCAGGTGGGGCCTGAAGACCCTCCTCCAGCATGGGACTTAGCTAACCAGACCAAAGAGATCAGTTCCCGTGGTCCTCCTTGGCCGTCTCCCATCAAAGCACTAGGCGAGGCTGACTTGCCTTAGCAGCTACGATCTGACAAGCCTGGGCCACCCACGTCAGGGCAGAGGCCTACAGAGGCCTTTTGCCATTGCTCTGCCTCCGTGTAGCCACCTTGGTGGTCTCCCATCGCAATGCTAACCAGGCCTGGCCCTGCTTAGCTTCTCAGATCTGACAAGATAGGGCCAACTGGGGCCACCCAAGTCAGAGCAGAGCCCAGCAGAGGTGGCTAGCCATGGCCTGCCTTTGTGTCTCACCCTGGACTTCCTTGGAGGCACCGGCCCTGGCTTAGTGCTTCTGTGCTCTGAAGAGATGGGCAGGTGTAGGTGAGAGAGACGCAAGGCTGCTAGCAGAGGATGTGTCTCTAACCTTCTGCTCTGCCTGTGCAGGAGCCGTGATCAGGCAAGGAACCGGCTCAGTGGGTTGATCAATCTGGTGGGAATGGATCGTGTATAACAGGAGACAGACGCGCCTTGACTCAGGAGGTGCTCCTGGAAACGAAGGTGAGAATCTGCCCCCCTGGTTTTTCTCGTTTATTGGCACCTTCAATTAAAATGCTTGTATCACTTCCTCTCCCCACCCCCGCCCCCCAGGGAACACACTTGAAGCAGCTTCCAGTATTTCTATCGAAACACCCACATCAAAACCCAAGGCTCATAAAACCAGACAGAAGGCTGTGAGAAAAGAAAAAGCAAGGGCGTGAAAACATGGAAGGTGCCACATTCACAGGTAGGGGTGTGCAAGGCGGCATCCAAATCGGCCTGGAACGGCCAATTCGGATGATGCCGTACACAACCCTAGTTGCCAACTCTGGGTTGGGAAATTCCTGGTGACTTGAGCAGGGTTTAATGCCGTAAAGGCCACCCTCCAAGGTGTCCATTCATTTTCTGCAGGGGAACAGATCTCTGGCCTGGAGTTCTGCTGTGATTTCAAAAGATCTCCAGGCTCTGCCTGGAGGCTGGCAACCACACAGAGCTCTTATGACCAGCACTCATGAACTGTGCCCAGCTGGATGCAGACCAGGAGCTAGCAGAGATCTTCAAGGCCTAGTAAAACACAGAGCCCTACTTGGTGCCAGTGAGCAGCCTAGCTGTCCAGTTAGGACCAGTCCCAGCTTCCGGGCAGCCCCTGAAGGCAGCCCCATGTGGAGTACTTTGCAGTAGTCTAGCCTGGATGTAATCAGTGCATAGATGAAGAAGAAGAGTTGGTTTTTATATCCCGCTTTTCACCACCCAAAAGGAATATCAAAGTGGCTTACAATAGCCTTCCCTTCTCCTTCTTTGGAAGTTTTTAAGCAGAGGCTAGAAAGTCATCTGGCAAAAATGCTGATTTCATGAGCTTGGGCAGATTGTGAGTGGGTGGGCAGGAAGGGATGTGCCAAGGTCTCTTGTGTCCCTTCCTTGCATCCCCAGGGAATTGCTGATCACCACTGTGGGATTGTAAGTGCATATCCTCCAGGCCAGGCTGGATCCTGGAGATTTTTTTTTTTGGGGGGGGGGGAAATCACTTGGGCATGAAGCTGGGGTCACTGTGGGTGGGCAGGTAGTTGTGAGTTACTGCATTGTGCAGGGGGTGGACTAGATGACCGTGGAGCTGCCTTCCAGCTCTAGGATTCTGTCCTCTCCCTACTACAGACACCCAGTGAGGTCGTGAGCAACTGCTCTATGAGAACAGCTCTGAGAGAACTCCAGGGTCACTCAACTGCCTGCATGTGGAGGAGGAGCAGGGAATCAAACCCGGCTTACCAGATTGGAGGCTGCTGGCCACCCACCTGCAGCCAAATCACTCCTGCTGAGGAAGAGCTGCGAAAGCAGCCATTTTCCTCCAGAGAACTGATCTCTGTCTCCTGGAAATCAGTTGTAATCCCAGGAGATCTCTAGCCACCCCAGGAAGTTGGCAAGTCTAATGGAATCAAATAGATTCAAGATGAAATCTTTCCAAATTCCCTCCTCCACAGGCACTGCTGCCCCCCAGTCTCCAGGAATTGTGGAGGACAAAGATGGGGGGGGTGTTCTAAGGGGTCTCCTGATTGATCTGTTGGAGGCTGCCAGCCCCAGCTTTTGCAGTTGATCGGAGGAAGACTTCCTCTCTCTGACGTCTTTTCTCCAAAGAAAGGCACTCAGATCCAAAGCCAGCTGGCCCGCCTCCTGTCCCCCCTCCCCAGAGGTGCCTCTCCAAACATTGTGAGTGGCGCACTCTCTGCACAACATACACACCCCGACAACTATGTTCTTGTGGCTGGAGATGTCACAGCTATGAGGAAGTCAGCAAGAGGATGCTGTCGGTAAACATCCCCCAGCCAAGTCATAAGTTCAGATTCCCAGCGTGTGCAAGAGCTCAGGTTGCCCACAGAGAGACACAAAGCAGGTAAACGTGACTCTTCTTTTTGGCTGGAGAAAGTAATCCCTGAAACCAGGGAAAGTCCGTGATGGGGCAAGAACAACAGGGAGGCCACCTTTGGGCCGGACTAGAAATGAATCACTCCTGTCCAGCAGGCAGAATCACGTCTCCTAGAAAGGCAGATGGAGAAAGAGTGGGATGTCACATCCTGCAAGGTTGCTCATGGGACGGCCGCACCCCCTTTCTGGTGAACGTGACTAAACTGCCCTGGGAGAGAGTGGCAGCCCAAAGGAAAAGCCCCACAAGCTGGCCTGTCATTTAATTCAGTGGTCCCCAACCTGCGGGCCGCAGCCCAGCGCCGGGCCGCAAAGGCCATGGCACCGGGCCGCGGCTCCCTCTCCCCGCCCCCCCCCCGTAGTAAAAAACTTCCCAGGCCGCAAGCCTGCGGCCCGGGAAGCTTCTTACTGCGGGAGGGCGGGGAGAGGGAATCAGGGCCGGGCCGCGCCCGCGCAGCCCAATCCGCGGGCGCGGCCCGATCCGCGGGTGCGGCCTGCGGGCGCGGCCTGATCCGTGGGCGTGGCCCGCGCGGGTGCGGTCCCCGCGGGCGCGGCCTGATGCCCTGCCGGTCCCCAGCCTAATAAAGGTTGGGGACCACTGATTTAATTGACTTAGTTAAGCCAGCCATTCTGGGGGGGGGGAATATGACCCCATGGGGGGCCCTGGCACAGACCCAAAAATCTCAGAAGGGGAGCCCAAAGGGTTTATGAAGCAGTGAAACACCTGGTTTGCTGCATATGACATCATTAATTGCTAGAAAATTCAACTTTTGTCGAGGAAAAGAAAAAGAAATTGTGTCATCCGTCCCTTTGTGCGTACTTGAATTAATGCATGCCAGGAAAATACGTATGCGCTCACCTCTCTTGTCCAGATGTTCTAGAAACTGGTCTTGTGCGTATATAAGACAAGGCACATTGAGTATAGTTAGTTCACTCTTAGCTTAGGCCTTTTTTAGCCTGGCTCATGGAGCCAGCGGGCAGCCTGATGCAGGGGACCCTGGAACCAGAGAAGAGAGGAATGGGAAGGCGATTGTAAGCCGCTTTGAGCCTCCTTCGGGTAGGGAAAAGCGGCATATAAGAACCAACTCTTCTTCTTCTTCTTCTTCTAAAAGGGCCGTAGCCAAAACCAGCTTGAGAGTGGCTGAGTTAAATGATATTCAAATTCATGTATTTATTAATGCATTTATTAGATTTCTCTAACCACCCTCTCAGCACAGCTGTCCTGGGGCTGTTTAAAGGTAATGGTAAAGGCATCCCCTGTGCAAGCACCGGGTCATGTCTGACCCTTGGGGTGACGCCCTCCAACGTTTTCATGGCAGACCCAATACGGGGTGGTTTGCCAGTGCCTTCCCCAGTCATTACCGTTTACCCCCCAGCAAGCTGGGTACTCATTTTACCGACCTCGGAAGGATGGAAGGCTGAGTCAACCTTGAGCCGGCTGCTGGGATTGAACTCCCAGCCTCATGGGCAAAGCTTTCAGACGGCTGCCTTATCACTCTGCGCCACAAGGGGCTGGTTACAACAGTATAATGTACAGTCCTTAAAAAAGCACTCAAGATGGAATGACACGGTTAGATACTGCCTTTGTGGCCACTCATTTTGTGTGGGACACAAGCTCAGCCACAAGGGAACTACACAACATTCCAGGTTCATTTGCAACCCTTTCGTTCTTTGGAGCCAGTGTAGTGTAGTGGTCAGACTCTGTTAAGATCAGGATCTGGGGGACCCAGGTTCGAATCCCCACTCTGCCATGGAAGTGCCCTGGGTGACCTTGGGCTAGTCATGTACTCTGAACCTAACCCACCCCACAGGGTTGTTGTGGGGATAACGAGGAGAGGAGAGGAGAGGAGAGGAGAGGAGAGGAGAGGAGAGGAGAGGAGAGGAGAGGAGAGGAGAGGAGAGGAGAGGAGAGGAGAGGAGAGGAGAGCCGTTTTGGCTCCCTTGCAGGGGACAAGTGCAGGCTGTGAATGAAGTAAATAATCGCATGGTGTCAGAAGTGCTTCCCCCACTCTTCCTCAGCCTCACCACAGCCCTACAAGGTAGTGCTCCTTTGGGGAACCGAGCAAGTCTCTTGCCCAAAGCTCTGTGGTCGCTCTGGGGAGGAAGAGCCGAGTTCTCTGCTGATTCACGGTGACTCGCTGGGAACGTCTCCCTTGGACTCCAAAATGGGCTTTATCGAGATTTGGCTTTTCTCCCTGGGATGGCACAGGAGGAGTCCAATCCGGTCCATCCAGTCAACAAGGCAGGAGGATGGAGGGTGCAGAGCCAGCCAGAAGTCTAAAAACCAAATGCAAGCAAAGCATTAGCAAGAACACGACATGTTCAACAGTCCCGCATGACACAACAGGATCCAATCCAGAGTAAAGTAAACACAGGAGGGCAGGCCCCAGTTATGTGTCCAGGTAACTTTGTGGAGCCTTTTGCACAGTGCTGCCTGGGGATGCCAGGCCTCCAGGTGGGGCCTGGGGATCTCCCGGATTTACGCTAATCTCCAGACTGCAGAAATTGGCTGTCCTGGAGAAAACAGCTGCTTTGGATGGTGTTGTACCCCATCGATGTCCGTCCCCTCCCCAGACTACGCCCCTAAATCTCCAGCTCTTTCCCAACCTGGAGCCAACAACCGAACCCCCGCTGATCCCCTGCTGTGGCCAGGGGGCACCTGCCTACCCAAGGGGCACCAGAATAATTTGGTTTTGCATGACGTGCAGAAAGCCGGGAGACAGGGAGCCTTCCTGGCCTCAAGACCGGCCATTCCACAAGGAGGGGCCACCACAGAGAAGGCACGAGTTCTGCCCATTTGCCGTTGTGGCAGAGCAGAGAGGCGGTGTCGGTCCCACAGACATGAGAGGCTTGATAGCCAGCATTTGAGACAGAGTCTGGAAACCGATGGGCACTGGGTATGGGCTGCTCCTATCTTGCTGTTCCCACGTGGTCCGGACATGGACAGCTTTGGCTAGCTTGTCAGATCTCAGCAGCTAAGCAGGGTGGGCTCGGGCTAGCCTTGGGATGGGAGACAACCCAGGGAGGCCGGGCTCATTAGGCCAGAGAAAAAGTCCTCTGTTGCTCTTGGCTCACCTGGGACTGCTGTTCTGGCACTGGCCATTGTGGGCTTGAATTGCACTTTCTCAGGCGCATGGAGTGTGATCTGCATTTACAGGGTGCAAAGGTCAGGGCAGGCAGGGGGGGGCATAAACCCAGGAGCCCAAAGGACACCAAATTTGTGACTTTCCACGCAAAACTGAAAAGGATGCCAGATAATTTGTTTGCAATCGCTGGAAAGGGGAAAGAGCAGCTTCCTCTCCAGCCTAGGTGTTAAAGGGAGCCAGGGCCCTCAGCCTGCAAGATGTACAAGGCTGTTAACTGCAGGGCAGTCAGGAGATTCATAACAGGGCCATAAATTGGAAGTGATTCGACAGCACTAAGCAGAGTCACGCACACTCAAGGTAGGCAAGGCTCAGGACATGAAGAGCAGACGTCACAGCGGAAAAGGGATCCTGGCAGCAGGGGCAGATTGCCTCTCTTATCCTGCCAGGAAAGTTCCCCAGGGGCTGCCCTAGATGGGCATAGGCGGCAAGGGGAAAGCTGACCCAAGGCCAAGTTGCAAGGTGAGGCAGGGAGCGACCAGAGGCAGGGCCTTTTCTGTGTTGGCCCCCTCTTTTTACAATGCACTTCCCCTTCTGGCTTACCCGGCACCCACTTTACATTCTTTTCGCTCCAAAGTCAAAGCATTTCTCTTTGGCCAGCATGGTGTGGTGGTTAAAATACCGAATTAGCACGTAGGAGACTTGATACGTCCCAGGTATGCTCTTCGCTGGACAAAGAGGAACATGACTGCAATTCTTATTTTGGGTTCACCATAAGCAAGACAGGTCAGGCCAAGAAAAGCCTGCCCAGACAACTTTGCATGTCAGAAATAAGCCAAAACACTGGCTCTGTGTGAAGCCGGCCTCAAGCAAGAGGTTTCCTGGCTGTCGCAGGAGTGATGCAATTAATTTGCAGTAGGCCCTTTCCCCCACTCTGGCACAACAGGGACAAAGGGACAGGACAACACCTTGCCCGTGGCTGATCTTCTCAAAGGCCCTGTATTGTCTCAACTTAATGTCTCTCCCTGGTGAAGGATTCCTTCTAGTGGCTTCCTATCATCATTAAATCACTGGCATATCAAAATTCCATTAACACAAGGCCCCTACACCTGGATTCCCAGACAAAATGCAGATATGATCAAACCATTGGATGCTTGCCACGGCATTGATAAAACTGTTCTGACTGAGCAGTGATATCAGGGCTCTCTCAGCCTCACCCACCCCACAGGGTGTCTGTTGTGGGGAGAGGAACGGGAAGGCGACTAAGCCACTTTGAGCCTCCTTCAGGTAGAGAAAAACGGCATATAAGAACCAACTCTTCTTCTTCAGGAATCTCAGGGCTCTCTCAACCTCCCCTCCCTCACAGGGGGTCTGTTGTGGGGAGAGGAAAGGGAAGGCGACTGTAGGCTGCTTTGAGCCTCCTTCAGGTAGAGAAAAACGGCATATAAGAACCAACGCTTCTTCTTTCACCAACTCTGGAGTCTCCCTAATAACCCATTAGAGTTTCTTTATCAAAGTCCAGTTCACCCATTAATGAACCCTCTGCTTCTTTGACATTACTCAATTCTGTCAGACATTGTCTTAGGACTTCCATGCCCTGCCCCTAACCCCCAAGGTACAAAAATTGCTATAAAGAGAGCAGAGAAAAGGCCTTTCTCATGTTTGGCTCTACCTTTTGCGAAACCCAACTTGCAGGTGAGCTGCTGTTTCCGGACCCTTTATTCAGAAGAAGAAGAAGAGTTGGTTCTTATATGCCGCTTTTCTCTACCCGAAGGAGGCTCAAAGCGGCTTATATTCGCCTTCCCTTTCCTTTCCCCACAACAGACACCCTGTGGGGTGGGTGAGGCTGAGAGAGCCCTGATATCACTGCCCGGTCAGAACAGTTTTATCAGTGCCGTGCACAGATGGTAAATATAAGCTTTCTTTGACCTGAATTTAGCTGCTGTCGCACCCAATCACCTCTTTACTTTCATCTGTATGACTGTGCTTAGTTTAAATTGAATGTATGTTGCTAGGGACCTTTTTATTTGTTTTAGTATAAATACTTCTTATTAATTTATAAGAACTGCCTCTGCCTAAGATTTCTGATCAGACACTCTCTTTGTATACACTGGTGGAGTATCTCCCTCATTGCCCCTCTTACATCGCTTATTGTCTACTAGAATTGCTAATTCCTCCATCATAAATTCAGGAGACAGGTCTATTTTAGGTAGTGAGAAGAAGAAAAGGAGTTGGTTTTTACATGACACTTTTCTCTACCAGGAATCTCAAAGCGGCTTACACTCTTCTTACATTTCCTCTCCCCACAACATACACCTTGTGAGGTAGGTGGTGCTGAGAGAGTCCTGAGATTACTGCTCGGTCAGAACAGCTCTATCAGGGCTGTGAGGAGCCCAAGGTCACCCAGCATGTGGAAGGGGAGGGGGGAATCCACCCGGCTCACCATATTAGAAGCTGCCACGGAAGCTCTTTGGGAGACCTTGGGCCAGCCACACACTTGCAGCCTAACCTTCCTCACAGGGTGGTTGTGAGCTACATTGCTTTGCATCTCCACTGGAGAGAAATAGGGGAGACAATTAACTAATGAAAAACACCAAGGCATTGAATAAGGGAGCTCCATCCTCCTTGTGGTTGTTTTTAGGGCCGGCTTCTAGCCCAGGGACTATTTTATGATTAATGTAATTTATTTGTTAGGAGAGACCCTGCCCGGCTCTCTGTGCTCGCTAGAGACACATTGCTGTGGTTTGAATACCAAATGAGTGGTTCTGTCTCCTGCTGAAAGTTGGGATGCCAGCCTCCAGGTGGGGCCTGGAAATCCCCCGGTATTACAGTTGCTCTCCAGATGACAGAGAGCAGTCCCCCTGAGAAAACAGCAGCTCTGGAGGGCCTCAAGCCAAAGACCCTCCCGCCATAAGCCCTGCCTTCCCCAGGCTCCCTTCCCAAAATCTCCCAACCCAGAGGTGGCAACAGTGCCCAAGGAAGCCATGGCTATAGGGCCCCTGCTTTTGGGACAAATGCCATGCACCCTCTTTCTCCCTCATGGGGGTCTGAAGTTGCTGCCATGGCTCTCACCCTCCAGTGTGTCTTCACAACGCCCCATGAAGAAGGCCTGGTTGAGAGCATCCAGACGGCTCCAGGATCATCTTGAGACTCGAAGCATCAAGTGATGGGGAGCCATGCCAGCCACAGACAGACGGAGCCCTTTATGATACATTTTGCCCTTGCGACAATCCACAGAGGTATGAAACTGGGGTCCCTGTGGGTGGGCAGGTAGTCGTGAGTTCCTGCATTGTGCAGGGGGCTGGACTAGATGACCCTGGAGGTGCCTTCCCAAGGAGACTGGAGAATGTTGTGCCTACTCTTATTTATTTATTTAGATTTATCCAGCAAGCTCCATGTATGTTAGGATTTGAACCTGGGCCTCACCGATTCTAGTGCCACACTCCAGCTGTCCCCCAGTCCAGCTTCTTGGGATCTGCCTCCTTCCAGGCTGTTTTGATGGCCCCAGCTTATTTTGGGTGGCCTGTCTTCAGGGTTGCAGTCTGGGTGCCCAGGGGGGCTGCTGAGTGGGTCTCTGGCCAGGCAGCACAGAAACCTGCTTAGAGAACAAACAGCTCAGGCCTCAAATGTTCTGAAGTGCTTATGTGATTATCCAGATCCCCATTTGACTGCAGATCAAACAACCTGCCCAGGCATTGTTTTCCTCGGAGGTCACAGCGCCTTGCCCCCGAGGCAGGGGTTGCACAAACATGGGCTTTGTCTCTGCTGATACCTGTGAGCAATGCCATCCCGGCAGAGTTGGGATGAGATGCCAAGCGTGACACCTCCGAAGACAGACCTTGAATGGGGCCCATCCACTGAGCCTCTCTTATTGCTTAAGTCCCTTTTGCGGTTAAAAATCACTTCCCTAATAGGCAGCCAGGTACAGCCAACACAAACAGCACGCTCAAAGGAGGCCTGTGCCACCCCCACCCCCACCCCCAATCCATCTGATCCCTGGGGCTTAAGTGTTTGAAGAGGACAGCAGTTGCTAAGGAAAGGGAGGTAAGATGCTCCACAGGCCCACAGAACTGAATAGGGAGGGGCCTCCCGTCTACCCAACCCCCCTTCTTATATTCTTATCAGGGAGAGCCTCGGCCTCTCTGCCCTGTGGCTGGCCCTGGAGAGGAACTGGCTGGCCCCTGGGTGAGAGGGGAGGCTGGACTGGAGGGACCCTCCCTGGCCTGACCCAGCAGGGCTCTTCTGAGGGTCTTCTCAGGGGAGGGCCTTGGCCTCTCTGCCCTGTTGCTGGCCCTGCAGAGGAACTGGCTGGCCCCTGGGTGAGACGGGAGGCTGGACTGGAGGGACCCTCCCTGGCCTGACCCAGCAGGGCTCTTCTGAGGGTCTTCTCAGGGGAAGACCTCGGCCTCCCTGCCCTGTGGCTGGCCCTGCAGAGGAACTGGCTGGCCCCTGGGGGAGACGGGAGGCTGGACTGGAGGGACCCTCCCTGGCCTGACCCAGCAGGGCTCTTCTGAGGGTCTTCTCAGGGGAAGACCTCGGCCTCCCTGCCCTGTGGCTGGCCCTGCAGAGGAACTGGCTAACCCCTGGGGGAGACGGGAGGCTGGACTGGAGGGACCCTCCCTGGCCTGACCCAGCAGGGCTCTTCTGAGGGTCTTCTCAGGGGAAGGCCTCGGCCTCCCTGCCCTGTGGCTGGCCCTGCAGAGGAACTGGCTGGCCCCTGGGTGGGACGGGAGGCTGGACTGAAGGGACCCTCCCTGGCCTGACCCAGCAGGGCTCTTCTGAGGGTCTTCTCAGGGGAAGGCCTCGGCCTCCCTGCCCTGTGGCTGGCCCTGCAGAGGAACTGGCTGGCTCCTGGGTGAGACGGGAGGCTGGGCTGGAGGGACCCTCCCTGGCCTGACCCAGCAGGGCTCTTCTGAGGGTCTTCTCAGGGGAAGGCCTCGGCCTCTCTGCCCTGTGGCTGGCCCTGCAGAGGAACTGGCTGGCCCCTGGGTGAGACGGGAGGCTGGGCCGGTGGGACCCTCCCTGGCCTGACCCAGCAGGGCTCTTCTGAGGGTCTTCTCAGGGGAAGGCCTCGGCCTCCCTGCCCTGTGGCTGGCCCTGCAGAGGAACTGGCTGGCCCCTGGGTGAGACGGGAGGCTGGGCCGGTGGGACCCTCCCTGGCCTGACCCAGCAGGGCTCTTCTGAGGGTCTTCTCAGGGGAAGGCCTCGGCCTCTCTGCCCTGTGGCTGGCCCTGCAGAGGGACTGGCTGGCCCCTGGGTGAGACGGGAGGCTGGACTGCAGGGACCCTCCCTGGCCTGACCCAGCAGGGCTCTTCTGAGGGTCTTCTCATGGGAAGGCCTCGGCCTCTCTGCCCTGTGGCTGGCCCTGCAGAGGGACTGGCTGGCCCCTGGGTGAGATGGGAGGCTGGACTGGAGGGACTCTCCCTGGCCTGACCCAGCAGGGCTCTTCTGAGGGTCTTCTCAGGGGAAGGCCTCGGCCTCTCTGCCCTGTGGCTGGCCCTGCAGAGGGACTGGCTGGCCCCTGGGTGAGACGGGAGGCTGGACTGGAGGGACCCTCCCTGGCCTGACCCAGCAGGGCTCTTCTGAGGGTCTTCTCAGGGGAAGGCCTCGGCCTCTCTGCCCTGTGGCTGGCCCTGCAGAGGGACTGGCTGGCCCCTGGGTGAGACGGGAGGCTGGACTGCAGGGACCCTCCCTGGCCTGACCCAGCAGGGCTCTTCTGAGGGTCTTCTCATGGGAAGGCCTCGGCCTCTCTGCCCTGTGGCTGGCCCTGCAGAGGGACTGGCTGGCCCCTGGGTGAGACGGGAGGCTGGACTGGAGGGACCCTCCCTGGCCTGACCCAGCAGGGCTCTTCTGAGGGTCTTCTCATGGGAAGGCCTCGGCCTCTCTGCCCTGTGGCTGGCCCTGTAGAGGAACTGGCTGGCCCCTGGGCGAGATGGGAGGCTGGACTGGAGGGACTCTCCCTGGCCTGACCCAGCAGGGCTCTTCTGAGGGTCTTCTCAGGGGAAGGCCTCGGCCTCTCTGCCCTGTGGCTGGCCCTGCAGAGGGACTGGCTGGCCCCTGGGTGAGACGGGAGGCTGGACTAGAGGGACCCTCCCTGGCCTGACCCAGCAGGGCTCTTCTGAGGGTCTTCTCAGGGGAAGGCCTCGGCCTCTCTGCCCTGTGGCTGGCCCTGCAGAGGAACTGGCTGGCCCCTGTGTGAGACGGGAGGCTGGACTGGAGGGACCCTCCCTGGCCTGACCCAGCAGGGCTCTTCTGAGGGTCTTCTCAGGGGAAGGCCTCGGCCTCTCTGCCCTGTGGCTGGCCCTGCAGAGGAACTGGCTGGCCCCTGGGTGAGACGGGAGGCTGGACCAGATGGACCTTTGCTCATCTGATCCAGCAGGGGTCTTCTTGCCTTGTCCCTAAGGGGCAATTATTTATTTGTTTAATTTATTTTATTAGCCACCTCTCCACTTTATGAACACAGCTGACAATGCCAATAAAATAGCAATAAGAAAGAATTCAAAACCCACAATTAAGATGGGCACCAAATTAATCAAATGCAGCCCCAAGTCAACCTGCGCAAGTGCAGAGGTGCTCAGTAGATGCTTTTCCCCTCCTCAGCCTGGATTTTGCAAAAGGATCCCTGGGGGGGGGGAGTTCTTGGGCACCTTGAGCCTCTGCTGCCCCTCTCACGTAAGGAAGGAAGCAGAGGGCTCCAAACTGCAGTGGCAGCCCAGGGGGAACCAAGCAGGCTCCAGGAGAAGGAGATGCAGCACAGAGTGAGAGAAAGAGAGAGAGAGAGAGAGAGAGAGAGAGAGGGCGATGTATAAACAGCAGTGCCTGGTCGTCTGAACTGAAGATGCTGGGGATTGAACCTTCTGCATGCCAAGCAGGGATAGTCAAACTGCAGCCCTCCAGATGTCCATGGACTACAATTCCCATGAGCCCCTGCCAGTGATTGCAGTATATCCCTTTAATGACGTCCCTTTTTTAAAAGGGATATACTGTTCTGCACATGCTCAGAGGCACTCAGCCCTCTGTTCTTTTAAACCTGCGGGGCTCATGGTCATTGTAGTCCGTGGCCATCTGGAGACCCACATTTTGCCCGCCCCTGGTTTAAACAGTGAGGGGGATTCCATGCAAGGAAGCACTAGGACTTAAGCGCCTCTGAGCAAGTGTAAAGGGACTCGCCCCCTTTGTAAAGAAAAGAGGACGGGCGTGCCTCTGAGCTCGTGCAGAGTGTCCTCAATTCGCCCACTGCAGCCCCCAGCAAGGGCAGCGGCACAACGGCGGGTCTCCTCGCCAGTTCCTCCAGCCCCCGGCGCCTGGGCTGGGCCAGCAGCGTGGCAGCGGATTGGCACCCCCCCCCCTTCCCGGCGACACCACACCCCGCGCCGGCACGCGGACCTCCTGCGGCGGCCCCCGGAGCCGGGAGGGGGAGAGGGAGAGGGAGGAGGCGGCGGCGGCCCGCCCGGTTGAGCAAGCGCGGAGCATCCGCTGCACTTCCGACGGGGCGGGAGGCTGAGCCGCCTGCCTTTCCTCGCCAGCCCGGCCTCGCCTGCAGTCCTGTCCGGGGAAGCTGCTGCTCCAGCCAGCCCAGCGCAGCCCAGCCCAGCCCCGACGGCCAGCGCTCAGCGGCCCGCAGCCCCTCGACGGCCATGCGCTTCGTGGCCCTGCTCGTCCTGCCGCTCGTCCGCCTGGCCGGGGCCGGCCCGCCCGACGCCCCCTCGGACGCCCGCGTGGCGCTGGACAGCCTGCTGGCGTCGGGCGAAGGCGCTCTGCCGCCGGGCGCCGTCGAGACCCTGTTAAATATCGCCGCGGCCCGTGTGCACTGCCCGGCCGGGCCGTGTGGAAAGGTAACGCGGGCAGCGGAGGGATGCGCCTGGGTCAAACTCCAGCCGGGGGAAGGAGGAGGAGGCGGCGGCGGCGGCGGAGACGGGGATAGAGGAGAGCGGGCACCCCACCCCACCCCACTCTCGGAGACCGGCTGAAGAGAGGATGCCGATCGCCTCCCGCGTGTGCGCTAGGGGTGCCAGGCTCCCGGTGGGACCTGGATAATCCCCCTTCCCCCGCTGAATTACGGCGCCGCTCCAGACCATAGAGACCAGTTCCCCTGGAGGAAGGGAGCTGCCTTGGAGGGGAGACTGTAGGGCATTGTGCCCCAGGCCTTCCCAGGCTCCATGCCTCCCAATCTCCAGCCCTTTCCTCACCTGGAGCTGGCAACTGTCTCCCTCCAACTCTAGCCACCCTAATTTGCACCCTTCTGTAAGGCACTGCCCTAACACCAGCCCTGCATGGCCCAGTCACCCTCGTTCAGAGTGTGAGCAGGAAGGAAGGAGGAATCCGAATCTGTGCCCCTGCTTACCAGGAGGGAAGCAGCTTCCCCAGATTAATTACCAGGGAGCCTTTAGGGAGCAAGTCCTCTTTTCATAGTATAGAATCATAGAATCAATGAGTGGGAGGGGGCCATACAGGCCATCTAGTCCAACCCCCTGCTCTACGCAGGATCCACGTGGCTTGCTCCCAGGAAAAGAGTCTTAGGCCTTAATTAGGGAAGCCAATTCCCAGTCTGTGAAGGTTCAAGGGGGTGGCAGGTGACAGTGGATGAGCATTAGGGTTGTGAGTGTCCTGCACAGAGCAGGGGTTGGACTAGATGACCCAGGAGGTCCCTTCCAACTGTGTGATTCTATGATTCAATCCTAGCCTGACTTGCAGTGTTGTTGTGCAAGTGACTGGGGGGGGGGGAGAGACGGAATAAGCCCACGGTTCCGTCTCCTCCTTCCCACTGGGGCACTGTTAACGCCTGCATGACTGATTCTCCATCAGGGGAAATCCACACCAGGGATGTGTAGCCTGACTGCAGCTACCAGCTCCATACTTGTGTCCGTGTCCAGCGCTAGCTGTTGGAGGCGCAGCCCAAGGTAGCCGTGTGCCGGCATTCCGTGCATGGAACTCCCAGCAACTTTGTAAACTCAGTTCTCACCTGAGAACCGAGTTCTAAGAAAAAACCTGGAGACGGATTTCCCAGCTCAAGTCTTGGTTGTGGCGTGTCCAGCAGCAGGAGGGTTGGAGGCCTGCACCAGAGCATCTGGTGCATGCATGCTGCACCTCCGGAGACACTCCATGCCTTCATGGACTCTTCATTTTTGCAAAGCCTCTGGTTGCACGGGCAGACCCCGAGTACCCAGGTCTTCTGCTTTGGTGGGCCTCTGTGATTTAGACCTTAGGCTGATCCTGCCGTGAGCAGGGGGTTGGACTAGATGGCCTCTGTGGCCCCTTCCCACTCTGTGGTTCTATGATCTGAACCCAGGCATGTGGGCGACCCTGCTTCCCCTCCTGCACATTCACAGCATCTGTTCATTTGTGGGGGACGGCGGCATTCCTGTGCTCTTTCCCGGCAGGGACGTCATCGGCACCTCTTCCTCCTTGACACAACTGCCCTAGAGACGGTCTCTGGGAAGGAAAAGCAGCCTTCTGGAACCAACGCAGGAGAAAGCGTAGCCTGTAATTTACGCCATGTTGTATGTTTGAGCTGCTATTTGGCTGTGTGTCTGATGTGCCCTTGAGTTACTTCCGACTTATGGCCGCCCTTTGAATTCCTCTTCTCCCGCTGCCCTCAGCTTTTCCTGGCGTGCTCGTCTCTTCTTGCGGGGGGGACCCAAGTCGGATGGCCCCAGCTTAGTCGCTTTAGCTTCCTAGGGAGAGTCCCGGCTTGGCTTGACCTAGACCCCACCCATTGGTCCCTTTGGCGGTCTGCAGGATCCGTAAGGCTTTCCTCCCACACGGCCTTTCAGAGGAGCCCAGGCTCTTCGCTGTCCACCTTTCACCCCTGACATAGTAATGGGAGTGCTCTGGCCAGAGTTGAGCTGCCCTTGCTGGCCAGTGACACGCCCTTCCTTCCTCGCAAGGACCTTCTCCAGCTCCTTCCCGGGCTCGGTCTCCTTCTGGCTTCTGGGCTGCCTCTCCCGGAGTCGTCCATTTCTGTCCTTCCCCTTCTCGCTGGAACTCCCATTTTATCCTCATGACAACCCTGTGAGGCAGACTGAGGTTCTGAACTGGGGTCTCCCCAGCCCTCTGCTTGCTGCAATCTTCTCCTTGCTGAGGAGGATAGGGAGGTGAATTCCAAAGCTGGCAGGCCTGCCTGTTTCTTGGAAGGGATGAGTTGGTGAAGTGAGGTTCCTGTCCCCACGGGGAATTCCCTTCCCATGCTGCAAGAAGGGCCCTTCCTCACTGCTTCCTCCTGAGCTGGCCTTCGGGGAGAGTCATGAGGTGGCTCAGATGTTGAAAATCTGCAGGGTGGGGATGTTTAGTAAAAATCAGAGTTACTTTCCTGACATGATGAGAACTGTGCTTTTGGAGCCACGAACCCTGTGAGGTCGGTGGGGCTGGGAGAGCCCTGACATTCCTGTTTTGTGGGAGGAGCACTGCCTGGGCCATGATGAGCCCAAGGTCTCGTGAAGCTGCTTTGGGGGCAGGATGGACCAGGCCAGTCGAAGGCATTTTGTGGCCCCAAGCAAGGGGCTAGGAATGTGGTAGGGGCAGGGCCAGGAGCCTGGGCAAAAACTTCCCTTTCTTTGCTCTCACGAAAGCCTTCCCTCCCGTGCAAGGTGGGCTTGTACATCTCTTTGTCTCCTGGAGGGTTGTTTGCTTGACCCTTTCAGCTGTAAATGGGGGCCAGTTAGAAGGTCACACCACGGTTCTTGCTGACATCAGCAAGACCTAACTGGCCTTTCAGGCTCAACACCAATCTGGCCAGTGACTTACTCCCCCACTTCCTGGTAAGAGTGCATCCCCTCTCCCCTTCCCCTCCCCCTATGCAAGCATTTGGGAGGAAGCAAAGGCAAATGTTTAATCCGAGAATCTGCCTGCAGCATTTTTGTCTGGGGGGGAGGGGGGACCACCTGGAAGTCAAGCCGGACAGGGGTGGAGAATGGAAACTGCAGAATGACCCCAACGCTTCAGGTCAGACCTGAAGGCCTGTTGCCCCACCTGCTTGTCCGTGGCTTAATTTAATATTGTCTTTGTACAAAACTGTGTTTGCTGGTATATCTACCATGTAGATAACCAGAGTGTGAATGCAACCTGGTATATGTTGCCAGGTTTTCTTCTGGCAGGGCTCCTGTGCCTTTAACAGCTGCTTGATGGTAAGAAACTTGGGGGGGGCACCAATTCCCTGCTGCTTCTTCCCCGATCTCCCTGTTGGTTTAAGCGTTACATGCTTAAATGTCTTTCTGTCCCACATCTGCAAGGAGACACAGGAGCCTTGCTAGTGTAACAGTTGGCCCTGCGAGCTAGGGGCAAAATATCAAGCTCCGGGTAAGAAGCAGATCCGGCTCTGTCCCCTTTCAGATCACCTGAAGCTGCCCGGCATGCTGTGTCAGACCTTGGTCTCTCATGGTCCGTAGTGCCTGCTCTGACTGGCAGCTGCCCTCTAGGATTTCATGCAGAGAGGCCTTTCCCCTCACCTGGTTTTTAACAGGAGATGCAGCTGGGGATTGAACCTGGGACCTTCTGTATGTCAAGCAGAGGCTAATATATTGATATCCCTCATTTCTCCCCAGCTGGGACTCAAAGCAGCATAGAAATTGTTCTCCCCTACTCTGTTCTGTCACAGGAACAGCCCTGCAAGGTAGGCCGTGCTGAGAGTTTCAGATGGGCCCAAGAGTGCCCAGTGAGCTTCCATAGAAGTGGGAAGCCAAACCCAGAGCTTCCAGGGCCCTAGTCCACCACTGTATTCCCAGTGGGTTTGTTAGGTGAGTAGAAATTTTGTAACAGAGGCTGGAGAGCCATCTGACGGAGAGGCTGATTCTGGGAAGGCTCAAGGGGGTGGCAGGTGACAATGTCAGCAAGAGGGTTGTGAGTGTCCTGACTAGTGCAGGGGGTTGGACTAGATGACCCAGGAGGTCCCTTCCAACTCTAGGATTCTATGGGGTAGTCAAACTGCGGCCCTCCAGAGGTCCATGGACTACAATTCCCATGAGCCCCTGCCAGCATTTGCTGGCAGGGGCTCATGGGAATTGTAGTCCATGGACATCTGGAGGGCTGCAGTTTGACGAGCTGGGCAGAGCATGAGCACTGGAAGACTGTTTGAGTCCAGGGGCCCCTTTAAGGCCAACAAAATTTCATTCTGGGTATAAGCTTCTGCTTCCTCCTCCTCCTCCTCCGATACGTAAATCTCCCTGTCTCCCAAGGACACCACACCTGCTGCCTGTCCTGTTGATCCCTGCCCTGGTTTTAGAGATTCCACTAGGAATGTGCCCAAACAGGCTTTTGGCCCATAAATAAAGTGGCATCTCAGGATGCTGAGTTTTGTGTCTCACAACGGAGCCCTTTCTGCTGGGAAGAGAGGCCCAGGGGTAGTTGTGCTGTGCATTAGAAGAGCCAGATCCAGGCTCCTCTGGAGGGCCAACAGCAGGAAGGGAGGTGAAATCCTTTCCCAGATGTTGCTTCCGAGCACCAAGTTTCAGAGGACTGCCTCTGAATGTGGAGGTTCCCAAGGTGCTTGTTGCTGCCAGTTCCCCTAATTTTCACTGTTGGTCAGGCAGGTTGAATTCCAGTGCCTGAATTCCAGATAGTCTTTACTTTCATGTTTTTTCAGAGTTGACTTTCAAGGGTTCCCCCCCCCAAATGGGGGTGGTAAGTCCATTTTGACCACAGTGCTGCCCTCCTAGCCAAAGAGGAAGAGACCCCCCTCCCAGAAAGAAAGAGAGAGAGAGAGAGAATCTGCAAGAGGTCCTCTGTCTTTTGGGGCCTTTTGCCTCTTGCCGGGCTGAGCACTAACGGCCCGTTCCTGGTTTTGCACGGCTCCATTTGTGGTTGAGGTTTCCCCAGCCACCTGCTTTACAAAACTCAGTTTCACGCTTTGCACAGTGTCAAGAAGAGATAGGTGCAGAGAGCCAGTCAAACTTGTTCAACGGATTTAGGAAGCTGCAGGTGCAGGTGCTGGAGAGACCAAGGCCTGGAAGTATCGCTCGTGGGCTGGGAGGTGTGGAGAGTCCTTGCGGAGGGCCCTGCTTCTTCCACGGCCTTTGCAGATGGAAGCTTTGTTTAATTTCGAACCTCTTTCCAGTCAAAAGTTCTGGAGAATTGTGACCATGCACAGTTCACATGGCAGGTGAGACAGTGATTAGGCCACTTGATCTGGGGCTGAGGAACCCGGGCTCAGATCACCAGCATGTTCTCTAGGTGGGTGAGAGCATGGCCCAGTCGCCCTCGTTCAGCATCCTCTACCTCACAGGATTGTTGTGAGTGTGGTACAGTGCTCTGAGCTCCTTCCCTGAAGCAAGGGGAAGATAAAGAGCACAGTCAGCGATCAGAGTATTGGACTGAGACCTGGAGAGCCAGGATACCAGTTCCCACTTCTCCACCCAAGCAAATTGGGTGACACATGACATTGGGCCAGGTCCTCTCTTTGTCTGTGCTGCCTCGCAGGGTTGTTGTGTGGATAAATGAGTTAGTGGTTAGAGTGTTGGGTTAGGGCCTGAGAGAGCTGGGTTTGAACCTCGACTCTGCTGTGGAGCCTTGCTGGGGGACAGTGGGCTGGCCACACGCTCTCAGATTAGCCTACCTCGCAGGATGATGGTGATGGCCCCTGATGTAAACCAGCCTGCCCTATTTTAGCCTGAGATCTTGCTGAAAAAGCAAAGCATAGAGCCAGATTAGAGTCTAGTAATGCCCCATCACTACCTCATGCAGATCACACCTGAGGTGTCTCAGAACGAGCATTCCTTGGCCTCCAGGTATGGCCGGCCACTTTGGATCAGCCTCCCTCTCCCCGAAAACCTCCATTGGCCCTGCAGCTCAAAAAATCTCTCTATGAAGCTTCCTTTTGCTTTGATTACCAGTTAGGAGAGGGGGAAATTGGCTGACCATTCATTTTATTCTGCAAGCTCTTTGCATATCAAACACATGCAGGTGTCGTTCCTTCCTTTCATGTTTGATCTCTTTGTTTCCCAGTAGAGAGATAAAAGGAAATTCGGATATTGGATACCCAGCTGGGATAGGGCTCACCTACGTGTTTGGGGGGGGTGTTAAGAGAGTGTAGGCTTTCTCACCAAGGATGTGGCATCAGCAAGGCACCTCGTCTGTGCTTACAGAAGGAGTGATGCAGGTGGATCTCCCTGTTGGTCTGAAGCTACAGAACAAGGTTTGAGACCGGAGCACCTTTGATGTTTATCCTGGGATAAGCTTTCATGTGCGTACCCAGAATAAAATGTTGTTGGCATCAAAGGTGCCCCTGGGCTCAGACTTGGAAAGAAGGAGACATTTTTCATGGAAAATAGCTCCATTAATGTTTTTAAGCCATGATAGTTCAGTGGAACTTCCGGTGGGCGTTCATTCGTGTCCCGGTGGCCAAATAGAGGTGCTTTGTTGGTTGTGGGCTGCCCTGCGTCTGGAATTCCCCAAGTTGCCCACAGGGCTTTTGGAGAATCCCTGCCTAGGTTGGAACACTCTGGGGGGGGGGAGTGAGGCAGGCCGCTGTAGGACACCCAGCCCCCAGAGCCTCCCCCTATCTGGTCTCTATTCGGGCTGAAAGTCTTCCGCCGTCTCAGGCTGGGCTCCCTCCCCTGCCAGCACCGCCCAGCCTGCAATTGGCAGTCAAGTGAGGACTTGCCGGCACCTTCCCTGCCGCACCCGGGGTGGTTTCGGTCCAGGACGCAGCGTCCATTTGGCAGGCTGTGCTGGGATTGGAGCGGTTGGCCGTGTCCCTTACAGGGGCAAGTCACTCTGGGGGGTGGGGTAGCTTTCTGCTCATGGGGCAGGCCAGGATGCAACCCAAACGTACTGGGGGTGGGCAGTTCTGTCTTGGGGGGGAGGCTGCGGCTGCCAGGTGAATCTTTTAGGTGTCCCCTTTTCCAAACACGGCGTGCAGATCTCAGTGGCAGAAAGAGCAGCCTCCACCGCAGCTGTTTTCTCCAGGGGAATTGATCTCTGTCACCTGGAGATCAGTCATAATTCTAGATTTCTGGGCCATACCGAGAGGCAGCCGTCCTTCCTGTGGGGCTGGGGGCGGATTCACCCGGACTCCCCAGAGGTTGTGCAGGATCATTTTTTTTGCCACAGTGCCCCCTCTTTCCCCCCCCCCCGAATTTCCTCCTTTACTCTGGGCTCTGCTGTTACTGCAGGGGAACTGTGGGGTTTAAGAAGGAGAAAGAGAAGAGTTGATACTCATGTGCTGCTGCTTCGGAGAGTGGTGGAGTCTGTTGGAAGTTTTTAGGAGGAGATTGGATGAGCACGTGTCAGGAGGGGGTGTGATTTTAAAGTCCCCAAGAAGGTGGGTGGCTGGACTGGATGGCCTTCCAACTCTCTGGGATTTTGCTACTTATCTTTGAGAGTGATGAAAATGTGGAATTTGCTGCCAGAAGATGTAGTGATGGGCATGGAACTAACAGGTTTCAAAAGGGATTTGGTAGATTCACGGAGGACAGGTCTATCAGGGGCTACCAGCCATGGTGATTGAGAGAAACCTCCACATGCAGAGGCAGTTAGCCTCATGTGAGGCAGAATGCTGGACTATTTGGGCCATTGGTCTGATCCATCAGGGCTCTAACGTTCTCATCAGGTGAAGGTTTCAGCCTCTCTGCCCTGCAGTTGAACCCCCAGAGGAACTGGTTGACCTCAGTGTGAGATGGGAGGCTGGTGTGACCCAGCAGGGCTGCTCTTCTATTCCTCGCAAGGGAAGGCCCCGGCCAGTATGCCGGTTGTTGAACTCCCAGAGGAACTGGTTAGCCGCTGTGTGAGGCATGAGGCTGGACTAGATGGACTATTGGCCTGATCCAGCAGGGCTCTTCTGTTACATAACACATGCCAGGGGAGGCCTTGAATGTTGGGACTTGGCACCTGGAGTGCTGGTAAGCGTTGCCACCTGCCCAGAGACAATGTTCAAGCATCTGAAAACAAAACAAAGGGCTCGAAGGTCTTTTCTTTGGAGCTACTGTGCCGGCAAGGCCTTCTGTAGACACAGAGAGAGGGTTCAACGGAATCTGAAAATGCTGCAGAAGTGGGCCAATGGGAACACATTGGCCCCTTCCCACTCTAGGATTCTAGGAGTCCAGTTCAGCAGTGGAAGGGGCTGCCTCAGGAGGTGGGGAGCTCCCCCTCACTGGCCGTCTTCAAGCAGCGGCTGGACAGATCCTTCTCCTGGATGCTGGAGGCTGATCCTACACTGAGCAGGGGGTGGGACTAGATGGCCTGCATGGCCCCTTCCCACTCTAGGATTCTAGGAGTCTAGTTCAGCAGTGGAAGGGGCTGCCTCAGGAGGTGGGGAGCTCCCCCTCACTGGCCGTCTTCAAGCAGCGGCTGGACAGATCCTTCTCCTGGATGCTGGAGGCTGATCCTACACTGAGCAGGGGGTGGGACTAGATGGCCTGCATGGCCCCTTCCCACTCTAGGATTCTAGGAGTCTAGTTCAGCAGCGGAAGGGGCTGCCTCAGGAGGTGGGGAGCTCCCCCTCACAGGCCGTCTTCAAGCAGCGGCTGGACAGATCCTTCTCCTGGATGCTGGAGGCTGATCCTACACTGAGCAGGGGGTGGGACTAGATGGCCTGCATGGCCCCTTCCCACTCTAGGATTCTAGGAGTCTAGTTCAGCAGTGGAAGGGGCTGCCTGAGGAGGTGGGGAGCTCCCCCTCACTGGCTGTCTTCAAGCAGCAGCTGGACAGCAGCTCCTGGATGCTGGAGGCTGATCCTGCACTGAGCAGGGGGTGGACTAGATGGCCTGCATGGCCCCTTCCCACTCTAGGATTCTAGGAGTCTAGTTCAGCAGTGGAAGGGGCTGCCTGAGGAGGTGGGGAGCTCCCCCTCACTGGCCGTCTTCAAGCAGTGGCTGGACAAATCCTTCTCCTGGATGCTTGAGGCTGATCCTACACTGAGCAGGGGGTGGGACTGGATGGCCTTTGTGGCCCCTTCCCACTCTAGGATTCTAGGAGTCTAGTTCAGCAGTGGAATGGGCTGCCTGAGGAGGTGGGGAGCTCCCCCTCACTGGCCGTCTTCAAGCAGCAGCTGGACAGATCCTTCTCCTGGATGCTGGAGGCTGATCCTACACTGAGCAGGGGGTGGGACTGGATGGCCTTTGTGGCCCCTTCCCACTCTAGGATTCTGTGAGTCTAGTTCAGCCGTGGAAGGGGCTGCCTAAGGAGGTGGGGAGCTCCCCCTCACTGGCCGTCTTCAAGCAGCGGCTGGACAGATCCTTCTCCTGGATGCTGGAGGCTGATCCTACACTGAGCAGGGGGTGGGACTGGATGGCCTTTGTGGCCCCTTCCCACTCTAGGATTCTAGGAGTCTAGTTCAGCAGTGGAAGGGGCTGCCTCAGGAGGTGGGGAGCTCCCCCTCACTGGCCGTCTTCAAGCAGCGGCTGGACAGATCCTTCTCCTGGATGCTGGAGGCTGATCCTACACTGAGCAGGGGGTGGGACTAGATGGCCTGCATGGCCCCTTCCCACTCTAGGATTCTAGGAGTCTAGTTCAGCAGTGGAAGGGGCTGCCTCAGGAGGTGGGGAGCTCCCCCTCACTGGCCATCTTCAAGCAGCGGCTGGACAGATCCTTCTCCTGGATGCTGGAGGCTGATCCTACACTGAGCAGGGGGTGGGACTAGATGGCCTGCATGGCCCCTTCCCACTCTAGGATTCTAGGAGTCTAGTTCAGCAGTGGAAGGGGCTGCCTCAGGAGGTGGGGAGCTCCCCCTCACTGGCCGTCTTCAAGCAGCGGCTGGACAGATCCTTCTCCTGGATGCTGGAGGCTGATCCTACACTGAGCAGGGGGTGGGACTAGATGGCCTGCATGGCCCCTTCCCACTCTAGGATTCTAGGAGTCTAGTTCAGCAGTGGAAGGGGCTGCCTCAGGAGGTGGGGAGCTCCCCCTCACTGGCCGTCTTCAAGCAGCGGCTGGACAGATCCTTCTCCTGGATGCTGGAGGCTGATCCTACACTGAGCAGGGGGTGGGACTAGATGGCCTGCATGGCCCCTTCCCACTCTAGGATTCTAGGAGTCTAGTTCAGCAGTGGAAGGGGCTGCCTCAGGAGGTGGGGAGCTCCCCCTCACTGGCCGTCTTCAAGCAGCGGCTGGACAGATCCTTCTCCTGGATGCTGGAGGCTGATCCTACACTGAGCAGGGGGTGGGACTAGATGGCCTGCATGGCCCCTTCCCACTCTAGGATTCTAGGAGTCTAGTTCAGCAGTGGAAGGGGCTGCCTCAGGAGGTGGGGAGCTCCCCCTCACTGGCTGTCTTCAAGCAGCAGCTGGACAGCAGCTCCTGGATGCTGGAGGCTGATCCTGCACTGAGCAGGGGTTGGACTAGATGGCCTGCATGGCCCCTTCCCACTCTAGGATTCTAGGAGTCTAGTTCAGCAGTGGAAGGGGCTGCCTGAGGAGGTGGGGAGCTCCCCCTCACTGGCCGTCTTCAAGCAGTGGCTGGACAAATCCTTCTCCTGGATGCTTGAGGCTGATCCTACACTGAGCAGGGGGTGGGACTGGATGGCCTTTGTGGCCCCTTCCCACTCTAGGATTCTAGGAGTCTAGTTCAGCAGTGGAATGGGCTGCCTGAGGAGGTGGGGAGCTCCCCCTCACTGGCCGTCTTCAAGCAGCAGCTGGACAGATCCTTCTCCTGGATGCTGGAGGCTGATCCTACACTGAGCAGGGGGTGGGACTGGATGGCCTTTGTGGCCCCTTCCCACTCTAGGATTCTGTGAGTCTAGTTCAGCCGTGGAAGGGGCTGCCTAAGGAGGTGGGGAGCTCCCCCTCACTGGCCGTCTTCAAGCAGCGGCTGGACAGATCCTTCTCCTGGATGCTGGAGGCTGATCCTACACTGAGCAGGGGGTGGGACTGGATGGCCTTTGTGGCCCCTTCCCACTCTAGGATTCTAGGAGTCTAGTTCAGCAGTGGAAGGGGCTGCCTCAGGAGGTGGGGAGCTCCCCCTCACTGGCCGTCTTCAAGCAGCGGCTGGACAGATCCTTCTCCTGGATGCTGGAGGCTGATCCTACACTGAGCAGGGGGTGGGACTGGATGGCCTTTGTGGCCCCTTCCCACTCTAGGATTCTGTGAGTCTAGTTCAGCCGTGGAAGGGGCTGCCTAAGGAGGTGGGGAGCTCCCCCTCACTGGCCGTCTTCAAGCAGCGGCTGGACAGATCCTTCTCCTGGATGCTGGAGGCTGATCCTGCACTGAGCAGGGGGTGGGACTAGATGGCCTGCATGGCCCTTTCCCACTCTAGGATTCTAGGAGTCTAGTTCAGCAGTGGAAGGGGCTGCCTCAGGAGGTGGGGAGCTCCCCCTCACTGGCTGTCTTCAAGCAGCAGCTGGACAGCAGCTCCTGGATGCTGGAGGCTGATCCTGCACTGAGCAGGGGTTGGACTAGATGGCCTGCATGGCCCCTTCCCACTCTAGGATTCTAGGAGTCTAGTTCAGCAGTGGAAGGGGCTGCCTGAGGAGGTGGGGAGCTCCCCCTCACTGGCCGTCTTCAAGCAGTGGCTGGACAAATCCTTCTCCTGGATGCTTGAGGCTGATCCTACACTGAGCAGGGGGTGGGACTGGATGGCCTTTGTGGCCCCTTCCCACTCTAGGATTCTAGGAGTCTAGTTCAGCAGTGGAATGGGCTGCCTGAGGAGGTGGGGAGCTCCCCCTCACTGGCCGTCTTCAAGCAGCAGCTGGACAGATCCTTCTCCTGGATGCTGGAGGCTGATCCTACACTGAGCAGGGGGTGGGACTGGATGGCCTTTGTGGCCCCTTCCCACTCTAGGATTCTGTGAGTCTAGTTCAGCCGTGGAAGGGGCTGCCTAAGGAGGTGGGGAGCTCCCCCTCACTGGCCGTCTTCAAGCAGCGGCTGGACAGATCCTTCTCCTGGATGCTGGAGGCTGATCCTACACTGAGCAGGGGGTGGGACTGGATGGCCTTTGTGGCCCCTTCCCACTCTAGGATTCTAGGAGTCTAGTTCAGCAGTGGAAGGGGCTGCCTCAGGAGGTGGGGAGCTCCCCCTCACTGGCCGTCTTCAAGCAGCGGCTGGACAGATCCTTCTCCTGGATGCTGGAGGCTGATCCTACACTGAGCAGGGGGTGGGACTGGATGGCCTTTGTGGCCCCTTCCCACTCTAGGATTCTGTGAGTCTAGTTCAGCCGTGGAAGGGGCTGCCTAAGGAGGTGGGGAGCTCCCCCTCACTGGCCGTCTTCAAGCAGCGGCTGGACAGATCCTTCTCCTGGATGCTGGAGGCTGATCCTGCACTGAGCAGGGGGTGGGACTAGATGGCCTGCATGGCCCTTTCCCACTCTAGGATTCTAGGAGTCTAGTTCAGCAGTGGGATGGGCTGCCTAAGGGGGTGGGGGGCACCCCCTCACTGCCGTCTTCAATCAGTGGCTGGACAGATCCTTCTCCTGGATGCTTGAGGCTGATCCTGCACTGGGCAGGGGGTGGGACTAGATGGCCTGCATGGCCCCTTCCCACTCTAGGATTCTAGGAGTCTAGTTCAGCAGTGGGATGGGCTGCCTAAGGGGGTGGGGGGCACCCCCTCACTGCCGTCTTCAATCAGTGGCTGGACAGATCCTTCTCCTGGATGCTTGAGGCTGATCCTGCACTGAGCAGGGGGTGGGACTAGATGGCCTGCATGGCCCCTTCCCACTCTAGGATTCTAGGAGTCTAGTTCAGCCGTGGAAGGGGCTGCCTGAGGAGGTGGGGAGCTCCCCCTCACTGGCCATCTTCAAGCAGCGGCTGGACAGATCCTTCTCCTGGATACTTTAGTGGCTAATATATGTTGCTCTCCTTTTTTAGAAATCCTCCCAAATTTGCTTTTACATTAAAATCACGCCTGTTTTACATGCGTCCAAGTAAGATAGTCCAGGTTTGTGGGATGTGGGAAGGGATGTCTTCATCCCTTCTGAAATGCAAGGAATACAGAAAGATGGTCCACTTTGCCAGGTGAGCTGGAGGCTTTTCTGGTGAACCAGAAACCCAGTTGAAGAATGGCACATCTGCCCTTCGTGGGCAGGGCGGGGTCTGTGCCCCTCCTCGGCTGAAAAGGCTGGCCACTGCCGGCCCCAGCCTGTGCGGCTCACCCACCCACTGCTGGCCTGTTGCTCTGTAGAAGCCTCAGTCTGCTCTTTGCAGCCGGCTCTGCAGGCCCTTATCAGGAGGACAAGGGCCAAGGAGTGGCACGGGCTCAGGCCCGCTGGCCTCCTGTCTGAATGGCCCTGTGGGTTCGAGCCCCACCTGGGTCCAACTGCATTTTATCGGAAGCCGATAAGAGAGAGGAGGGCTTCATGCCCAACCCTCCCAGACAGCCTTTAGTGGAGCAGATCCCAGATATGTTTTCTCTGGGCTCAGCACAAGCGGTGACTTGCTTCCATCCCACACAGATGGGGCAGGGAAGAAAAATGCCTGTTCTGTCTCAGAAGCGGGCTAGCAGGGCTGAGCCAGTGGAAAAACGCGTCCATTCCGTCTATTGCTGGACCTTTGGCTGACTGCTGCTGGAAACAGAATACTGGGGCAGATGGATCTCCCCTCTGGTCCAGAAAGGGTCTCTTTGCCCAAAGAAGGGCTTCCTGCACAGGTGACTCAATGGCAGAGCCTCTGCCTGGCATGCAGAAAGTCCCAGGTTCAATCCCCGGCATCTTTGCTTAAGAAGAAACCGGCAGCAGGTGATGGGAAAGCTCTTCCTGAGCCCCTGGAGAGCTCCTGCTGGTCTAAGTGGACAAGGCTGACACTGATGGACCAGGAAGAGTCAAACTGTTGGTTCTTATATGCTACTTTTCTGTCCCTGAAGGAATCTCAAAAGCGGCTTCCAATCCCCTTCCCTTCCTCCCCCCACAACAGATACCCTGTGAGAGAGGTGGAACTGAGAGAGCTCTGACAGAACTGCTCTGTAAGAAAGCTCTTACAGACCTGTGACGAGTCCAAGACCATGCAGCTGGCTGCATGTGGAGGAAGAGGAGTGGGGAACCAAACCCAGTTCTCCTGATTGGAAGCTGCCAGTCTTAACCACTACACTGCAATGATTCTCGGTCTTGTTTATGCAAGCGTGTGGCTTGGTCTTCACTAGGGTCCACCTCTGCTTCCTGTCCCCACTCTGCTGACCACAGTGACACCAGGTCTTCCTGTCGCAGGGCTCGGGTGTCACGTGAGTTTCTGCAGCCAGGGGTACCAAACTTTTCAGTGGTGGCTAAACTGGCTCTCTAGATGTCCATGGACTACAATTCCCATGAGCTCCTGCCAGCAGGGGCTCATGGGAATTGTAGTCCATGGGCATCTTGAGAGCCACAGTTTGGCTACCCCGACTCTAAATGATGGCTGGAGATCTCCTGCTCTTCCAGCCAGTCTCCAGGCAACTGGGACCAGTTCCCCTGGAGAGAGTAGCTGCACTGGAGGATTTCCTGTGTATGGCATGGTGTGGGGTTACCGTATTTTGGAGAGCCAAGAAGAAGCCCTGTTTCCCAACTGACTACTTTGCACAAGTGACAGCTGTGGCAAACCTCATTTGAAATGCCCCTCCCGTTGAAGCTGTGGCTACTGCTACTAAGTAGGAATCTTTCTAACCTTCTACCCCTCACCCCCCAAAAAGGGTATTGTCATCATTTTTTTAAAAAAAAGAGCAAATGGACACACACAAAAGGACACGTTGTACCCTGCTGAGGTCTCTCCCTTCCTAAACCCCACCCCCAACAGATTCCACCTCCCAAATCTCCAGGTGATTCTCAGCCCAGAGTTGGCAACCCAATTTGCTGCTTCATGGTCCCATGGAGGGGGGGGGGAGCAGGTCTTGGGTTGGAAATAAGAACACCAAATAAAGACCAGCCTGTTGTGGTGGTTCAGAGCGGCCGCTTTTAATCTGGGGAGCCGGGTTTGATTCCCCATTCCTCCACATCCCTTGGACTAGTCACAGTCCTGTTAGTGGTTCTCATCCTGGGGGCTAGGACCCCTTTGGGGGTCGAATGACCCTTTCCCAGGGGTTGCGGCAGGGTGAGCAGCCCTTCTCTCCAAGGAGGTCCCAAAGTGGCTGACATCACTCCTCTTCAATTTCATCCACACAACAGCCTTGCAGGGTAGATCGGGATAGAGCATTTGTCTAGAGCAGCAGAAAACAGCGAGATCAGCATGGTGGGGCAAGAGGCAGAACTGAACTGAGAAACCCCAGAAAAAAACCCAGTTGACCTACAATCGTGAACAATGGATCATCACGCCATTGGTCAGTTTTGGTTTAATTTCTGAGAAAGAACACTGGCATCATTTTATGGTTGGGGGTCACCACAACAGGAGGAAGGTTGAGAACCACTGGGTTAGAGCTTACTTACAGAGCAGTTCTGTCTGAGCTCTCTCAGCCTCACCTCCCTCACAGGGTGCCTGTTGTGAGAAGGGAAGGTGATTGGAAGACGCTTTGAGACTCCTGGCAGTGAAAAGTGGGGTATAAAAGCCAACTCTTCCCCTCCTTCTAATCACCGGAAGCCTAGAAGAAAGCCCCGCAAGGAGGAGGCCATGATCTTTTCCCACTGCATAACTCTCCACAATGGCTGCATGTTTAGCTCCAGAGAAGCCAGTGGTTCCCCCCCCCCGCCCCCCTCGACCAGGTGCAGAAAGCCTGGGAAGGGGTGAGAAAAAATGCCAGGTATGTGCCAGTGAATACCCCCCACCTGCATCTTTCACACCCAGATCGGTTGGGTCAGGAACGGCTTCTTTTGTCTCCACACAAACCGTTGGCCCTGTCTGTCTACTTCCTCATTGTTTGCGGATGGATTTATAATGGCCTGAAGAAATGCCTTTCTCAGAAGTCCCCCTCTCCTCCGCCTTCCCCCTTCTCTGCAGGGGCCACGGCTTTCATCCTCCGGCCTTACAAATTGTACGAGGCTTTTTCCGAGTGCTGGAGGAAGCACTGGTGGTTGGTGAACCCGGAATGTCTTTTTTTTATTAGTCTGAGGAAGAGTGCTTGCACTCGAAAGCTCACGCCTTCAATAAATCTTTGTCGGTCTCAAAAGGTGCCTCTGGACTCTGATTTTGTCTTTTCCCTAGTCAAGCTTTTCCTGTGTCCGTCTGTCCATCTGTCTGTCCGTCTATCCCCTCACGCTTTTCAGTTTCATGCTCCGGCTTGTAGTCACTTTAGTGAGAATGAGTCTGCTTCCGTTGTGCACATTTTACTGTTGTAAGCCAGCAAGCAAACCAGCTTCGTCTGACGGTGTCTGCAGAGATTTCTACACAGGAAGTCTGCTGTGCTGCCTCAGCATTGCGAGCCAGTGTAGTTCCCCATCCTCAGACGACTGCTCTCAGAGATGGTTTTAAATGATCTTAATCATCCTAAATTAATCGACAGAGTTTTAACCAGAGTTTGTGTATCTTATGTCTGATGAAAACTGCCGTGAGCCAAATTGGGTCGGCCGTATGTGAATAATGTTGTTGTTGTTGGTGGTGGCGGCAGAGAGAGGATTTGAGCCTTCCAGATTCTTATCTGGCCCTGACTACTCTACCACGCTGGCTTTTGATATGGAAAATATTGAAGATCACTTTCAGTGTCATATAGGAGTCTGCATAATGCTGAGAGCCTCATGCTGGGAGCGATCGAGGGCAAAAGAAGAAGGGGACGACAGAGAATGAGGTGGCTGGATGGAGTCACTGAAGCAGTCGGTGCGAACTTAAATGGACTCTGGGGAATGGGAGAGGACAGGAAGGCCTGGAGGATCATTGTCCAGGGGGTCGCGATGGGTCGGACACGACTTTGCACCTAACAACCACCACAAGGAGTCTGCAAGCTTTGGAGCTTGGAATCCTAGAGTTGGAAGAGGCCGTACAGGGCATCTAGTCCCAACCCCCTGTCCAATAAAGGGTTAGCCTAAAGCCTTCATATAATTCTTCTGCTTTTTCTCTCTGTCCGTCTCTCTTTCTCTCTCTCTCTTTCCAGTGCATCTTTGCCACGGATATTTCTGCACTCACAGGAAAGAAGCTGCCGGCCAGCAATGCCAACCTCACGTCCTCCGAGCTGCTTTCGTTCTCTTCCGGCCTGGTGTTCTTCTTCAGCGACCCCGTGGGGGCCTGCCTGGAGGTAGCAGAGGGCCACTGGGTGGCTGCAGTCCAGGCGTTCCAGGCCAGATTCTTAGGGGGGAACCCCACTGAAGGACCCTCGCAAGAGAAAGTGGCCGAACTGTTGGCAACCATCCAGAAAAACACCGTGAGCCAGGAGGTAAGAGAAACGGCGGCTCACATGAGCAAACCTATGAAATGAACAGCAGTTGCCTTATCTCATGTCAGCAGGTCTCTCTAGTCTGGCATTCCCCATTGCAGTGGCCAAGTAATTTCCCCCATGCCCTGTAAGCAGGGAATTGGGGTTAAAGCATGGAGGCTCTATTTGGTAATTTTCTCCCTGTGTTTGTCTTCTTCACTTTTAAAGCAAACTAAATTAATGGCCACTGTTAATGCCATTGGTTCCTGTCCCCGCCCCAGTTTGTGTGTCACGTCAGGGAAATAGTCTAGATAAACATATTCACTTGGCTTTTGGGGAATTCTTTGACTCAACAATTACAGGATACAAATTGTGCAAGAGGGGTCATTAAAAAGACCAGAAATATTATAATCTTTTTGTAGAGATGGCCAGAGAACAGGGATGGTGCCAAATATTTATTAATATTAATTTTACAGTCTGGCCTTCCATGGAGAAGTTGTTCTACCCTAACCATCACTGTTATTTGTATTTAAGGCTTGTTACCTTTGACAGTTGCATGACAGACAGGCATTCCACAGGGAAAGCTTTTCCTGCCATAGAGATGCATTGATGGGAAAAACTTTCACTCATTGTATTTCTGTTTAGCAAGAAGCTGTTGGGGGTTTGGGGGCCAAGAAAGGGGCAGGGGGGGTCTTGCCAACTCCACAAAATAATTTTTGCGAACTGCCTAAAAATTAGGCATGGCTGGTCTTGACCTCAGCCGACGTTAAGTGATGGTTTGTGCTCAAATGAGCAGGTGCAGGCATCCAGAAAGGTGCACGGGAGGGGAAATTCCCCCACAGGTTGCTGCTGGGGCAGCGTGGAATGCCGGAGTAGCTCCAGAGCTGTGTCTCCTTTCGCTGAGTCAAGCATTCCTTGAAATGCCTCTGCTACCAGCTGGGGCTGGGCTTAGCCAGCAGCCATCCACACTTTTCCCAGGAAGACGAAGGGCTAGTCTTAGGGCAGGAAATACCTTGCGATTAGGAGGGTGGGAGGAGAGGGGAGGGACTTCAATGGGGTATCATTCCAAAGTGGCCGTTTTCTCCAGGGGAATTGATTTGTTGCCTGGAGAGGTTGCTAAGCTTAGTTAGTTTGCCCCGAGGATGACTCCATTTCCCAGGACTAGGCTGGCAAAATTCTCCTTTCTGTGTAGTTCATAAAACTGCCAAAACACATCTTGAGATCTGGCTCCAGAACGTTATCCTCCTGGCTGCAAATGGCTATTATTTTCTGGAGAAGGGCCATGTTGCTGAGACCTCATTTTAAAGATGACCTCATTTTAAAGATGAAAAGTGTAAGCTTCTAGCCCTCGTCGTTGCACGAAAGCGACAAGAAAATAAAGAGCCATACTAGTCACAGGAAATTAAAATTAGGCCGATGGTTCCAAATCAGATAAAATGCATTGCATTACTCTGTTAAATTTCTAAAAATCCCCCACGCGTTTCACCAACAGGCTTTGTCAGGGGAAACTATTTGTCTTGCAGCCATTCTTCAGAAAGCGTAAAAGATTCTGCACCAACAGATTTTGCCCTTGTTGTCCATCTCTCGCTGAAAAAAAAAAGCACCAAAATGTACAGGGATTTTCCTTTGTGCTTGTTGCTTGCTTACCGAAGGCTCAGCATCTCCCCCCGTGGTGCTCTGCCTGCTGCCTCCTCTTCTGCCTCACCCTATGACTGAACATGTTCTGCTGCAGCAGGCCAGCTGCTTGACCTGCCTCCCCCCCTTTCCAGGCCTGTGTAGGTGTGGGCCAGGTGCTTAAGAACAGTACGGCAATCTCCAGCAACGTCACGTCTGATCCGGGGGGCCGAGTCTTAGTGGCAGTAGCCCACCACGTGCTGAAGGGCGGCTGTTTCCACGCTCTGCCTTTGGAAAACTACTTCGTGGACTACATCTATTGGCGCTACGGCAATGAAACGCAGAACCTGACGCTGGCAGGTAAGTGGGTGGCGGCAGCGTTGACCCTGCTGGCGGTTGTAATACGAGGGGAGGAGGACAACAACCATCAGACCTCTTTGTTGAGTGTCCATCCCTGGGCCTGGCTACAGGATTCAATTCTTGCTCCTTCCTTCTTCATAGGAGGCTAATTTTGCACAGCTTCTCTGCCGTGCAATGAGGGTTTAAGATAAATACACACATCCAAAAACAGTCCTCCGGAGTCTTTTCAGAGATCCATCGGTCAGCATGCTGTGCCCAATGGTTGCCCATTGGGTGCTTCTAGTAACTCATAAGTAAGGCCATGGGCTTCCCCTGCCACCTGGCGTCCCCAGCGGTGCTGTCCCAGGACCTGCATGTTCCATTGGGCCAATGTTGACAGGCCTGTTGCCCACAAATTTGTCAATTGTTTTTCAAATCCATTTGAAGGCTAAACTAGATCTTAAAAAGCCCATTTTTAAAAAGCAACAAAAAGGTTAACATAATTGGAAGAGAATAAATTTGGTTGCTCTGACCTGGATGGTCCAGGCTAGTCAGATCTGGATGAGTGGGTGGAGGGAGACACTAAATCTGCAGATGACCAAATTAGGAGAAGTAGGGAACACCCCAGAAGACAGAGGTAGAGTTCAAGGGGATCTGAACACGCTGGAGAAGTGGGCCAATGAGGACAAGATGCCCTTCAGTAAGGAGAAGTGCGGAGTTCCACATCTGGGTCACACAAATGAGAAGCAGGCCTCCTGGATGGGAGAGACACTTCTGGGGAGCCGTGTGTGCGAACGAGCTCTTGGGGTCCTTGCGGACTGTAGGCTAACTAGGAGCAGTGTGAGGCGGAAGTAAAGAAGGCGTATGCATTCCTGGCCTGTGTCAACAGAGACATCGCCTTAAAATCACAAGCTGTCCTAGTCCGTATGCTGTACTCTGCATTGGTCAGGCCCCACCTGGAGTCCTGGGTGCAGCTCTGGAGGCCTCACTTCCAAAAGGACATGGACAAAAAGGAGAGGGGGCAGAGGAGAGCGAGGAGGAGGATCCAGGACCAGGGGACCAAGCCCTAGGAAGAAAGGCTGAGGGACTTGGGAATGTTCTGCCTGGAGAAGAGGAGGCTGAGAGGGGACAGGATTTCTCACTTTAAGTATTTTACTGGTTGTCACTTAAAGGAGAGCAGGGAGCACTTCCTGTTGGCATCAGAGGACAGGCGTACAACGGTACCGGCCAGAAATTGGGGGAAAGTTTCCAATCTGAGTAGTTCAGCAGTGGAATAGGCTGCCTAAGGAGGTGGGGAGCTCCCCCTCACTGGCGGTCTTCAAGCAGTGGCTGGAAAGATCCCTCTCCTGGATGCTGGAGGCTGATCCTGCCTTGAGCAAGGGGTAGGACTAGATGGCCTCTAGGGCCCCTTCCCACTCTGTGATTCTATAATCTGCTCAGATCCTAGGAGCAAAGCAGGGGCAGCCTGGTCAGTATTTGGATGGGAGACCCCCAAGGAGGTCCGGGGTCGGTACCTAGAGGCAGGCAATGCCCAGCCCACCTCTCTTCCCCCTTTTCCTTGAAAACCCTGCAGGTTCTCCTTAAGTCGGCTGTGGCTTGCAGGCATTTTACACACCCCGCCCCCAATAAAACTGTTGCCCAGACCGAGGTAGCCCAGGCCAGCCAATTCCCTGCTTGGCACTTGGATGGGAGATGACCAAAGAGGTCCAGGGTTGCTCCGCAGAGGCAGACGGGGGCCAGCCCCCCTGTTCACCCCTTTGGAAAGCCCCTCAGGATTGCCGTAAGCTGGCCGTGGCATGACAGCTGGGTCGGGGCACGGTGCACTTGGAGTGTTTTTCCCTCTTGTGCCCCCCCCCCGCCCGGTTGCTATTATTTGCCCTGGGTTGGAACACACCCCGCTGCCCCATAGAATGCCCCTGTGGGGTCCCCACATGCTCGGGAGGGATTTGCATGCGGAAAACCGCCCAGCACCCTCCCTGCCTTGACCGAGACCAGGTCTGCTGCAGCTGCTTTTTAGTCTTCCAAAATATTTTGATGAGGCTTTTCCAGATAAGAGAGAGGAAGAAACAGCCTGAGAAAAACAACAGGAGATCTGATTATAGCCCTCGTGCTGCCTGGACGTGTTTGGTCTTCAGCTGCTGGCTGTGGTTTCTTTCTGCCTCTCCGAAAGGCTTTGGGGTGTGGGGCAGTATTTCATGACCAAGGCATTGGGCTGGGAACTGGGGAGCCTCAGGACCAGGCCTCATCCAAGGGGTTCAGCCTCATGTGCCCCTTGAGGGGGAGCGTGGGGTGGCTTGGTGGGTGGGACCTGAAGATCTCCTAGAATTACAACTGGGCTGGGCCGGCGCTGTCATTACCCTTTGAGATTTCTTCTTTTCCCCCAAATACTAGAACTTGAGGGCATCCAGTGAAGCAGAATGGGCAGTAGGTTCAGTATGGACGAAAGGAAATGCCACTTTACACAGAGAGTGATTCAAGTGTGGAACTGGCTGCCAGAAAATGTGGGGCGGCCACAGGAATAAACATCTTTAAAAGGGGATTAGATTCATGGAGGAAGTCAGTGCCTACTAGACATGGTGGTTGAGGAGAGCCTCAAGTGGCAGCTCAGAGGAAGGCCTCAGCTTCTCTGGCCTGTTGTTGGCCCTGCAGAAGAACTGGCTGGCCACTGTGTTCAACAGGATGCTGGATTAGGTGGTCCTTCATAGATCTGGCCCAGCAGGGCTCTCCTGACAGTCTGACATAAAGCTGATGATAAGGGACCAGCCAAAGAGCCTGGGGCGGGGGGGTTACTTGTCTCAATGTCTGTCTCCCTCTGTGTTTGCCACAGACTTGTCCAAAATGATGAGGCAGCTGAATGTAGGGCCTGAGGTAGCCCATGCAGATCATGACCATAGTGATCCCGAACATGACCACGCCCACGACGACCATGCGCATGATGACCATGCTCACAACCACCCCCATGAGGATTCCACACACAGTCAAGATGGGCATGACCACGGCGACCACCATCACCACGGCAATGAAACGGACCATCACCATAGCAACGAAACGGACCATCACCACGGCAACGAAACGGACCACCACCACGGCAATGAAACGGACCACCACCATGGCAACGAAACGGACCACCACCATGGCAATGAAACCGACTACCACCATGATGCTGAAACGGCCCGGCACAGGCGAAGCTTGCCTGGTGCGGAGGAGCAGGACCTCCAGTATAAAGTGTGGGACACGGTGAGGGGTAGAATCTGTGGCCATCTGCTCCTTCGTGTCCAGGCCCGATTTCCTCAAGAATCGTGTGGCTAAAGACAAGACTAGAGAGTGCTCCTGCAACTACTACTAATTATTTTATCTTGATATTTTTAGAAGTTACCTTTCTCTTGATGGCTTAGGGCAGGTGACAGCAGGTTTTTAAAATAATCAGTATAAATTTACATAAAAACAATCATGTAAACCACCCTTTTCCAACTTTTCTACCATTGAGATAAGGTGACCAGATTGTGGTGACCCTGAATAAGGTGACCAGATTGTCCCAGTTTTGGAGGGACATCTGGGGATACCTGGCAAACTGTGCTTATGTTGAAGTTAAAAAATATATATTACAATACTATTTTTGCGTTCTATGAAACTTTTTGTTGCTCCATATAGACCAAATTTTTAATCAAGAACCCCCCCGGTCAATGGTGTCCCGCTTTACCAATGTTCAAATCTGGTCACCTGAAATATTGTTTAGGCTTTGAGAAGCCCCAGAATTGGAGCACTTGGTTGGGGAGCATAGCTGTGGTTGGGGAGCATAGCTGTGCACACGCCCACCAAGGGCTCCCCCCCTGCCCAACCCCTCCAGGCCCATCATTGGCCATTTTGGGAGGAGAAGAGTGAGTCAATATGACCAAATATTTTCATATCTCCCAACAAAGGTTTTTTTGTATAAAAAGGAATTAACCCCCACTCATTCAGGAAATCCTTCCAAGGCCCTCAAGAAACCCTGGTTGAGAAAGCCTGTTATAAACATTCTGCAATAGACTTTAAGTTTAAGTTTTAAAAGACGCTTCCCTTCCATTAAAGTCACTTTCTGAAGGGTTAAAGTTTCCCTTTCTCCCTGAGCCAGAAAAAGTGACCCTGGGGGTTAATTTGACAAGAAAAACATGTTGTTTGATCCAGGTGTGAGAGGCAGCTGAAAGTATAGTCCTGTCACATGGAAAGCCAAATTCTGGCCCATGATGATGAGGGGGTCACAGCATGGCAGCCATGTTGAAGTGTCGCTTGGGTTTGCAGTGGCCTTCAGGGCTTCCCCCGAGTCCTAGAAAAGCTGAGCTAGAGCTGTTTTGGGGGGTCAGGGGAGGGGGCTGTGCGGCACTGCAGGGACTCGGTGGCAGCTGCTGCCAAATAGGTTTTAAAAATCTGCAAAGCCAAGCAACTCTCCGGTGGCCAACCAGAACCCTGGCTAGACCAAAACCCCACTGGGTCCTGCCCACTGTCTCAAAATCACTTGACGGGCACCAGATATTTGTGGGCACTCGGGTTGCCAGTTCCCCTGGGCCACCAGCCACGGATGAGGTGGTCGCTTGACTGTAGCCAGGTTGAGAAACCTCTGTGAGATTTGGGGATGGAGCCTGGGTAGGACAGGGATCTCAGTGACGTACAGAGCCATACAGGCAAACTGGTCTCAGTCGTCTGGAGATTATCTGTAATTCGGGGCGGGGGTGGGGGGGGGCAGTGGTGCTTCTGGGGACCACACTGGGGACTGTTGGCTGAGACCCACGAATTGCTGTAGATCCTGTGACTATTCAGGCCACCGTAGCCAGAGCCCGTTGACTAAAGGGCCCCCTCAGCCGCCTCCCACCTGGTCCGCGGCACGAATGGCTCATCTTGTTGACACCTTCCTTTCCAGCTCTGCCTCAGCTCCAGCGACCTCTTTGAGATCTACGGCATAGAGGCGGACGCAGGGGCGTCGCGCGCAGAGTTCGCCCGCCTGAGCCCGGCTCTGGTGCAGCAGCAGCTCAGCAAGGCTTGTTCTGCCCCCCGAGCTGCCCCCGCGGGGGGGCCCCTCTCCGACGCTGAGCGTGAGTCCCATGAAGGCTCTTGCCTTCGTCCATGAGATAGGGAAGGGGTGCTGGTTGGGATCTAGGCTGGAGCACTTTCTCCCCTGCAGTTCTTCCTCCCCTCTGAAACTAGAAAGCTAGCCCACTGTATGGGAAAGACAGCGGGCACTAGCAGGTCTTCCCTGGCACCTGGGAAGTACAGCCACTGCCTCTGGGAGGTAGCAGGCGGCCGGAAAGGCTACGCCCCCCCCCCAGACACAGGTCTTTCCTGCTGCCCGGGAAGGGCACCCGCCGGCTCAAAGCCTCCCCCCTGGCCGCTTTTCGCCTGCCTGCCGACAACGGGGCCAGCGCGGGAATGGCGGCCGTGGGGCGAAAGTGGCCCACGTGGGGGGGTGGACGAGTTTAGAGCTGCTTTGCGCCTCCCAACTGGTCAGTGCTGGGGCAAGGTGCCAATCATTGCCCCCCCCCACTCCGGACAGCGCCCTCCCCCACAGCCCTTACTGTTTTATTTATACCGCTACCGGAGTGGTGTAAAGATGCCCCTCTATTTGCCACCACCCTTCAGATTTACTGTAAAAAGGAGACTGGCCTTAATTTGGAATGCCCAGTAGGAGGAGTGGGCCTTGGATGGCCCATGGGCTTCCTCCAGAGGGGTTTTGGTCCACCCAGGAGCCTGGCCTCTGTCCCTCCACGCCTGCTTCTCCTCCGCCTTCAGGGTTTTCATCACGGCTTCCTCCCCCTTCAGGGTACCTGTATGGATCACTGGCAACCCTGGTGATCTGCCTGTGCGCCCTCTTTGGCATCGTGGTCCTCCTTTGCACGGCCTGCATTGGTGCCTACCAGTATGTGATCCAGACTTTTGTCAGCTTGGCCGTGGGATCGCTCACCGGAGATGCCATGCTGCATCTGATACCCAAGGTCAGCGGAGAAGGGGTTGGGGCACTGGGGAGGGCGGAGGGCGGTGACTGGTGTGCCTTGGTGCTGTAGGCCGCCTGCAGGGCAGGAAGAGGGATAAAAATTGTTTTATCCGCCATCAAGGTTTATTGTTGTTCCTGTTTTGTGGGGTTTTTATTCTACTGGGGGTTTTATTTACTAGCCAGAAAGCTCATTGCATAAGAAATGCAGTGGACGCTAGCGGGGGCTGTGAGGGAGAGGGGAATGGGGGGGAGGCGAAGCACCTTGTCAGCCCCCCCCAGCACACCTGCCGACTCTGCAAGGTGGCAGATGTGGTCGGCGGGCATCGGAGAAGGCATTTATGGCCCCTTCCCGCCCACGAAGAGCGCTGCTTACCTGAGTGTGTGGCCTCCTAACTGGAGGGTCTGAATGGTCTCCAGGTGACGCAGGCAGCTCCTGCAGGCCAGCGCTCCAGGGGCCGTCCGAATCCGGACGTGCCCAGTTTTGCTGGGCACATCCAGATTGCCCCACTGCCTGTGGTCTCGGAGGGCCGGACCCTGGGGCCGGACCCTGGGCCAAACAGCAGCCCCAAGACCCGGACAGCGCCGTCCAGATGGCCTTTTCAAAAATAGATAGAAGGACTGTGGGAAGGATTGTGAACCACCACGAGCCGGACTTGGTGGATAACTCTCACAGCCGTTCTGCACCCAATATGTATAGTGAAATGCTTACCTCATGCAGACGGCATAATTTGGGCATTTTGCACGACGTCGCCAACCTCCCGTCTCCATCCAGCAAATCTCAAGCAACATCCTCCATTTTAAAGCTCTAGTTGGGGAATCCCCCGACCTATAAGTGGATCCCCCGACCTATATAGCGCGAGCGACAGGAGAGCAACCAGCAAGAAATGTATGGAGGCGAAGATGCGCTATCTCCGCCTCTAGTGTCCAGCAGGGAAAGGGATTCAGTCTGGATTCCTCTTACAGGCACCAAGCAGTTTGGGACCTCGGAAAAGCCTCAGGCCAGAACTGGGCTACTAGGTCTTGTCGTCTGAAGGCTCCTAACAGGGAGAAGCAGAGGGGAAGCTCGTCTTCCCTTGACTGTGGTGGCTTGCCGTTTTGTTTTAGCAGTTATTCCAACGTGTGTTTTTTTCAAAAAGGAATGAAAACGTTTGGACACATGTGACATTTTCTGCCAGAGGCAAGCTGGGCCATGAAAGCAGCACAGAAGCAAGGAAGACTGGGATGGCACTGCTGCCCACTGCCTTTCTCACGCTGCTGCCCTTCTCTGCCTGGGCAGAATTGTCTGTACATAGCCAGTCACAGAGAGGATGTCGGCCTGTGTCCTTTTGGCTCGGTTCACGCTCTTCCTTCCTCTTGCAGTTCCTGGGCCTGCACTCCCACGGCGAGGGCCAGGCACACGACCACCACCACGAAGCCGAAGATCCCAATGTACTCTGGAAGCTCCTTGCCGTGCTGGGCGGGTTCTACCTCTTCTTTCTCCTGGAGAAGTTCTTCATCCTTTTGGGACATTCGGACTGCGAGGTGAGCTGGCAGGTGGCTTTGGGTGCCCGTTCACCCAGGCAGCTGGGCAGGGGCCTCTGGCGCTAGAGACGGCAGCAGAGAGGCCCAAGAAAGGAATTGTTCCCTGGGGGCCGGAACAGGGCTGGCTGCATGAGGGTGGGGGTGGAACAAGATGCTCAGAGCATGTGCACACACAGCCCACATGGAATTCTTGCACAGCCAGCACAGTTGAAGGGTTGCAACTTTACAGCTAAATGTTCAGGAGATATTGTGCCAACTTGTCCTCCCCCCCTTCCCCCAAATTAATTGGTCCCACCAAAATATCATTTGTGCTTGCTTGAGACCAGCATTCTCTGGTTCAGAGGTCCTGCTCCCTTTGTCCCAGGGGCCTGAGACAGCCCAGTTCTGGTGGTGAGGCTGTCTGGACATGGTCAGAAGCATTGCTTTCTTGCTTGTGAGTTTGCATGTCCTGTGGCAGAGCCCTGCGTTGTGAGCAAGTGGAGGGCCCAGCCTTGTTCCAATGGGTTGTCCTTCTTTCTCTCTCCCCAGGAGACATCTGGGAGGGGTCACCAGTGCGACCACGGCATGTCCCTGCAGCTGTACCAAGACGAGATGAAGAGGAGGAGACAAGAAAAAGGGGCCTCTCATGCTGACTTGGTAATTCCTAGCCTCAACCAGGGGTGTCCCTCCTCCCCCCACCTCCACAACTGAAATGCCAGCCTCTTCACTAGGCTTGCATGCCAACCTCCAGGTGGGGCCTGGAGAGCTCCGGGAATTACAACTGATCTCAGAGCCACAGGGTTCAGTTTCCCTGGAGAAAATATGTTTGGAATAATGTATACATTATTAATTCACAAAAAGCAGAAATCTGAACAACACTGATGGCATTTTTTTTCAAATATCGAGGCTTATATCCACTTCTGGATAATGCAGGGGAAAGGTAGGGTCACTCCGAATCAATCATGCATGTTGCAGAGGGAAATTTTAAAGTGCCCCAAATCAAAATGCAAATCGAATTCAGTATAGACTAGAAGAATTTATTCAGACTGGGACTGGGTAAAAAGCCCTGTGCAGACTATGCCCTGGAGTTCCCTACCGTGGAACCAAGTGGTGTGTTTCCTCCTTGGCACAAGGTCTTGTTGCCTCCCAATGGGCAGAGAAGAAATTGCTGGGGGTTTGGGGAGAGAAGGGAGTCATTCTGGAGTTTGCCAACAGGCCTTCTCAACACATTCAAGGGAAATAAGGATGATAGTTTTATCAAACTGCAGGGCAGTGTTAGGTTGGCTAGGGATACATTTCATCATTAACAACAATGGAAAAATGCAGCAAAATTTTATAAGATCTATGCCCTGCAAAAATGTTATTTGTCTTTAAAGCAACTGGACTCTTGCTCTTCTCTACTGCCACGGACAGATTAAAGCCACCGCTCTGAAAACTAGTATGCAAAATTAATGTGGGGACCTGGGAACAATATGGCGTTCCTCACCACGAAAGACTTCAAAGACCAGAGCCAGGTTGTGGGAGTGGTTAGAAGGACCATCCTCTAACCTGGTGAGCTGGGGTTGATTCCCTGCTCCCCCACAAGCAGCCAGCTGGGTGACCTCGGGCTTGTCTGATAGAGCTGTTCTGACCGAGCAGTAATCTCAGGGCTCTCTCAGCCTCACCTACAGGTAAGCCACTTTGAGCCTCCTTTGGGAAGAGAAAAGTGGCAAATAAGAACAGACTCTTCTGTTACACTTATTCATTTTTCTTTATTTAAAACGCTTATTAGCCACCTTACAGAGCTCTAGGCGGCTTACCATTGTGATAAAATACTGAAAATACTGAAACAGAGTATGTAAAAATACATAAGAAGCAGACTTTTAGGAAATGGCCCCCACCATGCCAGTGGCCCTGTGGAGAACTGTATTTTCCCTGGCCCAAAGCTGAGTGCTGAAAAAAAATATTTCTGGAATTCTGGGGAAATATATAGCTTGAGGGCAAGGTGCTCAGTTTGAGTGCAAGATGTGGATTTATTATGTGAAGCCCTGGCCCTGTGGGAAGGCTTCTAGCAGCAGGGAGGCTGGAGGTCTGGGGGGGGGGGCCGCTTGGGCAGCTTCCCCCCCCCCCCGTCAACTGGAGGCTTGGAAACTGACCAACCGAGGGCTGGAAGATGACCCACTCGGAAGAGCAACCGGTCCAGAGCTTATGGCTGAGCATCAGCCGGGGTCTCCTCACCTGTCTCTTCCTTCTCCAGGTGAGTGCGGAGGAGGCCGACTTCCACCAGATGCAGAAGAAGGAACGCACCCGAGGTGAGAGGAGGGGTTGTGCCTGCCACCTGTACCGACCCCTTTTTGAGATGCCCCCAAGGGCAAAAGGCAGGCTCAGTCAGACTCCGCCCTCCCCCCCAGGCCCTGTGTATTTTTGTGTATTGGCTCTCAAGAGCCAAAGGCCCCCTGAAGGCTTGCCCTTTGGGAATCTTGCTGGGCTTGCAGGTGATGCTGGGCTTGGCTGTAGCTGTTTTACTGCATCCCCACACAACTAGGCCTGCAAAACGATCTTCAGGCCGTGCCAAGAACGGAAGTGAACCTGAAATCCAGACAGGGAGCCCCCCTGAGCAGATCTCGCCTTTTCCCCACGTCAACTGGTCACCCGGTCAACCTTATCTATTGATTATATTGTCTGGAGAGACCACCCACCAGCTGTCTTTATTATTCTTTTTTATTTGTTTCTTACCTGCCGTTTTTGTAAAACGTCTCTTGCCCATCGCCCATGATGGAGGGGCATGGCCTTTTCTGCCTCCTTTCATAATTTTTTTTTTTTGGGGGGGGAAGGGACAGTAAATGAAGACTGAGTTGTCGACCCAGGTGGGACTTGAACCCACAACCCCCAGCTCCGGAGGCTGATGCCCTGTCCATTAGGCCACTGGGCCACTCCTCACACACAGACTAACCGCTGGCACTTTGAGTTCCCTGGGTCCCCTTGGGGGAGGGCTGCTGGCAGCTGAGGAAGTATTCTGCATTAGCCTCTGCCTTCCAGAAGCAGCTCAGCATGCCACTTCTGCAGGAAGGCAGGGAAATGATGCAGGATCCCACCCGTACTGACCTGGCCCCGGTTTCCTCCCACAGAGATGAAAATGCTGCCCTATATGATCACCATCGGGGACGCCATCCACAACTTCGCAGACGGGCTAGCCATCGGGGCCGCCTTCTCTTCCTCGTGGAAAACTGGGCTGGCCACCTCCCTGGCCGTCTTGTGCCATGAACTGCCGCACGAGCTCGGTGAGCGAGAGGACGGGTGGGCGCTCCGTGCTGGGGGCCCTGAGGGGGGTGGGCAGGAGGTAGGGGAGGGGACAGTCCTCTGGATATGGTGCTTTAGGATTCACCCCAAGCAAGATGCTGAAACCAAAGCGCCTGGGTGGGATCCTGGTGTGCCACCCCGGCACAGTGATTCCCTTTCTGGGGTTTTGGTCTGACATTGCCTTATGCCCGGAGTGGGGGGGACGTCGTTCTCGGGGCCCCCTTGGCTCCTGTGCCGTTCTCCACTCCGGCCCCCTCACCCTGCCCTGCCTGTTGTTCCTCCGCCCTCCCAGGGGACTTTGCTGCACTGCTGCACGCGGGGCTGAGCGTGAAGCGCGCCCTGCTGCTGAACTTCCTCAGCGCCCTCACGGCCTTCCTCGGCCTCTACATTGCGCTCTCCGTCTCCACGGGGGAGGAGTTTGAAGCCTGGGTCTTCACGGTAGCCACCGGCCTCTTCCTCTACGTGGCGCTGTGTGACATGGTGAGTGCTGAGGCCCGCCCTGACCCCGGGCCCTGTGGCTCCTTCTTCAGGCCTTGTCCTTCGGTCAGCCTCGTCCTTCCCTCCTCCGGCAGGGAAAACCGCACTTCCACAAGGCGACTTGGGACCCCCTGCCCAATTCTTGGCACCTGCACGAAACTCAGTGCCCAGGATCTATTTGCACGGTGGTTTTTCCTTTCTGCCAGACACCGACGGCCTGAATAGCAGCGAGACACACGGCCATTCCACTGCTGTTGTCTCTTCTTATGGTTCTTGCTTGCGGGGCTTCAGCTTGTGATGGAGCTGGCTGTTCCAGCCTCTGGAGCTGTGGCAGAGGGGAAAAAGAAAGCTGGCAGTCCTAAAGATTTACAGGTTAAGTACCTGCTTTTCCATGGCAGGTAAACTGGTGTCAAAGCAACCTTGTTTGGAAAGCATGGGAACATTCCAAGCTGTCTCCTGCGGAATCAGGCCACTCGTGTCCTGACCTGGATCGTCACAGCCAGCCCGATCCCGTCAGATCCCATCACAATCTAAGCAGTGCTGACCCAGGCCAGGCCTTGGGTGGGAGACCTCCAAGGGGTTGAGCAGTGGGTCCTCCAAAGAATACTAGGTGGGGTCATGATTTAGTGTGAGGCAGTTTCCTGTTCACATGTCCTCGCTTTCATCAAGAGGGGACCATACCTCAATGGCAGAGCGTCTTGGCATGCACAAGGTCACAGGTTCGATCCCTGGCATATCGGGTCTAAAGGACCAGGCAGGGGTGGCGTGAAGGACCTTCGCCCGAGACCCTGGAGAGCGGCGGCCTTCCTTTGTGCCTCCCAGTGGCCGGATTCCGTACAAGGCAGCTTCCTGGGTGTGCAAACAGCCCTGTGCATCACGGGGATTAAAATTCAAGGTGATGAAGGAAGGAAGGCATTCTTCCCAGCCACAGATGATTTCCAATGGGATCCGGGAGGGAAAGCAGGAATGAAAATAATCCTGGGTAGAGGCCCTTGGCTGGGACGAACACTGCGGACAGCAGGTGGGGCCTCTCCTGTGGCCTTCCCCCTGCGTGCTCCTGGCTTCCAGCCCGGTCCAGGCTGAGCTGTCCCTTCAGTGCTGCCACTTTGGCTCAGCTGCATCTGGCTGGCCCCGCCCAGACCCCCACCCCATAGGACAGCCATTCAACCAGGATCTACCGGGCAACCATCAAGGGCCAGTCCAATCCAGGGGGAAACCTCCTTATTTCCTTCCCTTATTTCTAGCCCACCTTTCTTTCTGAAGGCAGTCCCAGAGAGTAGCCATGCTAGTTGACAGCTATAATGAGTCCCATAGCACCTTAAGGGACCAACACGATTTTCCAGGTTTGAGCTCTCAAGAATCCAGGCTCCCTTTGCCAGATATCAGAGGAAGGGAACTTGGACTCTGGAAAGTGTATATTGGTGCCTAAGGGGCTGCTGGACTCTAGGCAGATGGCACAGAGTAAATGGATGTGACCCCAGTACAAGCAATGTAGTAGGACTAGGATTATAGGGGTCTGAATGTAAAGTGTTGAGTATGCACAATTTGGGTCCCAGTCAGGGATGCTTGAAGTGTGGGTTTCCGCCCTCGCTCACACTTGTGGGTTTTCTCACTCTTGTCCTCTTGCAGCTTCCGGCCCTGATGAACGTGACGGACAAGCGCCCCTGGCTGCTCTTTGCCCTGCAGAATCTCGGCCTGCTGGCCGGCTGGGGCATCCTGCTGCTGCTCTCGCTGTTTGAAGAGAACATCACGGTGTGATCTCCGAACGCCAAAAGGACTGTGGCCGCTCTTGCTGGATCAGGAGGAAAGGCCTTTTGGGGACCCCCTGGGGGAATAAGCGGGGGGAGAGGGGGGCTTTCGCCAAAATGGGGGGAGGTTGCGTGTACACTGGGAGGGGCAGTTGGGAACTCTGCAACCATGATCTGACTTCAGAACTGGGCGCTGTGCACAAAGCTGGGTGTATGCAGCAACGGACATGTCTGGCACACCCTTTAGCTATGCACCAGCAGCCCTCTGCTATTTATTGTATTTATTTTGCCCCTTCCCACACCTGCCTCTCACCCGACCCCACGGTCACAATGTGGTTGACAGAAGGCCCCTCCCCCTGATAGGTTCTCGGGGGCCCGTCTGTGCCTTTCCTGTTCGAAGGTGCTGGGATTTCCTGACCGGAGCAGCCTCTTCTGTCTTCCGAGAGAACCGTGCCGAAGAAGCTTCTGTGCCTCCCTAGCAGATCCCCGCTGGGCTCCCAGAGGGAGTCAGCACCCTAGTTAGTCCTGAGGCCAAGTAAGAATGAATGTAGCTCTGCAGAGAGAGAGACACACAGGAGAACGTTGACGATTTAGAGGGCTGGCTGAGGAGACCTGAGGTCCCAAGGAGCGGCTTGAGAGAGCCTGCGGCAGGAGACCTCCCAGGTCGGGTCGGATTAGGATTGCCAGATAACGCTGGCAGCTTCTTCTGCTCAAAGTGGCCCTGTAAGGGGGCTCTCTCCCTCACTCCATTGTGTTTGAGGACTCCTTACTGCTCTTTTCTGGGGGGTGGGGCAGCCCAATCATAAGTCCGGCCAGTCAGCTAACAATCTCTTTGTTGATCTCACATTTACTTGGAAGGGTCCCCGTCTGCCCCCGTTCCCTGTGCTGGCTGCTGCCTCAAGCCGCCAGCCGGCAGAATAAGAGGCCATCCTCCAGTCTCTCTTTTGCTGGAGCATTTTGTAAGAGGGGCTTGATGTGATAAATAAAATCAAGGTTTTAAACATTTTTTGCCTGATGCAGCCTACATTTCCAACTGAGGGCGAGAATATCTTCCTGATAGGCAAATGAATTGGGGATGGGGATGGAGAGGCCAAAAATTTGTTCCAACCTTCTGCAAGGCAGGCAGAGTGGAAGGGCAGCAATTAAAGCTACAGCAAATTTTCTCCTGAACTAAAGGTGGAAAACAGAATCAAATTCAAACCTTCATTTGGAAAATAGGGAAAGCAGGAGGCACGCCAAGCACTGGGCACTCAGCTAAACACAGAGAATTAATCCTGAACCCCTCAAGTGATACAACAGGGAGCACACACACCAAAGGAAACACCTTTAAGCCTCTCTTGAAAGAGGGTAGGTGTGGGAGGGATACTTCTAGCAAGAGGGGGAACAGGGACACACAACAGTGGTATGCACTGGGTGGCATTCAGTGGGCACAGAACAAAAAGGAAGTAGGGCAGACGCTGAGGCCAGCTTGACATTTCCAAGGGTCCTAGACAAAGTCACAGGGGCTGTAGCACCTGTGCTGCTCCAAGTATTGGAATGTGGGGTTATATTTATATAGAAAAGAGGCTCAAAATGAGACACAGAGGGATTTTCTCCTCAGTGAGAAAACCTGAACAGAACATGAGGTTTTCCAGGTTACAAGCTATGCAAGGCAGGAGAAAAATGTGGGGGAAATTTAAAATTTTGGAGTAGGAAGTGACTTCCCAGGAAGGGGAAGGCACTGATCTAGTCCTGGATGCGATATCACAGGACATGGAAGCATATTCCCATTCAGCTCCCTTCCCAAATTCCACTTTCTGCATTTCCCCTGTGAAATGAAGCAACAAAGAAATACCAAATGGAGTCTCCAGTGGGAAATCGCCATGTAGAAGCCGTCTGTAGGTCTGACAGATGTGTTGAATCTTTTTCTTCTGTAGCAATTACATTGCTAAATATAACTAGTGCTGTAGCATATTTTGGTTATTCATACATCACTCCATCACAACCTGCTGAAGGAGGCTAACATGAAGATAACATTTAAATGCACAAAATGTAAGAGCAATTTGATCCATAAAACTCCAGCAGTAAAGGCATTCAGCATGAATGTTAAAACCACAGCAGCCCGTTGGGAAAGCCAGCAGCACAAAAGGGTAAAAGCAGAGGTCCTTAAGACATCTGGAGATGGAAATCAGCCAGGATTCAATGCAGCAACCCGTGAAAATAAAGAGCAAAAATTTGTGGCAGGAGAGGAGCTTTTGTGAGTCATGGCTCACGTCTTCAGATACAAAGAGTAAGAGTCCAGGAGCACCTGGAAAACGAACATAATTTGTAGCAGGGGAGGAGCTTGCAGGAGTCAGGCTCCCTTCTTCAGGTGGATCCAGTTGGGTGGTCCAGTTAGTCTGCCCAGAGCAGAAGAATGGAGCCCCTTAAAAGACTTGAGAAACTCTGTGGCAGGAGGGGAGCTGTAATGAGTCCCTGCTCCCTCCCTCATCGGGTGAAAGGTCTAGCTAAAGCCCAGGGTGAATGGAACCGTAGAGGTGGTCGGGGCTGCAGAGGACATCTAGTGCAATCCCCTCTGCAATGCAGGATCAGCCTACGCACCTTTGTTTGTTTGTTTATTTATACCGCCCTTCCCTACGGCTCTGGGCAGTTTACATAAAAGATTTTTGAACATTCACATAGAACACTCTCAAAATCAATATAACAGTGTAACAATAACAACAACACATCAACTGGAACTTCAACAATAACTTGACAATCCCTCAGCAGGTTCGGTCCTTCAGTCTGGGGGGCACCTGAAGGTGTTATGGGTCAGTCGGCCCCTCCAAATGCCTGGTGGAAGAGCTCCTTTTTGCGGGCCCTGCGGAATTGTCGAAGTTCCGGCAGCAAGCAACTGTGGTGTGTTGCAACCTGACCCAGGAAGAGCACTTAAGAGGAGCCTTGTGCAGTCCTTACTGCCCACCCTGAAGTTCATGCATCCTGGAAAATCCAGGCACAAAGGAGGAAAGAGCGATGCAGAAGCATGGCCTGAGAGTTTTGCTCTGCGAGAAAGCTCTGTGAGAACTGCTCTGCAAGAACAGTGCTAAGAAAACTGTGACTGGCCTGAGTCCACAAAGCTGGCTGCATGTGGAGAACGAGTGGGGCATCAAACCCGGCTCTCTTGATTAGAGTCCACAGCCCCAAAGTGGAGGGTGGACCCAAGACCACGGCGCTTCCCAGAGGTCCCCGTCCTCCCAAGTCTCCAGCAGGAGTTCCCCTGGCAAGGAGGGGGGCCTGGCACCCGGGGGAGGGCGCAGCTGCTCTGGCGGGGGGGGGGTAGCACTCTGCACACGCTCAGAGGCGCTCTTGTATGTCCAATGAACGAATAAATGAATATATTAAGGAGCTATGGCGATCTGGGGCCAGAGGGGAGTGTGTGTTGCCTCTCGCCCCACGTGCTCCATGGCCCACAAGATCTCAGGGGCAGAAAACGCCAAAGGGCTGGCTCCCCCGGGAGGACTCCAGGCCCCCCCTGGAGGTTGGCAACGCCGCCTCTCACACAACCCTCCCAACGCCCGAGGCAGGCAGGCAACCCCCCCCCCATTCGGCAACGGCCAATCGCTCAGCTACACTCTGGCCAATCAGAGCATTTTCCACGCCCTCATGCCCTCCGCCAATCGGGCGCTCTGGTTCCCTCCCGCCCGGCTGCTCTCGGTCCGGCCTCCTTCTTCCGGGGCGCTCCGGTCTCCTGCTCGCCCGCGTCTATGGTTCCGGGGCTCTGTTTCCGCCCGGACTGTATTCCGCGGGACTCCCGGCCGGCTGAGGGGACCGGAGGAGAGGGGAGGGGAGGTAAGGCCCGGGGGGAGGCGGCAAAGACGGCCACCCCCCCCATTCCAAAGTGCCTCCTGCCCGACGGCGCCTAATGGGCGGGGGGGGAGGTCTCCAGGCGGGGGTCTCTGGGGGGGGGCCTCCCTGTCAGCCGCCCGTACATTTGAGCCGCCCTAATATTGAGCGCTCCGAGCAGGGGAGGCCAATCGGGGGCTCTCCAGAGGTCCACGGACTACAATGCCCATGACAGCATGCTGACAGGGGCTCATGGGAATTGTAGTCCGTGGACCTCTGGAGAGCCCCCGTTTGGCCTCCCCTGCCTGAGTGATTCACGCTTCATATGAATTCACCGTAAAAGGACCAAGTTTTGTTCTGGGTGTAAGCCTCCACGTGCAGGCACACTTGGAAGACGTGTGCATGCACACAAATACTTCTACCCAGGATAAAACTTTGTTGCTGTTAAAGGTGCCCCTGGACTCAGACTTTGCTCTGTCGGTAGCTCTTAGCCATGAGAGCTCAGTGGAACCTCCAGCTTCTGTGGCAGTATATCTGTGAACACCAGCAGCCCAGATTGGCTCCGGTTTTCATGCCCTGCCAATAAGCTTTCCAGGGTCATCTGACCGACCACTGTTAGAATGTTGCTCAGGATCACCCCTTGGTTCAATCCAGCAGGATAAACTGTTCATAAATATTCGGATGTGAATGGGGTCATAGAATCATAGAGCTGGAGGGCTTGAGATATAATCCAAATTCAGGGCTTTAATAGGATTAACCATTTTGCTTTACAGTTATTACTCTGCTTAGAAATTTTGACTGTCTTAATGTCCAGGAATCGATCCAAAAGACAGAGCTGGGTCAGGGCTTAGGTACAAAGTTGACACAACCAGGTTGTGGGATGGGTGCTATCAGGGTGGCTGAGTGGTTCATTACTCAGCAACCAAAGTGTCCAGTGCTGCGGTGGGGAGGGGAGATCAGCCCCTGCTGCAGTAACCTGTATTGGGCTGAACGGTTTGCATGTAGAACCTGCACTCCTCCACTCAGCGGGGCTTTCTACCTGGCATAGCTCTAACTTAGTCTTGGTCAGAGGTTACTCTAACTCTTTGTGGGAGCAGGACTGGCTGTTTGAGACTTTTCCTTGTCTCTGGGACAGTGCTCAGGTGGGTTCTCATCCCTGAGGATGCACTAATTCTCTTGGTCATGCTGGAGTGCCTACCGCATGAGAGTTGTGTCATGCATAGCATCTGCCTAGTTTCAGGGGTAGGCAAACAGAGATTCCCTTGGGCCAGTATTGGCCTAATTCCTCAGTTCAAGACTGACTGGGGCCTTAAGACCCCTCCAGTGGAGGTAGCCAGCTCTCCCCACTAAGATGTTTCTGTCTGTGCATTTGCAGGGAGCCATCCAAGATGTATGCCGTGTACAAGCAGGCACACCCTCCCACGGGGCTGGAGTTCTCTATGTACTGCAATTTCTTTTCCAATTCTGAGCGCAACTTGGTAGTGGCCGGAACCTCTCAGCTGTACGTTTACAGGCTCAACCAAGACTCTGAGGTATTCCAAGCTTTCTCTTTGTGAGCCGTGTTGAATGTAATGATGCATGTTTGCAGGAGGGTTTGCGGAAGACCAAAAAGGAATTATCACTCGGTGTTGCCTGTAAAACCACATTTTTCGTTTCTTTCAAAATGGCATCAAAAGTCTGGCTTCCCTATCCAAAGCACGCAACATGCTGACCAATACCACCAGTGATGGTCAAAGGACACACCTCTGTGTCTTCTTTCTCGAAAGAGAAAGAGGTGGCCTATCTGAAATGTAATTCTGTTTGAGATTTAATAATGTTAATGCTTAAAACGGTAGGCTTTATATGCTTTATAATGGATTTTAGATTATTTTATGTGTTATTTATAATCATTGTTGTGCATCATCCAGAGCCCCTGGGAAAGGGCCGCCTACAAATGCAAATATAAACAAATAAACAGGATGTTAGTAGAGCAACTGCAGGGGCTGCCCATACTCTGATCCTGTAGCACCTTTTACTTTTACGTTTGGCCTAAGCCAGTGGAGAGGTGCTCGTCTCATTCAGAGATGTGGAATTAAAGCTGCTCTGCAGAGGTGGCCGAGAGGGGAGAAAGCACTTCTGGAGCTGCAGGATGGATTTGCTGGCACTTGGTTTTTGAGCTGAGGAAGGAACTGTGATGCCCTCTGGGAGGAAGTCTGAAAAATTCTGATCCCGTTTCTTCGTGGGGAGAGGGAAGAGAAGCTGCATTTCCTTCACACCCAGGGATGAGCTGAATTGCCCATCTTGAGAAACATCCACAGCCGAGGGGCAGAAAGCCAGAGGCTGCAGCAGTGCATGCTTGGGGATGAAAGCCAGGCAGTCATCTGAGAGGTGCTGTGCCAAAATGCATGCTGGCAGGATGGATCCTGGAGCGTTTGTGTTCGGGAAGGAGTAGCGCCTGGCTGAGTTGTTTTGCCCCCCTTTGCTTTCTCTCTGGAGTGCTGATTTATCTTCCGGACTGAGATTGGGGCTTGCTTTGGCTCTTTGCCCAGGAAAGGGGGTGATGGGGAGCCCTGGCCCCCTGAGCAAGGCAGAGCAAGTGGGGCAGAGTGCCTGCTCTGTGACCGGCAGGCTGATGCCGTTCTTCTGCTTCTCTTCCAGAGCTCTACAAAAAATGACAGGAACACAGGTGAGTGGAGGGGGCATGAAGCCACGCCTTGTGGGAAGGCGGCTAGACTAGCTGCTGTGTGGGTGCGCTGTGTGTTTCCAGCCCTCGGCTCTCTGGTCCTCTCCCTCACCACCCCCATTTGCTGTCTTGTGCAGAGGGCAAAGGCCACAAGGAGAAGCTGGAACTGGTGGCCGCCTTCTCCTTCTTTGGCAATGTCATGTCCATGGCCAGTGTACAGCTGGCGGGAGCCAAGAGAGATGCCCTCCTCCTCAGCTTCAAGGATGCCAAGGTAAGAGAGCAGCACATGGGAGGTTTCTCTGAGGAATGCGTGGCAGTGAGATGCAGAGAGACCAATCGTGCATAGTCCAAGACCATGGCATTCCTTCTAGGAAACTGTCGTCCAGTTGATTGCAGTGACTTACACCGTGTAATCGGCCTTGAGTCACATGGACACCCGAAGCCGCCTTACCCATAATCAGACCTTCAGTTTATCACAGTCAGTCTTGCCTATTCATAGTGGCTCTCCTGGGTCTCAGTCAGAAGTCTTCCCCATCCCCTCCTGCCTGGTCCTTTAACTGGGAGATACTGGGGACTGAACCTCAGACCTTCTGCCTGCCAAGCAGGGTCTCTGCCCCTGAGCCACAGCCCTTCTCCTCACTCGGAAAGGTAGACTTTCAGTAAAGTCGTAGTAAAAATAATGTACTGACCTGGATGGCCCAGCACGGCCTGGTCTGGTCAATCTCAGAAGCTAAACAGGGTCAGGCCAGGTTCGTATTTGGATGGGAGACCACCAAGGAAGTCCAGGGTTGCTCGCAGAGACAGGCCAAGGCAAGTCGCCTCTGAATGTCTCTTGCCTTGAAAACGCCTTGGCTTGCTGTAGGTCAGCTTTCCACCCCCACCGCACCCAAGAACAGCGACAGGGGAAGCTGTGGAGGGCCAGGTGGGTGGGTGGTCTGCAGGGCTTTTCCCAGAGATCTCGCTCACTAGACTGGCACTGGGCCTTCCTGATAGCTGTTTTTGTTTGCGTGTTTTTAGAAGGACACGTTCTTGACTGCTGGATGAAAAGTAGCCTCCCTTTCTGTAAGCTTTGCAGGCCCAAACTGTGGAGAGATGATGGGCGTATTTGCACACAAATGCATTTGCCTCCAAGAGAAGAGGAGCGCCACAGGGAGAGTCCACAGATGAGGCAGGGGTGGCTGTCTGGCTTCCCAGAGTTGAGGGGGGGACAACTCTTGAACTGGGGTCTTGGCCTACCCTTGAGGGTTCTAAGCGGGATGTCGGGTGTGACTAAGGGGCCGTTTCTAACGGATTGTCCGCAGAGTCCCTCCGCCGCCCTTGTGCAACTCCATCTGGCTCCAGTCCTTGGCTGTTCTGGGATGTCGGGATCCGAGTCCTTGCCGGGGGTGATGGCGTCAGGGCCTCTCCACAGACCACAGAAACGGTTTATCGGGTCATCCTGACCTGACTACAACAAGGTCTCTTGGCAGCAGCGGAGATCTTGCATTGGAGGCAAATGGCCGTCCCATTGGCACACTTGGGCTGAGTACTTGATAGCTTCAAAGCAGCAGTAGAAGTCTCCCTGGTCATCTTGTCGCATGGGTGTCCCTGGCACTCGTTTAGCCTGCGGGTACCTCTGGGATCCTGGCACAGTGTGGTGGACACAGCCACGAAACGGCCAGTGCTGAGGTGGTGGCTGCAGCTTTCCTTCAGTCGCCTAGAAAAGACCTTTGTGTTGTTGTAGCAGCGGCTGCCAAAGCAACATTTTAAAATTCTGCCCAGCCAGTCAGCAGCCTTGCTTGGCTAAAGCCTCACCCAGTGCCTCCACTCTCTCAGAATACGTGGTGGGCACCAGGAAAGGTGTGGGCAGGCACACATGGGCACCACGTTGAGGACCCCTTTGGCAGGCAGGGTGATGACGAAGCCGGGCCACCACCTGCAATGTCATAGCAAATGTGTCACTAGAGGAGGGAGGGTGGCACCCACTAGCTTCCAGGAGGGTGGCACCCATGCTTAGAGTCTTGTGATCAAGAAAAAGAAGAAGAAGAAGAAGAGTTAGTTCTTACATGCTGCTTTTCTCTACCCGAAAGAAGCTCAAAGTGGCTTCCCTTCGCCTTCCCTTTCCTCTCCCCACAACAGACTCCCTGTGAGGAGGGTGGGGCTGAGAGAGCCCTGATATCACTCCTCAGTGAGAGCAGTTTTATCAGCACTGTGATGAGCCCAAGGTCACCCAGCTGGTTGCATGTGGGGGAGCGCAGAATCGAACCCGGCATGCCAGATTAGAAGTCCCCACTCTTAACCACTACACCAAACTGGCTCTCTGTTATTATAACGCACTGTTATTATCCCGCCGTTGCTCCAAGGAACTCCGGGAAGCAGGCGTGTTTGTCCTTTCCCATTTTATCCCCATGACGTTCCAATGAGGGAGGGGAACGTGTCAATACAGACTGGTATCCCCATACCTATGTGAGCCTGTGGCCAGGATTATACTATTAATATATATAAGGACTTGTCACTGATGAAATATCTGAAAACGGAGATTACCTGGATTCCATTTTGACAGAAGTTCTAAAGAATAAAGAAACAAGGAAAACCACAAAAATAGGACATTTTTCTTTATTTATCATATTGCCAGTGAATAGGTCTGTTTCTCTCTGTTTCCTTTAATTATTAGACTGTCCTTCTTATACTCTTGTATGAGACTCCGAGTGTGGCTGACCCTGGGTCACACAGCAAGCATCGTGTCAGCGTGGGGATTTGAATCAGGGCCCCTAGATCCTCCTCTGCTGCTCTCACCGCTACACGAGCAGATTCTGCACCCTTTAATGCCCCTTTTTCCTTCCTTGCAGCTGTCCGTGGTGGAGTATGATCCTGGCACTCATGACCTCAAAACTCTCTCCCTCCATTATTTCGAAGAGCCGGAGCTGAGGGTAAGTATTGGAGCGCTTGAGGTTTAATTCTGAACGCCTCGGGGGAGAGTCGTTTGCATTCCTCCTCCTAAGTGATGGATCTCTCGCAAGCTCTGAGCTTTTCCCCCTCCACCCCCCTATCCACCCACCCTGTCACTTGATGGCACATCCCGTAGCAAGTGAGCAGCCAGTCAGGGCAGGGAGACCCTGGGATTTGTTAACTATAAACGGCAAACTCTGCCAGGGGAGCAGGGGAATGTTGCTTGAACCCAGAGGATGTGAAGTCTGTCTTCTTTCCTAAGTATCTGCCTGAGATTTAAGATCAGAGGCCTTCTTGACTGGTCCACCAATCAAAGAAGTTAGTCTGGTAGGCTCATGAGAGACAGCCCCACAGTTTTGGAACAACCTCTCCGGAGAGTTGCACCTGGCCCTCCTCACTTTCAGTCTTCAGCAGACAGCTTTATTTAGCATTTGGCTAATTCAGGCTTCATTTAGTGGCTGTCCTAACTGGAGTTTTTAAATTGCAGTCTGTAGCGTTTTTTTTATAATCATTGTTTTATTTTCTTTGTAAGTCTCCTTGAGTTCCGCAAGACAGAGAGACAGCTAATAGACATTTTAAACAAAATAAATAAGAAGACGGGACGGCCAAAGGCTGCTGTGATCTGTGCTCCTCTCCCCCAGGACGGCTTCGTGCAGAACGTCCACATCCCGAAAGTGCGGGTGGATCCTGATGGGCGCTGTGCGGTGATGCTGATCTACGGAACCCGGCTTGTGGTGCTGCCCTTCCGCAGAGACACGCTGACGGATGAGCACGAAGGGGTCGTGGGGGAAGGGTGAGGCTTCTTGGGTTTGGGCGGAGGCTTCTTTGGCCACCTGGGCATGGAGACCGAGCAGAGAACAGCTGCAGCCCTCCATCCCTGGAGACGAGTGAGGTTTGGAGGGGGGCATTCTCCAGACTGCAGAGGGCTGCCTTAGGTGCAGCAAGGCTTTAGGTGGAAGAAAAGCCTCCTCCACGTGATTGGTCAAGATGAGTAGCCATCTTAGTCTGTCTGCAGCAGGAGAGAAACAGAGAGTCCAGGAGCACCCGAAAGACTGATATAATTTGTGGCAGGGGAGGAGCTTTTGGGCATCACGGCTCCCTTCTTCAGACAGAACAAGATAGGTGTTAGCCTGTCTGAAGCAGCAGAAAGGAGCCAGAGTCCGGGAGCACTTTAAAGAGAAATCACACTTGTGGCAGGGGTAAGCTTTTGTGAGGGGCATTCATTGTGGCAGGAAGTGGTGGTGCTACAACTGTGGACTGGATAGATGTGTGGAGTAGAAGTCCAGCAGTGGCTCTGAGCCACAAGGCTAGAGGGAACCCTGGCTCAGAGGCTCTGTCTTCTTGGTGCTTGGGTGGGGGCAACAGTGGGAAGGCTTCTGGAGTTCTGGCCCCACTAGTTGATCTCCTGAGGACACCTGGGGTTTGGTCACTGTGTGACCCTGGGCAGGCCATTGGCTTAATCTCACATGGCTTCCTTATGTTCTTACGAGTTACTGCTTACCTCTTCAGATACAGACCCTGTCAAAAAATTTTGGTGGTCTTTAAGGTGCCACTGGACTGTTGCTCTTTCTGTGCCTCCACATGATGCCTAAATAAATAGGTGGAACTCACTGATTTAGCCTGCAGTGTTCATCCTGCATCACAAAAGGGAGCGTGGTGGAGGGGTTAAAGTGATGGACGGTTCATTAAAAAATGAATTTAAGTGCTCCTTCTGAGGTCAATGGAAAGAGACCAAGAGTTCACACTGCAGTCCCAAAATAGTAAGTAGCAAAAACTCCCCAAAAAGCAGGGAACCTTGTGGAAAAATTCAGAAAGGATAAACAAACGAACCACAAAGAAACCTCAAATACAAAAAAATATGCAGATTGAAAAATTATGCAAACAATTTTAATAACAATATATAAACTCTACAAACTATTCTTAAATACAATATACCCTGTGAATTGTCAAACGATCATATGATATGTGAAGAAGTCAGAGAAAATTATACAAAATTTCATAATACACAGAACATTTCAAAAAGTCACAAAAGTGCAAGATTACATAATGTCTCCTCACAACCAATCACAATCTATATTTATAACTCCCATCTAAACAAGCAGTAGGTAGAATAAAAACCAGAATATATTAAATGCATTTAAATAATACAATATAAATTTTTTCCCCAGCTCTAAGGTTGTCCATACGGTTTCTAGCTGACTTGTGGTCTATCGCTACGGGGCCCGTTTAAAGTGCTTGGTCCTAAGGGAAGATGCCTGTGGTCCCTCTGAGGAGGGATGCTGGCACCTCTTCTTCCCCTGCCTCCCCCCCCCCCAGTGATCCTGCAATCTCTTGTTCCAGGCAGAAGTCCAGTTTCCTGCCCAGCTACATCATCGATGTGCGGGAGCTGGACGAGAAGCTGCTCAACATCATCGACATGCAGTTCCTGTACGGCTACTATGAGCCCACCCTCCTCATCCTCTTCGAGCCCAACCAGACCTGGCCGGGGTGGGTCCTTCCTTACGGTTGCCAGAGACCCAGGAGGATCTGGGCACTTGTCTGGCCTCCAGTTGTGTGTGTGTGTGTGGAGGGGGGGGGATGGTGAATAGGACCTTGCCTGCATTCTCTGGCAGGGGCTCATGGGAATTAGTCCATGGACATCTGGAGGGCTGCAGTTTGACTACCCCTGCTCTGGAGGCTGGAGCCAAGAGAGCAGGGCTTTCCAGCTGGAGGGTACACCTTTCAGGAAGCTCCAAGACCACTGGCCAAAGACGGCCTGAGGGGTCAGGAGAACCCTGGGCTTTCATATCTGTATCAGTGTGGGTGAGGAGGAGGCAAGTGTGGGGCAGAGGCCCAGTGAAGCCGCTGAGCGCAGTCCCCGTTCTTTTCCTGGCCTGGGGGCATCTGGAACTGCCTCCCCAGCTTGGTCGTTAAACCCCTGAGCTCTCCTTCCTTGCCTCCTCCGCAGGCGAGTGGCCGTGCGCCAGGACACGTGCAGCATCGTGGCCATCTCCCTGAACATCATGCAGAAGGTCCACCCGGTCATCTGGTCCCTCAGCAACCTGCCTTTTGACTGCACCCAAGCCCTGGCAGTGCCCAAGCCCATTGGTGAGAGGAGCAGCTTCCGGCTGCCACGTGGAGAGGGCAGGGGGGGGGGTGCTGAGCAAAAGGGAGTACTTTTGAAGCATGGTGTGGCAGGGAATTGTGGCCTGCTTTGGGGCGAGACCTCCTTTTTGTCTGGCAATCCCACATGGCAGCGAGGCTGTCTGGAAGATGGGCCGAAGGCTCCAGGTACAGTGCCTGGTATCTTCAGTGAACAGGGTGGGGAAAGGCCTGTGCCCAGTGGAGGAGGGCATGGGCTCTGCTTGGGGGAGGCCAAGGGTGACAACCCCCCCCCCCCCCTCCATCTCCTAACTCTGCTCCTAGGCGGTGTTGTGATCTTTGCTGTGAATTCGCTGCTGTACCTGAACCAGAGCGTGCCCCCCTATGGGGTGTCCCTCAACAGCCTCACCAATGGAACAACCGCCTTCCCACTAAGTAAGTCGCCATGTTTTTCATGCCCGTCCCTTCTTGGGCTCCCAGCCTCTGGGATGTTGGACACTGCGAAAGGGAACCTCTGCCCTCTGTACTAAGTCACAGGCTATATATAGGCCCAGGCCTTTCCCTGCTGGTTTCCCTTTTTTGCATCATTTAGGATGGGAGGAGAGGAAGGATTGAGAGGGGCTCTGGCTTGGTGCTAGAGCCTCTGGTTGGCATGCAGAAGATCACAGTTCAATCCCCAGCATCTCCGGTTAAGAAGAAGGGTTGGTTTTTATATCCTGCTTTTCTCTACCCAAAGGAGTCTCAAAGCAGCGTACAATCTCCTTCCCTTCCCCTCCCTACAACCCCCGGTGAGGTAGGCTGGGCTTAGGGAGCTCAGAGAGAACTGCTCGGTGAGAACATGTCTAGCAGGATTGTGACTGGTCCAAGGTCACCCAGCTGGCTGCATGTGGAGAGATGGGGAATCAAACCCACCTTGCCAGACCAGAGGCCACTGCTCTTAGCCACAACCCAGCTTATAGGATCTGGTGGGAGGGGATGGGAAAGACCTCCGTCTGAGACCCCGGAGAGCTGCTGCCGGTCCAAGTGGACAGTTTGGCCTTTGATGGGCCAGGGTCCGACTCAGTATGAGTTAACTTTTATGTGTTCCCTTTTGTGATGGTGGCCAGATCATGTATGGGCACCACAGAGTGGTGGGACTGGGAATGTTCATCACCGTCGGGTGTGCTCGGGAGCCTGGTTTTCAAGAAATTTTACTGCCGAGCAAAGGATTATGGCAGGAAGCCTGGTTTCCATTTTTTTCTCTGCAATCACGGGGACTAGAAGCATGCTTTTTAAACACATACATGCCTGTGAGTACATAGGAAGCTGGATTTCCAGGTCATCCAGTCTGGTAGCTGGTTACCAATTCCAGCTGTCCCTGGAGGCCCTGAGTAGCATTCTAGACTGGGCTGCATCTGCCCATGGGACGGCTACTCCTCCTCTGCTCTGGGCCCCACCTGTGCTGCTTGCGGTGGAGGGAGGGCAGGAAGGCATGAGCTCCTGTTCACCTCTTGTGGCCTTTCCTCATATGCCCAGGCCCATGCCCATCATCCCTTTGGGGCCAGAAAGAACTTAAGCCAGATTGGCCCAGGGGTCCCTGGGGAAGGGGCGGGCGGGGGACGGGACGGTAGCTGTGTATTTCCTGCATTGTGCAGGGGGTTGGATGAGAGGGCCCTTGCGGTTCTTTCTAGCTCTCTGTCCTGGTCTCCTTTTTGCAGGGGTCCAAGAGGTGGTGAGGATTACACTGGACTGCGCCCAGGCTACCTTTATCTCCTATGACAAGATGGTGATATCGCTGAAAGGAGGGGAGATGTAAGACCTCTTTGCCCTCAGAGTTTGGTTCCTTTTGCAAGCAAGCAGCGGGAGGGTGGCCATCTGTGCAGACCGGAGGAGTCTCCATTTTTGATAAAGGCAACTCCTTATATTCTCCTGGGGTGTCTGGATGCCAGAGAGGAGTCTCCCTGCTCCCAAGAGGCTTAAACATACAGACTCTGAGATCAAAGTGTGAGTCTAGGGGCACCTTGAGGACCAAGACAATGTAATTTTATTATTATCTGTTTATTCCTATATTATCCTTCCAGCAAGATGGCTCATGGTGGTGTACATCAGTTAAAACATACAATAATACGATCAGTTCAGTTAAAAGCAGAAGTTTAAACATGAAATCGTATACCCAGAATTAAACTTTGTTGGTCTTCAGCGTGCCCCCTGGACTCGTACTTTCTTCTGTCACTTCAAACCGGCACGATAACCCACCTAGGCCTTGCGGAGAGCTGCTCTGGGCGTTTCCGTGTCCTGAGGCCTTGCTTCAGCGGCTGGGAGGCTGTGGCTCATCCTGTGGCTGGGTCTGAGACTCAGGCGGCTGTTCTTGATCAGGCTGCACTGACTCCCCCACTCTTGAGGAACATGGCCAGCATCTTGTGGGGGGGGGGCGTGGGGGGTGGTGGTTTGAAGCTGCTTCTGCATCGGGGCCTGGGGGGTTGATGAACATTTCTCACGGGAGGGAATGCTGGAGGAACATGATTGTCTGAAGAGCCGCCTGGCAGTAGAAGCCCCCCCTCCAAGCAGCCTGCTTCTGCTTGGCTCCCACTTTGGGGCTACTGCAGAAAACGAGCTCCTAATGAGGAAGACAAAGTTGTTCTCGAGGAGTGCAGCTTGCAGGAGGAACGACCTTTTAGCATTTCCCTCGACCGGTGCTGTCTGCTGAGGCAGGGCCGGGTGACTTTGCCTGTTATCCCCATTGCCTCTGGGGGAGCTTGGTCTGCAGGAAGCCTTGGGCAGGGAGGGCTTGCAGGGGGATCAGGCTGCGACTTGCCCAGCCCCTCCCTGGATGGTTCCCCTCATTGTGGCCTTCCCGTGTCTTCTCTTAGCTACGTGCTGACCCTCATCACCGACGGCATGCGGAGCGTCCGATCCTTCCACTTTGACAAGGCAGCTGCCAGCGTTCTCACCTCTTGCGTAAGCCACACTCAGCTGTGGAGCGGTGGGTGGCAGTCCAAGGGGTCGTCTACATGGCTGATATAACTCCAGAGCAACTTCCATCCCATTAACTGGGCGGTAGAAAAGGGAGCTCAGCTTCCTGGTCCACTGAGAGGCACAGAGGTGTGCTCAAGAGAGTTGGGAGAGCTCTGAAGGAACATGAGGCTCCTTTGTCTGAGGGACAGCCTGGCAGAATTTCATGGTGTCAGGCAGGTTTGGGGCAGTGCAGTGCCCAGAGCATGCGCCACTCCCAGGGTGAGAGTCTTGCAAGGGAAAGAACAGACTGCAGGTGGACATTGGCTTGACTGCCTCTAGATTTTGTTTCCAAAAGTTCTCTTACGTTATTTATAGTCTGCATTCCTCACTGGGACTCAGTGGAGATTATAACAAGGGAGTTGGAACCATCAGCAAGGTGGGATGTTCAATAAACAATGCGATAGGACTAGAGTTGTGGAACAAACCAGAAAGCTGGGACAGAAGCTAAACAGAAGTCCTGGAAGGGAGGAGCTGGATTTTGGTACCCTGCTTTTCACTACCCAGAGGAGTCTTCAAGTGACTCACAAACTCCTTTCCCCACAACAGACACCCTGTGAGGTGGGTGAGGCTGAGAGAGCTCTGAGAGAACTGTCACTGGCCCAAGATCACCCAGCTGGCACAGAAGCAGCAGTGGGGAGTCAAACCCGGTTTTCCAGATTAGAGTCTGTCGCTCTTTAACTACATCACTACGCTGACTCTCGCGGCACATTAACCTGGTGCATTAAATATGTGGAAGGAGTCTGCTTACAGTGAGCTACAGGGAAAAGAATAAGCCACCCACAGGAAGCGTACTGCAAGAAAGAGAGAAGGAATACCTGTACGAGAGACCCCAAATATGCATTTTGAACAAGAATGATTGGCTAAACAAGAATGAGAAATAAAAAGATAGTCAACTCATGGTGCTTCTTGTGTGTAACCGTTTCTTTAATGTCCTCAGCTCTCTATCAGCCTTGTTTTGGTGATCTTTCCTGTATGAATACAGGCCTTGGGTCTCTTGTACAGGGATTTCTTCTCTCTTTCTTACAGTGATCTCTACACAGGTTGCCCTGGCAGGTTACTGAGTGTAGCTAGGAGCAGTTGTCCCGTTTTGTCTCTGGGTCGTCAGTGCCACTTTGGGAGGCCCACCTTCATGCTTCTCTCCCCTGCTTCCCCCTCCCTGAACCTCTCGCCTTCTCTGTCTTGGGCCTCAGATGGTCACCATGGAGCCGGGCTTCCTCTTCCTGGGATCCCGCCTTGGCAATTCCCTCCTCCTGAAATACACGGAAAAGCTCCAGGAGACCCCCATGAGCCTCACTAAGGACTCCGCAGAGAAGCTGGTGAGTTCAGCCAGCGCCGTCTTGTCCATTTCACCAAGAAGGAGGCTGCCTCACATAGAAGAAGCTCCTACCCTGGCCAGGGGGGGTGTCCCCAAGGGCCGGCCGGAGGGCAGACGAAGCAGCAGGAGAGGCTGGCACCTTGGGTGGCTCTGCGGGCCAAAGCCTGTGAGGGGGCAGAACGGCTGTTTGGGGCCCTGAGACTGCCTGGGACCCCCAGCCTCTTGGAGCTTGATGGCATGTTTGGAACTCTGGGGGGGAGGAGCTACACAATGGCTGCTGCAGAAGGCGGAGCCAGCCACAGAATGGCTGCAGCCACAGCTTCCTTCAGTCACAATGTGAAGATCCTTGTGCAGGGCTGTCAGCTGCTGGCAAAGCAGTATTTTTAAAGGTTTTCCCAAACCCATCCAGTGTCCCATGCCTGTCCGAAGCCTCGGTGTACACAAGCCCTGCCTGCTGCCTCAAATCCCTTGGCGGGCACAAGGAAAGGCGTTTGCGAGTGCCACATTGGGGGGCCCTGGCCTCGGGAGCGTCCTCCTTAGCCTGCCACTTCTTTTCGCCTGCAGGAAGAGCCTCCGGTCAAGAAGAAACGGCTGGAGCAGTCGGTGAACTGGGCTGGTAGGCGTGTGTGGAGTTGGGGTGGGAGAGGCAGGTTGGGTCTTGGCTCCAGGGCAGCCGTGCCGGCTGGACTTCCTCCCCTCAGTGGGGCTTTGCACGTCCCGAGCGGACGGAGAGATCGGTTTTATGTTAATATTGCAATGGCGTTAATTATTGTGTGGCTACAGGGGGGAAGTCGGCCCCGCAGGACGAGGTAGATGAGATCGAGGTGTACGGCAGCGAAGCCCAGTCTGGGACTCAACTGGCCACCTACTCGTTTGAGGTATGAGGTGACAGGTGCTTCTCGCTGAGGGCTCAGCGCATGCTTGGGCTCTGAAGCATTTCCTGGGGGCAGGGGGGGAAGGAAAGGGGACCAGTGGGGGGCTCAGTACCATGGATTGGGAGGGGCCCCTGCTTGGCATGCCGAAGGTCCCGTGTTCCATCCCCAGCAGCATCTCCTGTTGAAAGTCAACCGGGCCATGGTTGGATTGGAAGGGCCTGTGCCTGAGACCTGGGGAGCGGCTGCCAGTCTGAACAGACAGGACGGACCTTGGTGGGCGGAGGGTCTGATTCTGAATAAAGCAGCTCCTGCTGGCTTCGTGCGTGATCTGATTCCTTCCCTTTCCTCTGCCAGAGCAGATCTCTAAATCCACCTTATGAGTCATGTCCCTACTCCCCAACTTGAGCTATTTCTCAGGCAGGAAGTTATCCATGTCTTTGATGTATCTTCCCCCCCGCCCCGACTGTGACAGGTGTGTGATAGTATCCTGAACATCGGTCCCTGTGCCAATGCTGCCATGGGTGAGCCTGCTTTCCTCTCGGAGGAGGTATGTACTCTGCCCATTTGCGCCCCGGGCAGGACTTGAGACCTAAAGAAGAAGGCCCTGGGCAGGGCTGGTGGGGAGATTCCAGGGCTTTGCGTTTCCCACCCTGGGTAGTTCACAGGGCCTGCGAGGCAGAGCTCTTTCTCCAGGCGTTTGGTTGAGGCCTGAGCAAGAAGGTTTTTTGGGCCTCTAAGCACCAGTCCTGAGAGAGATGGCTGCTGGAGGGGACTTCGAGGTGAGCGGGAGGAGTGGGATTGCTTTTTAGATGGTTGCATTCTTAATGTATTTTCCTTGCTGTCAACTGCCATGGGATGGCTGCTCCAGGCTATACATTTGATTAATAAAAATAAATAAAATTACGGAGTGGCCTGGAAGGACTTTCCCTGGGAATGCGGGAGGCAGCCCCCCTCCAGGCCTTGCTGCTGACATCCACCCTCTCGTTTCAGTTCCAGAATAGCCCAGAGCCTGACCTGGAGATCGTGGTGTGCTCCGGCTATGGCAAGAACGGTGCCCTCTCGGTCCTGCAGGTGAGGGAGGGAGGCCCCTCTTGGGGCGTGACGTGTGCTCAGGAGGGCTCTGTGCAGAGAAGGCCTGTGTCGCGGAGGCGAGTGTGGCACAGGTCAGGTGCCGGTGCCAGACCAGCAATTCGGCTTAGGCATAACAGGGTGCAGGTCATTGGTGCAGCCTGGAAACACCTGGGGACAAGGAGGGGAGGCAGAGGGCAGGCCACAAAGTGATCTGACTTCTTCAAGGGTGAGGCTGTTGGTTCTGAAGAGGGGGGTGCACCATGGGAGTATGTTTGGGAAAAGATGCAGAAGAAGGCCCTCTCAGATGCCGGGTGCTGTGTGCTCTAGGATCCTGGGCCTGCAGAGTGAGGCTTCTGGCCACTGTCCAGCCCCGATGGGTGAGAAGGCACTCGATCCATATCAGTCTGGCTTCCGACCTGGCCACGGGGTGGAGACGGTGTTGGTCGCCCTGTTGGATGACCTCCGTCGCCAGCTGGATAGAGGCGGGTCGGCAGTGCTGGTTCTTCTGGACCTGTCGGCCGCTTTTGACACCGTGGACCACGAACTACTGGTCCACCGCCTCGCCGAAACGGGGATACGGGGCACAGCTTTACGCTGGATACGCTCCTTTCTCCAGGACCGGACCCAGAGGGTAGCAGTGGGAGATGAGCTCTCGCGCCCCTACAGACTTCCTTGTGGGGTCCCACAGGGCGCGGTCCTCTCTCCCACATTGTGCAACGTCTTTATGCGCCCTCTGGCCCAGCTGGTGCGGAGTTTTGGGCTGGGTTGCCACCAGTACGCTGATGACACCCAGCTCTATCTCCTCATGGACGGCTGCCCGGACTCTCCCCCGGAACCATTTGCCAGATGTTTGGAAGCGGTGACAGAATGGTTCGAGCAGAGTCGCCTGAAACTCAACCCCTCCAAGACGGAGGTCCTGTGGTTGGGACGTAGGGGGCGGGAACAGGAAGCGCGTTTACCCACCCTGGGAGGGACGCACCTTACCATCGCGTCCCAGGCCAGGAATTTGGGTGTGATCATTGACGCCTCCCTGACCTTGGAGGCGCAGGTCAAAAGAGTAGCGGGCCAGGCATTTTTCCAGCTTCGCCAGGCCCGACTACTAGCGCCCTACCTGTCCCCCGAACACCTAGCCACAGTGATCCATGCAACGGTCACCTCCAGAATAGATTTCTGTAACTCGCTCTATGCGGGCCTTCCCTTGTCCTTGGTCCGGAAACTCCAGCTAGTGCAAAACGCAGCTGCCACGTTCCTCACTGGTACACCTTGGAGGGGGCCCACATTCAGCCAGTGCTGAGGCAGCTGCACTGGGTGCCAATTGCTGCCCGGATCCGGTTCAAGGTTTTGGTTTTAACCTTCAAGGCTTTACGCGAGTTGGGACCCACATACCTGAGGGACCGCCTATCGCCCTATGCCCCCCGCAGAGCCTTACGTTCTGCGGGAGAAAATCTGCTGGTCGTTCCCGGCCCCAGGGAAGCACGCCTGGCCTCGTTCAAGGCCAGGGACTTTTCGGTCCTGGCCCCTACCTGGTGGAATGAGCTCCCGGGAGAGCTGCGGGCCCTGCGAGATCTTCCGTCATTCCGCAGGGCCTGCAAGACGGAGCTCTTCCGCCAGGTTTACGGTTGAGGACGAGGCTAACATCTATGCCCCCCCTGGGGACCCAGGACCCGGGACCTGGGATTGAGATTGGGGATTAGTACCATCAGTATCCCCTCTCCACCTGCTTGTAGTAGGAGGGGGAGGTTGATTAGCCTATCTTGCCAGGTTAGCTTGCTAACCGATAATGTTATATTGTAATTGTTGCTGAGGGTTTTTAATGGATTTTATTGGGGGTTTTAAAATGTTGTAACCCGCCACGAGCTGTAAGGGAGTGGCGGGCAATAAATCGAAAGATAATAATAATAAGATAATAAAGGTAATTAGGGAGGGGCACAAGCCAAAGTTTCCCACAAAAATGCTCTGGTTTGTGCTTCCCAAATGGAGGTTCAGGAGAGGCATCTCCCCTAACAGTTAACTGAGCTTTGTCTGATTTGGGGGTTCAGCTGGCAGCCATTTTAGGATAACATTTAGGATAACAAGGTGTGAATGCCCTGCTGTTAACCTAAAATGGCTGCAAACAATTTCAGGGGTCAGTTTTGCTTCCCCCTGCCTTCTAAATGGGAAGTAGGACCAGCCTGACCAGACGTGTCTGTTGGGGGTAGAGGGCGTCATCAGAATTCAGGAAAACCCGATCCAAACCAGAATTTTCTGGTCCATGGCCATCCCTAAAGATAATTTTGAGCGCCACACCTGCCGAAACTCGGAAGGTGGAATAACAGAGTTCCAACCCCCCCCCCCTTTCTCCCTTCTCCAGTCTCACAGCCGCAGTACGTTCTGTAGGATAGCAAATGTAGTACTATAGATGATACGCAGCAATTTGTTCAGTTGTGTAATTAGTGCACATGGCAGAATCTGGCTCTTCTCAGTTCTGGGGCACAAATCCTAATTTTCTTTTGTAGTGCCTCATGTAGAGCCCGGCTGCCTCTCACGGAGTTGGTGGGACCCACCAAGTTTAATTCTTGTTCAAGTTTAATTGAAGACCCACAAAGTTTAAGTCTGGGCATGAGAGTTGATGGGGCTGGAAGATCTGCCATTTCAGACAAGATGGGCTTCCATATAGGGAGGCTTGGCTGTCCCGTCTGGCGGTTGTCAGTGCAGGAGAATCCACCTCCCGTCACGAGGCCTGTGCTTGCCCCTCTCTTTGCCACAGAAAAGCATCCGCCCTCAGGTGGTGACGACCTTCGAGCTCCCGGGCTGTTACGACATGTGGACGGTGATCTCGCCCCAGAAGAAAGAAGAGCCGACCGTAAGCACACTTGTGGGAGGGGCACAACCCGGAAAAACGTGGTTGGTGTCAGTTTGTGGTCAGACCACGGATTGAACTGAGCCAAGAGGCTTATTGCAAACTGAACGAGTTTGTGGTTTGTGGCCCTGCAAACCCCGTTGAAACCTTGCTGTTTGCAGGCAGGCGGACAAACAGCTGCACGGTGGGGAGCAGCAAGGAACAGAAAGCAGGAGTTGAAAGAGACCCAGAGTCTCTTTGCACCCCTGCTTTCTGCTCTATCCATGAACCTCTACAAACTGCTTTAAAAGTCCATGTAAGTTTGTGATGGCAGAGCTGTCATGAACTTTGGTTAGTGAACCATGAACAGGGCCAAATTTGTGACATTCTGCATCGTGGTTTGTTTGGTGGCCGTCCCTAGTGCTATTTCCCAGGGCACAGAGGGTGTGTGGGTCTAGCCTCTTGCAGTAGGCAAGGCTGCTCCATCCTCTTGACTGAAGCAGGGGGCAGGGGAAGAGGCTGAGAGGGGAGGGGACATGCACCATTTCTTCCTTCCTGTTCCCTATTTTGGATTTTGGATATGTGGCCCCTCATGCCCAGGGAGGCAGCTCTCTGAGAGAAAAGAGCAGGGGCTTTTATACCTCACTTTTTACAACCTGAAGGAGTCTCAAAGTGACTTTGTCCTCCCTTCCTCTCCCCACAACAGGAACCCTGTGAGGTAGGTGGGGCTGAGAGAGAACTGCTCTGCAAGAACAGCTCTAAGAGAACCCTAACCCTGGGGAACCAAGCCCAGCTCTGCGGATTAGAGGCTGCCACTCTGAACCACAACACCACACCGGCCCTCGAAAGAGCTGGATTTGAGTCCTGGGAGCTTTCGAGCGTCAGATCTGACAAAGAGAACTTTGACCCTCAGACCCTCCCAAAATCTCATTGGTTTTTCGACTGGGCTCGAATCCAGCTCTTCTGCTACTGAACAATACGGCTACCCTCTGAAGTTACGTGAGGACAGCGTTATATGTTGGCGAGGATGGCTTTGCCTGTCCACGCCAGGGTGGGTCTGGGGCTCCCCTGCCCCCTGACAAAAGGGGGTCCCTGCAGGCAGAAGGGCAGTGAGGCCAGGGTCCTGGCGAGTATATCTAGAAATGGGAGGAGTCCTGCTAGCAGAGGGCGTCCTCCTGTTCAGCATCCTTTCCCCCGGAGATCCACCAGAGGCAACTGGGTAGTCCCTGGGACAACCATGAAGGCAAACACCACCTTGGATCTCCAGCAGCTGGAGTGGAGGGCTGCTATGCCTCTGAACATGGAGGTTCTGCTTAGCTCTCAGGGCAAAGAGCTTTGTGCTCTGCTCGTCTCCTGTCAGTCTTTCCCCCTCTGGCAGGAAGAAGAGGCGAAAGAGGAAAATGCAGAGAAAGAACCAGCCCTGCCGGAGCCTGAGGACGATGGGAAGCGGCACGGCTTCCTCATTCTCAGCCGAGAAGACTCTACAATGGTACGTGCTGGGAAATGCTGGGCCTGAGCACACTGGGCTGGCCTGGGGGTGGGGGAGGGCTCCGTGGGCCTTGCCTCTTTGCCAAACTGGTGGAGTACGTCCTCCATCCCCTTTTGCTCCAGCCACAAGCTCCTGAAATGGGTGCCACAAAGGGAACTCTCAAGGAGTGATCATAGAGCACAACACATTAAAAAGCCATGCCAGTTCCCACAGTGGTCAGTGAGGTTCCCCAGAAAAACTACAAGGAAGGCCCAAATTACAAAGCTGCCTCCTATATCCCCCCTCCCCATTCAGACTGGCATTCCAAGGTTCTGTTTAACTCTGGATCCTCTCCTCCTTGAATCTGTCTAGTCCGCCTTTAAAGCCATCAAGGCTAGTGGCCGCCAGTCACGGCATCCTGTGGCAGTGAATTCCACACGTTAAATGTACTTGGTGCGAGGGAGTCCTCCCTTTGCCCTGCCTGGGATCTGCCACCCACCAATGTCATGTGGTGCCCACGGTTTCTAGACCTTTGAGGGCATGTCTGCCTCTGCCCTGGGATTTACTTCACTTGCACTCTTCTTGTTCCTTGTGAGACAGGATGGTCTCCGAATGGGTCACCACCAGGCATTTTGCCTCCAGTTTCCTGTTTGGATTTTGCTCGTGGGAACGTGTTCAGCAAAGGCACACCAATTTGGATAAACGTCTTAGCCAGGTGGGAAGTGCCAGTTCCCTGCTTGCATTCCTTCCCTCTTCAGATTCTACAGACTGGCCAGGAAATCATGGAGCTGGACACGAGTGGCTTTGCCACGCAGGGGCCCACCGTGTACGCCAGCAACATAGGCGAGAACCGCTACATCGTCCAGGTGTCTCCCTTGGGCATCCGCCTGCTGGAAGGAGGTGAGAGCTGCCGGGTTCTCTGGCGCTGCCTTCCGGGCGGCTCTTCTGTGAAAGAGCTCCTGCCCTGGAAAGGGAGCAGGGTGGGGACAGCTGGGACGCCTCCATTGCAGCGGTCTGGATAGATGACACCACGGGTTCCCCAACCGTTTAGAGCTTATGGGCACCTTTGGAAATCTGACACAGTGTGGTGGGCATAGCCACTAAATGGCTGCTGTTGGAGGTGGGGCCAGTTGCAAAATGGTAGCTGAAGGAGGTGGAGCCAGTTGCAAAATGGCAGCTGCAGGAGGTGGAGCCAGTTGCAGAACGGCAACTGCAGGAGGTGGTGCCGTGCAGGGCGAGGGTCACGGCCGGAGAAGGCCTGTCATCCATCTGACTGTGGCTCTGCCTCGCAGTGAACCAGCTGCACTTCATCCCCGTGGACCTTGGCTCGCCGATTGTGCACTGCGCCGTGGCTGATCCTTACGTGGTTATCATGAGCTCCGAGGGGCAAGTGACAATGTTTGTGCTGAAGAGCGACACCTACGGGGGCCGGACACACCGGCTCACCTTGCAGAAGCCGCAGCTGCACCACGTGAGTGAGGGGCTTTGAGAGTGAGAAGGAGCTGCCCGTAACCACTGCAGAGGAGCGGGGGGGGGGGTCTTTGGGCGTCCCAGGGCTTTTGGTAATCTGAGCAAGGGTAGCCTTTGGCATGTGGTGCAGAGGTTTGCATCTGGAACACCTCTGCATTTTCAAAAGTTTCTACCCGGTATGATTGCTTGCAGACTGCAAAATCGGGTGGAGGAAATGAACCGCTTTGCAAGAGCCCCTTTTAATAAATAACACAGAGAATACGCAAATTTGCTTTAATTGCATAGATTGTTTTGCATTTGGACCTGTATGTGTATTTTAGAGAGAGGAAACGGAACTTCCTTGCATCTGGGGGTGTGGCCTCACCTGTGTAGGTGCTGGTAGGGTGGGATGACTTGCTTGAGAGTTGAGGTTCATCTTGGGTGCCAAATGCCATGTTAGCAAGCGCGGGAACCCACCCACCGTGTGCTGATCCCCTGTTTTGTTCTCCCCCCTCACTAGCAATCGAAGGTGATTTCGCTCTGTGTCTATCGGGACGTCAGCGGGATGTTCAGCACTGAGAGCCAGTCATCCAGCTCGCGGGATGAGCTCTCCTTGAGGAGCCAGTTGGAAACAGAGACGCCCATCCAGGACATCAGGTGGGGCTCAGGGGGCCCAGTTCAGACCACCCGCCTCCTGGAGTAGACGGGACAGTTGAACTCGACGGAGAGGAGGGAGGAGAGTTGGACAGGGCCTGCTTTTCCTACATTCTGGGGGAGTCACCAAGCCTGCGGGATTGACAGAAGCCACAGGGTTAAAAACATCATCGTTAGTTCTTTCATTTCTTTCAGGGAAT